>NC_022010.1:9947854-9972128 GCF_000317375.1 Microtus ochrogaster
CTATCTATCTATCTATCTATCTATCTATCTATCTATCTATCTATCTATCTATCTATCTATCTATCTATCATCTATCTATCATCTATCTATCTATCCACCTATCTATCTATCATCTATCTATCTATCTATCTATCTATCTATCTATCTATCATCTATCTATCTCCATTCATTCATTTGTTTATTTATTTATTTTGGTTATGCTTCCCCACTTCCCTAGTTCTCTCTCAAAGATCCCATTCATATAGCCTCAAGCTGTCCCTCAACTATTTGGGACCCTCTTCAGGGTAGGATTATCAGTAAGAGCAGCCACACCCAACCCTTCCTCTACCTTTCTGACCTGGACGTTTTGTTTTGTTTTTGTCCCATCTTCCTGCCCCCTGTTCTCAGCTTCCCCCTTTCTCACATTCTCAATTCACTGGTACCTCTGCCTTCTTCTTCCTCTAGTTCTTCTATCTTCACCACTCCTTAACGGAGGGGGACAATCGCAGTGGTCTATCCTAGCATCCGCCTTTCTTCTTCCCTGGGTGGCTGTCAACTTCAGGCCACCCTATATCTAAGCCCTAATTTGTAATTGAACTTTCTCAATGAAAGGGGAATGCCAGTATCCTGCCCCTTCTTTTACAGGTGGCAAGTGAACCCTGGCGCCAGCGCCTGCTTTAAGCTTGGTGTTCTTGGGCAGATCGATTTTATTTTATCTTACTATCCAGTCTCCATTCTCCTTTTCATGCTTAGAGCAGAAACCTAAACCTGGGATCTCTTTAACTCTGAGAGGGAGGCTTGGGGAATCCTCCCAACTACCTGGGGTACAGTGAGTGTGCAGAGCAAGTGTTCATAGTGAATGTGTGTAATGAGTGTTTATGGCTTTTCCCTTTAGTGATCATTGCCTTCAGTGGGTTCCCAGCCCAGCCTCACCCTATTTATCCAAACAAACAAACAAAAACAAAAACTAAAACCAAACAAACAAAAACCCCACAGGCTTTTGGGAGAAATAGTCCCAAATCTCTCAATTGCTTTGGCTTTGAATTCTGCATTTAGAGCCCATTGCTAGGTGATTCAAACATGCTCGTCTTTGGAAAGCTGTTGCTCAAAGTTGTTTTTGTAAAGGGAAGTGGGGTGTTCATATAGTTTTTTGGGGGTCAGAGGATTCACTGGGATGGGCATATAGTCTCCAGTTTAGGGAAATGAGGGCCTGGATAAGATGGACTTGGGGCTAAGTTCAAATGTTGAATCTGCTCTTTCTGGGTGACAGTGACAGAGGCCACCTGGGACCTCGGTGGCAGGATGGTCCACTGAGGGGTTCTCTCTATGGGAGAGAAGCCTGGGTTGTGGCTCCAGTTGCACAGATGACCCAGGGCTGTCCAGGTGTAGGATTAGAAAGTTTGGGGTGTTCCCGTGGTTACTAAGCATGTGCATTAAGGTCCTTCCTGCCTCCTCATGAGTGCTGGGGCCCTCAAGTGGGGGCTTCTGTGAAACTGTCACATTGTCATCTCAGCTCTAAACTGCCCTTCTATTTTTCTGGCAGAGCTTTTTGGGGTCACTCTGGAGTAGACATTCAGGAGAGGTCCTTAGCCCCATCAACAAATGCAGGCCACTTAGTGGTTTTTGTTTTGTTTTGTTTTAGTCCCTTCTCAACAACCTAAGGAAAAAGAGAGACGTCCTCAACCCCAACTTTGAATCTAGAGTCATCCTGGTGGAATTAGGGGCCATTAGATCACCCTCTTTCTGAAGTCTCCATACTGTCCCCAGCTGTCAAAGCAATTTGGTTAAGCCGGGAGGACGGCTGTGCTGGCCCAGGGGCTGTGGCAGTCATTCTGGGGCCCCAGTGCAGTCTCTCTGTCGCCACACCGCCTGTGTCAGCCAGCATTACTATAAGTCTGTGTGTGTGTGTGTGTGTGTGTGTAGACACCCCCCAGTCAGGAACCAAGGGGTCGCATCTCAAGGGCCTTGCTCCGGGGAGTCTGCAAGCCAGAGACACCAAGTGGAATCCTGCCTCTGTTGAGGATTGGGATCCAGTGGGGGAAAGCAGACCAGGTTTGGGGAATGAGTAAATGTGGCCTGTTGCATTAGAGAAGTTTTGGTGACTTTTAAACAGTCACACACACACACACACACACACGCACACGCACACGCACACGCACACGCACACACACACACACACACCAGCATCGAAATATGGGCATTGTCCGGACAGCAAACCTGGTTTTATTACTCTGAATGCTTATGCAGTTGCCTGGACTCCAGCTAGAGCTGCAACCAGGCTCCTCCTCCATCTCTGTCTTCTGACAATACTAAGGTGGTTGTAGCAATAGCCACAACAGCAGGGGTAAGCCCCATTTAGGGTACCCCAAGAACGGAGAGGGACAGAACCTCCTTTCCAGCAGACTTCTGTCTTTGAGTCCCATATGTTAGAGAAAAGAAACCTCCAGATCAACCCTCAACGGGGTTGACAGTGGGGGGGGGGCACTTCCTCCCCACCTCACTGTTTTAGGAAGTCAGACTCAGCTCTCCCCCACCAACAGTCTCTCTCTCCCCGCCCCCCTCTCTCTCTTCCCTCCTTTTCACGTTTCAAAACAAAGGGCCTAGGTTTGAGGTCTGTCTGTCTGGGGTTTCCTCAGTCTTTAGTCTTCCTCAGAAGGACTTTGAGGAGGGGTGTGTGCCATGACTACTTGTATGTATGGACATACATTCTTCCTGTACCTCCCCGGGCCCCATTGCTGTCCGGCTTTCCCAACCCCCACTGGTTCCAGCCTCCAGACTTGCCAGGTTCCCCGTTGGGGGCGGGAAGTGCCCTTATACACAGAGTTAATTTATTAAGCAAACTTTATTAAGAATTCTGATTTACTGCCTTGTGTGCTTTGGGTAGGTTCCTGGAATATTACCTTGACTTTCTCATGTGGAAATTGTCATTTTTGAAATGTTTCTTTTAAACGAAATCACTGGCCCCTTTTCAAAACAGAAGACAAGAAAGGCTAATTTTTTTTTCTTCCCGGAGAGCCTATATAATAAAGCTAATTGGCAGTACAGATGGGGGAGGAGCGAGGATCTAGCTGGAAACAAAGGGAGTTTTGATTTTGTTTCTTCTGACAATCTCATTTTCTGTTATTTTTTAGATTATCCTGAACTCCATGCACAAATACCAGCCCCGATTACACATCGTGAAAGCAGACGAAAATAATGGATTTGGTTCAAAGAATACTGCGTTCTGCACCCACGTCTTTCCGGAGACCGCGTTTATCGCCGTGACTTCGTACCAGAATCACAAGGTAAGCCCCACTCTCTGGGAGCCAGCAGCGGCAGATGCCTGCTGGTTTACTTGGACGCATGCGCTGGGTTCTGGGTTTTCGCCGGAATGCTGTCCTTTAAAGGCTGAGGGTGGGTCCGCAGTCCCGCAGACTCAACTTCTAGTCTTCTTCGCGGGCCTGGGCAGGGGTCGAGTTGGGTTTGTTTGCATTATATTCATGGTGGGGGAGGATCTCTCTCATCTACCCTTTTCTACTTAGAACCAAATTTGTTATTCACTTAACAATTGGTGCGAGCCTGCCGATAGGGTAGGGAGAAAGGTGCTAGAACTCTTGGCTAATGCTACCCTTGGATAGGATAGCCTTTTCTGTTGAGACCAGTGTCCTGGGTTTTTAAAAAAAGAGGTCCCTCAAGAGGCAATGGGGCAGATAGCATAGCCGATGCTAACGAGTATGTGCGTGGGGGCGGGTGAGCTCAGTGAGGGCTGACCCCCTGTCGTGGATCCTGCCCCACCCCCTCAATCTGGGTGAAGTTAGCTATAGGTTGCCAGGCTGGTAGGGCAGGGCAGGTTTAGTTCCGGGTCATGCAGTGGAGATCATTCTGGTGCTGGCTGGGTGATAGATAATGCCTCAACCAATCCTGTTACAGCCTACTGTGGGTAGTCTCTGAATTCCGACTGTGAATGGCCAGACTATGATGGATGGATGATCCCTTCCAGATCTAGGGAGAGTTCCCCTTCCTTGCCCCAGAAGAAACCCCTGCCCCCTCCCCAACACAATTAACTTTTTAAAAGGGAAAGAACAGAGCTGACTCCAGCAAGGGCGAAATGGTAAGGTCAGCTGAGGTGACTTAGCCAGTCTACCCTGAGTCGCACTCCCAGAGATCCTGGGTGACTCTGCAAACCCAACCCTCCTTTACTTGTGGCCATGTCACTGCTTAAAGAGTTCCAGACCCGACACACAAGGACCACAAATACCTCATCCTCCTTCCACTCAGGCAAATCTAGGTTCACCGAGGAAGGGTAGGGTGTGTGTGTGTGTGCGGGGGGGGGGTGTATAAATGCTATGATTTGCTTGTCCAGGTCAAGGCAGCACAACTTGTGGGATTTTATTCTTTTCTTTCTACCTTTTTGTGAGTCCTGGGAATTGAACTCAGGTCTTCAGACTTGGAGGCAGGCCCCTTTACCTGCTGAGTCATTTTCTGACCATTGTGTGTGAGTTTTGAGCACAGTTTAATGAACTCTGGTCTAAATGTCTCAGATCTGCCAGTGTGGTTCTTCAGCCACACGTTTGAGTGTGTGTTTGATGACTGCACGGAAACCCCACTCACAGGAGCGGCTTCCTGTCTTAGTTGGGTGTGGCACTCTGGTTGAACTGCACAGGAAAGCCTTTTTAGCCAGGTGGAGAGATTTGGGACACACTGAAGAGAGGAGATGAGTTTCTGCCTCCTTCATCTTCCACAGAATCTTCCCCACTTCTTACCTGTTGTCCCAGAGTTGTGACCATTTCCCACGTGAAGAGCCCTAGGTGATGCACTTCCCAGTCAAGTTCAAGACCCTAGGAAACTTTCCTCCGGTCGATATGCAACGTGTATCGTAACTGGGCCATGGTTCCTTATGATCTGTGGACAGCATCTCTAGCTCTATTGTCCCAGCTGGAATGGGTGTTGAGAAGGCTGAGGGCATGGGTAAACCCACTGAGAGGTTAACACCACGTGGATTAAGGGGTGGACCCGAGGACAGGGGAGGGGCAGAGTGCTCAGATTCAAAGGCTGGATCTAACTCAGTCTCCCATCTGTAAAATGGGATCACGACAGCATCCACCTCATGAGGTTCTCGTGAGTATTACAGAAGATAATCACAAAATAAACCTGGGGAGTGGCGTAGGCTTCACGACAAGGCAATGGTGTGGCTCTGGCCCCTGGTCAGTTAGTTTACGGGTCAGCTCTGTTCAAATTTTTTTTTTATTTTTTATTTTTTGGTGGTGGTGGTGGTGGTGGTGGTGGGATTCTTTGCCTGCTCACTGTCACTCTTTGGTTGTATTAAAATCGGAATGAATGACATTTTAAAATTAGGTCTATTATTGTGGTTAAAAAAAAGAACTACAAATGTCAATGTTTGTGAACTCCTTGGTTCATTGTCAATCAAGAACTGGCTTGTTTTGTTTTGGATGAAAGAGTCTGGGGGGGGGGGAATATTCTGGATGAGTGGACAGCCAGGAATATCTGAGGAAAGCAAGCCACTGTTTGGGGAGGGGTTCAAAGAACTCAGAGCCCCCAGGATGCTTTCTCCAGAGAGCCAGGCAGGGATGAGTACTTAGCCGGGCTCCTGTCTGAGGCGATAGGGCATACACACACCCTTTCAGCACAGGACTCTCTCTCAGTGGCGACTGTATTTCCTCAGCCCAGCTGTGATCCTAAGCTGGATTCAGGAATTATTTCCCCAGATGTTTGGCAGCCTGAAAATAAGATATTTAAAACCTCAACTCTTCCCCAGCTACGATGGACGTTCACTCCGGGAAACACATTTTGTTCGGGTTTTCACAGCGGTTGTCAGCAACTCCCAGCACACTGCCTAGAAATGTGTAGGTGTTAAACACCAGTCACTTGGGCATTCCATTTCCCGCAGCTCTTGCTACAATGGCCATGCGTGTATGCAAGCATGCATGTTCCTCCATGTTAACTGACTTTTCCATTCAGAGGTGCCTTGCTCCAGCTTGAGCCCTTGTGTATGGAGTCCATATTTATGAGGTACTAGCTTTCTGGTCTGTACCAGGAAATGAAGCCCCTAATAGAGAGACATAATTAAGATTTTTTTGGCTCTCGTGAGTTGTTTTTTTTTCCCCAAAAGCAAGAATTTGCAACAATTATTTTCATTAATTTTTACAACCGCTGTCTCACCAGTTGGAGCCAGCAATTATATTTGCCCCCCTTCCACTCTCTCCCTCCCCGGATATCCGGTTTTATGCTGATTTGAGAAGGGAGTGCCTTTGTATGGTAAATAGAAGTAGGTTTCCCAGGAGCTTTTGGTAGATACGGGGCTTCCAGGTGTGTGGATTTGGGGGCTCCTAAGCTGACGTGCTGTCTGTAGTTTATAGACTGGTTTATAATGTATGAGGCCGTGTGCAAAACAAGATGTGTTTTCCCGCACAGCCTGCCTAGAAGCATTTCTCAAGGATGATTCTCTGCGTGTGTGTACATGTGTGTGTGTTGTATATGCATGTGGTGTTTATGTGTGTGTGCACATATGTGTGTGTGTTTGCCTGTGGTATGCATATATGTGTGTGTATGTGTGCACGTGTATGCAGACATGTGCCTTGGGATATATGTGTGTGTGTATGTGTGCACTCTGTACACAAGTGGGGGTCAGATGACAACTTGAGAGGATCAATTCTCTCCTTCTCTCCTCTCAGTCCTAGGGATAGAGCTCAGGCTGCCAGGCTTGGGGACACACACCTTTACGAGCTAAACCTCCTCAGGGGCACCACCTTCTCATTGAGACAGGGTCTTTCACTGAAGCTAGAACTTCCCAATTGGCCATACTGTCTAGCTAGTGAGTTCCTGGGGATCCTGCTGTCTCTGTACCCCGAGAATCTGTGCTAGAGGCAATATACACCTGACCCATCACCCCAGCCCTCCCTCGCAGTGCCTAGATCTTGGAGGTGTCTATGTCCATTAAAGAAGGGAGGCTGGGATGTGGTGCAGCTCTGAGCCCTGGACCAGTGTGTGCCAGGCCCTGGATTCTATTCCCAGCACTGCCTAAAAGTAGATACATTTAAAATCAATACTTTATTTATTTATTTATTTATTTATTATGTATATAATATTCTGTCTGCGTGTATGTCTGTGTGTATGTCTGCAGGCCAGAAGAGGGCACCAGACCTCATTACAGATGGTTGTGAGCCACCATGTTGTTGCTGGGATTTGAACTCAGGACCTTTGGAAGAGCAGGCAATGCTCTTAACCACTGAGCCATCTCTCCAGCCCCCTAAAATCAATAAATTTAAGTGTATCTGTATCTATTTTTTTTTTACCCTATGCAACACGTTTTTGTTTCCTTTTTTGAAACAGAGTCGCAGTAAGGGGTTTCAAATTCATGTCTCTCCTGCTTCAGTCTGTTCATGGTGGGATTACAGGTGTGAGCCACCATGCCTGGCTGCTGTCCTCATTTTGTACAAATTAAGGAATAGTGAAATTGCAAGAGACTTGAAGTGTCATAGAAGAGTCCATGTGAGCAAAAAAGCATTGTGGTGTGTGTGTGTGTGTGTGTGTATGTGTGTTTGTTTTGGCCAATTTTGATTTCTTTTTTAAAAAATGAGTGTTTGAGTGTTTTGTCTGCATGTATGTCTGTGTGTATGTGTGTGTGTGTGTGTGTGTGTGTGTGTTGTGTCTGGTGCTCACGGGAGCCAGAATAGGGCATCAGATTTCCTGGAAGTGGAGTTTCAGGCACTTGTGAGCCACCATATGCATGCTGAGAGTCAAACATGGGTCTTCTAGAAGAGCAGTTCTGGACTGGGCTCTGATTTCGTCTGGGTTCCCAGTTCATTTGTGCTCAGTGTTGCATTGACTGGAAGGGCGCAGCCGCAGGGACTGCATGGGAGGCGGGGACACAACTGAGGATTGTTCCATCCTGTTAAAGTGGTCTAGTTATTGCTATTTTGTTTGTTTGTAATAGAGTCTCATGCAATTCAGGCTGATTTTCAACTCGGTATGTAGTCAATGACCTTGAACTTGTAATCGTCCTGCCTCCATTGCCTGAGTGCTGTGATCACAGATGCCTGACGTGGTGCCTCATTTACGCTTCTGCAATTGGACCCAGGACTTTCTATATGCAAGGCAGGCACACTAAGTTCCATGCCCCCTCCAAATTATTATTATTATTATTATTATTATTATTATTATTATTGTTATTATTATTGGGTCTTGCTTATGTAGCCCAGACTAGCCCCCAACTCTTGATCCTCCTGCCTCAGCCTTCAGAATGTTGAGATTACAGGTATGTGCCAGCATACATGGCTTTGGTTTTCAGTTAATTCTCTGCAAATTCATTTAAAAAAAATAATCCTTCCTTCATTGGATTGTACCTTTTGACAAACTCTCAGAAGGACAGGCAGACCTCAGAATTCACAAGCTTACATTTCAAAGATAGTTTCTTGAAATGGCACTGCCGGGTCCAGACAAAATCAGAAAGTGACAAGCGTGGCCACGCAGGCCTGTGATGCCAACACCCAGGAGGCTGAGGCAGGAGGATCAAAAGTTAGAAGCTATAATTCAGGAGAATCCAGGCATGACAGAGCCTTTTGGTATTCAGTAAAAAGATGTCAAACTCTTTTGACGTCCACAGAAGGTTCTGAGACCAAAGCCTGCCTTCTGGCTTTAAGGAGAAAATTGTTGCCATTAGAGAAGGTTCTAGGACAAGCTGGTCCCGAACTAAAACTCGCTCATGGAAAACTAGAGAGTTCATGGATCAGACTGAGCCATTCTGTGTCTCATCTTATCCAAACTCTGAGAATGATCTTATCGGCCCAACAGTACACACTCTTCAGAAAACAAACCTTGCTTCCCAACTTGACGGCCTGAGCTCCATCCCTGGGACCCACATGGGTGGAAGGTGAAAACTGACTCTCCCAAATTACCCAATGCAGTAACCCCCCCCACACACTTAAATAATTTTCTGATAAATTTAATAACTTGTCTTAGGGCCAGTGAGATGGTTTAGTTTGCTGAGCAAGCCTGAAGACCTGAGTTCAATTCCTAGAGCCTCTCTAAAGGCAGAACGAGAGAACTGGCTCCGTGAAACTGTCCTGTGACCTCCATATATACTGTAGCACACACACAGATGCATTTACACAAGCAGTAACTGCAACAATAATAAATAGGGGCGGAGATGATGGCCCGGTTGTTAAGAACACATACTGCTCTTGCAGAGGACTTGAGTTTGACTGCCAGTGCCCACTTTAGGTGGCTCACAACTATGCAGGACTTTAGTTCCAGGGGATCCAGTGTTCTCTTCTGGCCTCTGCAGGCACCTTACCCAGGTGCACAAACACATCATTTAAAATAAGGCAAATCTTTTTTAAAAATAATGATTAATTTTAATTTTGGGGCGGGGGCTTTTCGAGACAGGGTTTCTATGTAGCTTTGGAACCTGTCCTGAAACTCACTCTGTAGACCAGGCTGGCCTTGAACTCACGGAGATCCACCTGCTTCTGCCTCCTGAGTGCTGGGATTGAAGGTATGCGCCACCGTTGCCCAGCTGATTTTAAAATATTGTATAAATACACTTATTTCCTCCCTTGGTTTTGGTTTTGTTGTGGTGTACGTGTGTGTGGTTATTCAAGACGGAGTTTCTCTGTGTAGCCTTGACTGTGGACCAGGCTGGTCTCTGACTCACAGAGATCTGCCTGCCTCTGCCTCCTGAGTGCTGGGATTAAGGGTGTGCACCACCATGTCCTCTTCTTGGTTTTTTACTTAACTATGTCCGTTTCTGCAGCTTCTTTGCTCCGCTCCCCACCTCCAACTGATGCAATCCACGAACTCTCTAGTTTTCTGTGAGCGAGTTTTACTTCAGGACCAGCTTGTCCTAGAACATTCTCTAATGGCATCAATTGTCTCCTTAAAGCCAGAAGGCAGGCTTTGATCTCAGAACTTCCTATGGATATCAAAAGAGAAAGTTTGTCATCTTTTCTTTATTGAATTCCAAGTGATTCTGGTGCTCTTGGATTCTCCTTTGTTGTATAGAGTCGTTAACAGTATTTCCAAGTAAAATAGTTTTGAATAGAAAGGGAGTTGATTTAAATAAAAATAGTAGCTGGGTGTGGGGGCTCATATCTGTTCCCCTATAATCCTAGCACTTAGAATTACCTCAGGCTGGAGGCCAGCCTGGGCTACATAGAGACCCTGTCTCAGAGAAACAAAAGTAAACTAAAAAAAAAAATCTTAAAATTGAGCTGGCTCGGCAGATAAAGTATTCGCTACACAAACCTGAGGTCTGGAATTCAGATCACCTAGCAACCACACAAATGCTGAGATGGTACAGCTGGGCACCTATAGTCATGTTACTCAGGAAGTGGAGACAATTGGATAGCTAGGCTAGTTGGATCTGCACGCTCTGGGCTCATGGGAGAGATCCCGCCACAGCATATACGGTGGAGGAAAACCCAGGAAGAAGCCTAGTGTCAACTTTGGGTCTTCACATGTGTGCTCCTAAACACATGAACATGCATGTACACAGACATGTATACACACATACATGTAAACAAAGCAAAACAGACCCCCAGTTTACGCAAAGCAGTGTACAGATGCTCTCAGATGTGGCAGAGGCCCTGAAGGGGAACCCTGGGCCGCTGATGGCAGCCACAATGCCCTGGTGTCTGTCATGGGATTCTTAGTTTGGCAGCTAAACTCACACACAACGTTTAGGAAACACTTGTAGCAAATTCCATATGGATGCAGTCTGCCACCTGGATCCACTATTACATCGACGCTAATATAATACGTGTTGATGGCTTAAATTAAAGAGCTGGGCCCTGAACCAAAGTGTGAAAAAACACACAGTTCTGCTTCGGGGTTGTGACACAGATTTTAAAGACAGAGTCCCCACCTCCTTGCCTAGAAAACCATAGAGGGTCAGAGCCACAGGACAGCTCCCCTCTGCGGGAGCCTCAGACCTTGGTGTTTATTGTACTGGGTAGCGTTTTACACCTGGGGTCTGCAAAATGCTGAAATGGGGCATGACCGGACCTTTGGAAGCAATGATCAAGATGTGTTTTCTGCGACAGGGAGATTACCACATTGTGTGGGAAATGCAGTCACCACGTCAACACTCACGGCTGTCTAAGGAAGAGGAGCCAAATGTTGAGGCTTCCTTTCTCTTTGAAATGCAAAGTGCTCCACACACATGGGCACGTATGTGCGCTCGTGCACGCGCGCGCACAGACACACACACACACACGATGCAGAATATGACTCCAATTAATGAATAAACCAAATCCAGGTTTTCCCCTTAACAACCTTCTGACCGAGGACATTTTCAAAGCCTCCACTCTAACGTGGAGTCCCGTCACTGTGACGGGCTGTTTTGTGTCCTCTGGGCTGTCCGGAGCCTCTTTTCCCACGTTTGTTATGCACTCTTGTCCAGGTCCTCTGGTGGTAATCAAGTGTGAACCAACTTGTTCTCCCTCCTCCTCTCAGATTACACAACTGAAGATTGAGAACAACCCCTTCGCCAAAGGCTTTCGGGGCAGCGATGACATGGAACTGCACAGGATGTCTCGGATGCAAAGGTAAGAAATCGGGGCAAAGTGCACCCCACAGATCCTCCCAGCAACATTTATGCCATCCAACAGAGAAAGAGATCTCTCATTCTCTTCTCTCTGTCTCTGTCTGTCTGTCTGTCTCTCTCATCTGTCCCTATATGTTCTCTTTCTGTAGGTCAAACATCAACACAGGTACCTTCCTCAATCACTTCTCTACCGTTTTTTTTTTTTTTTTTTTTTTTTTTTTTTTTTTGAGACAGAGTCTTGCACTGAACCTGTGCTCCTGATTCAGTCAGGCTAAAAGGCCTTTGAGCTCCAGGGATCCTCCTATGACCACCTCCCCACAAGTGGGATTGCGGGCAAGCCTCAGCACACCTGGATTCTGGGTGCCATGGGTTCTGGGGATCTGAACTCAGGTCCTCATGCATGGGCAGCGGGCACTTTATGGAATGGGCTACTTCCAGGGCTCCCAGCCCTTTCTCTGATAACCTTTATGATCTGGATGGGCACTTTCAGGCAGCCTGCAGCGTCAACGGTGGGGTAGGATAGGATCCAGCTGGCCCGGGTTCCAAGGCTATATGCCTCCTCTTCTGTGTGTCCCTTCTCCCATCAAACCCTTCCCTTTCCCTCATCCGTCTCAGCTGTTGAAGGTTGTTCTTTTGGCAACAGCTCTCCAACAATGAGAGAGAAGTGAGCAACCCCATTTCCTGAGGGCGAAACACAGACCAACTTAACACCAGGTGGTTTCCAGGACAGCTCATGAGCATGGGAGTTCCAGTGGGGAGCCAGTGCCAAAAATCAATTGCTAGTTTTACATATCCTGTGGTCACAGTCGCTGAAATGACAGATAGAAAGGGCCGGAACAAGCATACACAGAGAGAACTGGGTCTGATGGAAATGACTGAACAAGTAAGACAGGTCATCGATTGATCTCTCAACTTCCAGCTTGACCACTACATGGCAAGAGAATTAGAAATCACATCTTGAGCTCCTTGATCAAATGTGTGTGTACAAGCACACACATGTGCACGCACACACACAAGCACACAGTTACACATGCACAAATACACACGAACATATACACAAGCACACAGATACACATGCATGCATACACACACATGGTGGGTGTACACACACACGGTGTACATACAGATACACATGCATGCATACACACACACACACACACACACACAGTGGATGTAGACATATACTCTCTCATTTTCTCTCTGTTTCTCTTTCCCTCTCAGTGCATTTTGTGATTCAAAATAAAATGAAATCATTGATGACATTCTGGAAGAGAAGAAAAGGGAAAGTTAGTTATATTTGGAACATGGTCATCCAAAAAGGGTGAGGAACCAAAAACAGAGAAAGGGATGGAGATCCCATAGTCTTGAAGTCTAAACATTGGTCTAAAAACTGTGTGCTATGAAATCAGTTTAACTTAAAAAATATTATTTTATTCATATGGGTATTTTCCATGCACACGGAAAATGTGCTATGTACATTCAGTGGCCATGGAGGCCAGAAGAGGGTGTCAGATCCCTTGGAACTGGAGTTACAGATGGTTGTGAGATGCCACGGGGTGCTGGCAATCGCATCCAGGTCCTCTGGAAGAGCAAGCACTCTTAATTGTTGAGCCAACTCTGCAGCCCCAGGAATATTTAAATTCAATATTTGCAAAATGGATTTTTAAATTGGCACTTGCTATTGGAGTCTGTGCCAACACAAATCCCATCTAAGCAGAGATGGATACAACTACCCAAGGCTCCCAGACAGCCAAGTTCAGAGTCACATTCCATGCTGATGGTAACTTTGCCTCAAACGTAGCAACAGCCATTCTGAAGCCCTCTCTGAGAGCTACAGGTGAAGCCCAGGTCATCAAAGGGTCTTAGCATTGCCTACCTCTTCCATCTTTCCTACAAGGCCACGATGAATTAGAGAGGTCAGGAGGCAATGGCCTGCTCTAGCCCCAGCAGTCCTAAGGCAGCTCTTCCTGTGCCAAGGACTGAATTCAGGGCCTTGCACACAATAAACCCATGTCCTACTGCTGAGCCCGATTCTTCTTGATGCATATTAGCATTCAGCACCTGTCTCCTGCCACACTGAACTCCAAGCCTCCTTGGCAGTGGCAGCCTCTTGACTTACATATGCTGACTGCAGCCCCTTCTCCTCTGGAGCTTTCTCCAGGCAGTCCCACACAGAGCCTTGCCGAACACAACCAGACAAGATCACTGCACATGCAGGAACTCCCCAGGTTTCTATCACTGTGGAAGGAGGTCTGGGAGACCTCTTATCACTGACTTCACACCCTTCCCATCAGGCCCCGCTACCCCTGGCTTTGTTCATTTGGCTCACGGTAAAAGAGGCACTCTGTACGCTTTTTCTTGTTTGTAGCCATGGGACGTGTGTTCAGTTTGCCCCTGATCATTCCCCTCTCTCCCCTTGCATTCCTTAATAGTCTTTCCCTGATGGGAAGCTCACAGGAGCAGATGTTGGATACTAAAGGAGAGGCAGGTGGGGAAAGGGCAGGTGTTTGAGAGCTAGGACACATGGATGTCCTAACCCACCTTCACTGCCACCCCTGGTCCAGGTCAAGCAGGTCTCTTTCCATTCAGGTGTCAGATGGGAGAGAGGAAAAGGGAGGGTGTAGTAAGAGCTGCAGGCCTCTTCCCACAGCCCGGCTCCTGGCCGCCTGCCTAGCTTATACCCCGAAATAACAACACACAAACTGTATTCATTTTAACACTGCCTGGCCCATTTCTATTAATGTGTGTAGCACCAAGGTGTGCTTACCGGAAAGATTCTAGCCTACGTCCATCCTGGGTCGGAGCTTCATCACATCTGCCCCAGAGAGGAGAGTCTGAGCTCACTTCCTCTTCCTCCCAGCATTCTGTTCTGTTTACTCCACCCATCTATGTTCTAACCTATCAGGGCCAAGCAGTTTCTTTATTAATTAACCAATGACCTTCCTCCATCAGGAGGGGCCGAGGAGGGAGTGGGGACAAATGGTAGTGGCTTGTCATGTTGGAGCCTAAGATCTCTCAGCCTAAGAACTATAGGTCTCTGTGGTCACAGGAGTTGTGTTGGGGCAATGGGAGAAGGCTAGACCTTCTTGGGGATTATCCAGCTCTTTGTAGGTGGCTTTAGGGACAGTGATGGAGGAAGCAAAGTGGCTGATGTAACAGAGTTTCAAGGTCAGTCAAAGCTGGGGTTATCCCTTGCTCTGTGTCACTTGTAAGAATTACTTGTCCGGGAGGTGGTGACACACGCCTTTAATCCCAGCACTCGGGAGGCAGAGGTAGACTGATTTTTGTGAGTTTGAGGCCAGCCTAGTATATGAAGCCAATTCCAGGACAGCCAGAGCTACGTAGAGAAACCCTGTCTCAAAAACAAAAATGAAAAACAAACAAGCAAAAAAAAAAAAAAAGCATTACTTGAGAAAATGCTGCAGGGAACCTGGGTCCTAATTCAGGGAAACTGTCCCGGACTCTCAGTTCTGACTTTATTCAGAATTTATTTTGGGCTGTTGTCTCAAGCCCCAGGTTGCTGTAGGTAGTGACAAGCAGGAACCACAGCTCTTGGAGTCAGCTGTGATAAAGGCCGGCTCACTGTTAATCTTGTAATTCTGTTTCCTGTCCCCCACACACTCGGTGACAGCTGATGGAGGAGGAGGAGGAGGGATGGGATCTGGAAAAGGGAGAGCGGCAGGGCTCTGGAGGCTGCACAACTCTTCTAGGGCAGCTTGGCCAAGACCTGGACACCGTCCCCCTCTAGCTCCGTGCTCTCTCTCTTCTGATTCTGCGTTTGGGCAAACACGGCCGTGGCTTAGCTAGTCTTCAGTATTCATTTACGGTGTCCGGTTACAGGAGTCATCACTGCTTATAATAAACACGGGAGAGCTGGGGGAAAAATTAGACCACATAAAAGGCCCATTTCCAGCTTCCTGTGACAGTGTGCACGCACTCAGGTTGTTAGGAAAGGTGGGGACTGCCATAAAAACAGCTTCTCGCGGTCAGTGTTCCTCAAAGTTCTGAGAGATGAGTGATGAGGGCGCTTGGGCTCACCCGCGTGTCAGGGCTGAGGTTTCAAAGATGCTTCTATGTAGAGAATAAGACTAAGTCAACAGGAGGGGAGGAGGGAGGAAAGGAATGAAGGAAGGGAGAGGGGGAGACAAGGACAGAGGGAGGGAGGGAGGGAAGGAGGGAAGGAGGGAAGGAGGGAAGGAGGGAGGGAGGAAGCAGGCAGGACTGCTCCCAGCTGAGTGAAGGAAATGACTGACACTTGCAATGGGGTCGGCGTCCAGAATAGGTAATGTCGAATAGATGATGCTGTCAGGATAACACAAAGACAGCAGAAATCGTGCACCTGCATGCACACCAGCTCAGCCACTAGGGAGGACTGGGACTCCTTTGTGGCCAGAGACAACCCTACACTTTGCCCTTCGCTGATGTCCCTGCCTTGAACTTGGCTTCGGTGTCTATGAAGTATCTAGACAGCTTGAAGACACCTGGGAATTGCAGACAATCAGGGGCCGTGAGGTAGAGATGCTCTAACTCAGCCTTCCAGCATTGCCGCAAATCCCCGAGATAATCGCCTTCATAAGAGAAAAGCTTAATTTGGGTCACAGTTTCAGACATTCCGATCCACAGTGGGCGGGAGCATGGTTCTGTGGAAAGGCAGAAGCCCAGGGCAGAAGAGAGCAGCAGACCCAGAGACTCACCTTGTAGCAAGTGTGAGAGGGGGTGTGTGCGGGGGGGGGGGCATCTTCCAAGATCCCTGAGGAGGGCAGACCTCTGACTCGCCTGCTGTATTTTATTTCATATGTATGATTATTTGCAAGTCTGTGTACCACTTAGGTATTAATGCTCTCAGAAGCCAGAAAAGGGCACTGGAACTGGAGTTACAGATGGCTGTGAGCTGCCTTGTGGGGTGCTGGGAATGGAACCTGGGTCCCCTGGAAGGGCAGCCAGTGCTCTTAGCTGCTGAGCCATCTCTCTCTCCAGCTACAGGTCCCTCTCAAGTCTTTGGGAGAGACTTACCTACAGGATAACTCTTGATGTCAAATAGACGAATCCCAAACTGTCCTAGACGGACTGGGACGTCCTGTCCCGAGCTTATTCTGTCCGTTCTTTGTGTGTGACTATCTGAGCCAGAAAAAGTGGAACACAGGGTCACCCCCAAATTCCCCGAAATGCATCTCTAGGCTGCATACAGGAGAAAAGGGTGTGGGGCGACCTCAGTTCTTCCACAGAGGACCTCGGGGCGGTTGAAGGACCGTAGAGTTCCATGTCGCAGAGTTCAGTGAAACCCGTTTATGATCCACACTTGCAGCGTATGCTGACCAGGCCACACACTGCTTGTGATTTCTGGATCTGGGTGGGGCTGGGAGCCGAGGGCTGTGACTTAAGGAAGGAAAGGTAGGTTCTCAGGCCATCACCTCACGGTCTGCATTCCATGCTGCCAGTGCACTGGAGCGCCGCACACAGCTTCTCCAACACAGGCTCTGGCTATAGGAGGAGGTTCTTCGTGTCCTTCATTGGACTAGATGGAGTGACCCTGAGGTTTAAACTGCCTGGCAGGCAAGAACAGGGACGTCTCGTGTTGCTTGTTGGCCGTGCTGGGTGATAGTGCATATCTTGGAGAGGTCACAGGGCAGGTGGGCCTGTCACAATCACACAAGTGACTGAGATGCAGAGCCCTCTTTATGAGCAAGGAGGTCCTGGGGGTGGAGGGGAGTCCCCTCCTATATGCTGAGAGGTGTGGAGGGGAGCCCCCTTCTACAGAAGGAGGAATGGGCATTGAATTCAAGGCAGCTGCAGAGGCCCCTGGGTGCTCCTTGCAGAATGACCTTGAGCCCTGGTGGCTGTTCTGCTACAGGTGGTCCAGACTGAATGTCCCTCACCCAAAATGTTTGAACTCAGAGACCTTTCAGAGTTGGGAGTTCTGTGAATTTTGGATCATTGCATGTACATGGATGATTTCAACTGTGCATACGAAGATTCATTTGTGTCTCGGTGCCTTGTACATGCAGCCTGAAGGGAATACTATACAGTATTTTTATATTTATTTATTGATTGATTTTTATTGAGCTCTACATTTTTCTCTGCTCGCTTCTTTTCCTCTCCCCTCCCCTTCAACCCTCTCCCAAGGTCCCCATGCTCCCAATTTACTCAGGAGATCTTGTCTTTTTCTACTTCCCATGTAGATTAGATCTATATAAGTCTCTCTTAGGGTCCTCATTGTTGTCTAGGTTCTCTGGGATTGTGACTTGTGGGCTGGTTTTCTTTGGTTTATGTTTAAAAACTAATTATGAATAAGTACATGTGATAATTGTCTTTCTGAGTCTGGGTTACCTCATTCAAAATGATGTTTTCTAGCTCTATCCATTTGCCTGCAAAATTCAACATATCGTTATATTTTTCTGCTGTGTAGTACTCCATTGTATAAATGTACCACATTTTCCTTCAGTCAAGGGGCATTTAGGTTGTTTCCAGGAGTTTTTGTTGTTGTTGTTGTTGTTTTTCAGCACTTGTCAGTTCTTTGGATTACTTATATTTTGTTCTTGTTTGCTGGGGACAGACTCCGTGGCTTTTGCACATGCCAAATAAGTGATCAATCATTGAGACACATCCCCAGTCCTACACCTACATTGTTTATTATTATTATTACTACTATTATTGTTATTGTGTATATGCATGTGTGTGTATGCATGTGTATGTGTGTGTATATGTGTGTATGTGTGTATGCATACCATGCATGTTTGTATTGATGGTAAGAGGACAATTTTGTAGAGCTATCTTTTTCATTTTGCCCTTTTGTGGGTCCTGGGGATGGAACTCAAGTCTCTACACTGGTCCAACAAGCGCCTTTCCCTGCTTTCCTTTCGCCTTTCTTGCCGGTGTTGTACCTGTGCTTTGGATTACAGCAAGCGTGCAGTTTCCCAGTCCGAGGTGGTCTTGCCAGTGCTCAGAAGGCTTCAGGCCTTGGAGCGTTTGGATTTGGGGGTTCAGGATATGCAGCTTGTGTTCCCTGGAATCAGCTAATTTTGTGGGTCAACATACTTGGTGGCTGTGATACCCTTAGAGAGGAGTGATGCTATCTGCATTTCTTTGTTCTTTTGAGAGTAAGGTAGATGTGTCTAGATTTTGAGCTGTCCTCAGCAGACAGTGTGGGGGAGTTTGGATCTCAGGACACAGTAGCCAGGTCAGAACCACCCACCCCCATTGCTCAACAGTCTTGGAGGAACTCATCCTGGTTACGTTGTACATGATCATTCATTGTCCTCCACCTCTGCTCTGCCTTGCTTGTATCACTTTTCCACTATATCCTTTTCCCTTCTTAAAGTCAAATGAAAGCAGCTGGTAGTGGTGCAGGCCTTTATCTCAGGCGGGTCTCTGAGTTTAAAGCCAGCCTGATCTACATAGCAAGTTCCAGAACAGCCAGAGCTACATAGAGAAACTCTTTCTCTCTCTCTCTCTCTCTCTCTCTCTCTCTCTCTCTCTCTCTCTCTCTCTCTCTCTCTCTCCCATGCAGGCGCACACACACACTAGATTAAATGAACTCAAGAAAGACCCGGAATACTCTATATACACAGGGAAAAAAATTCAAAGATTTCAAGGGACTTGTGGGGCTGGGGCCCTTCCAAAGTTACAGTTCTTCTGTTCCTGCCTCTATCCCTTCTGCTTGTAAATCAAATTTCAGCCCCTGACCACATACATGTCTGGCTTTCTTATGGAAGGCTTAGCGCTCTTGCTTCCCTTGCTTGTGGCTGAAGACCATCCCAATGTGCGGTGACCGAGAAGTGACTTGAGACTTCTTTGTGTCAGCAATCCAGACTCCTGACTCTGCTGTAATTGTGGATTCTGCCCCTGCTCCACGGGGTGGGGTGGGGGGGACCATGTTTATCTCAAACAAGAGGGAGGTTGAGGTTGTAAGTGGAACGTTCAGCCATTCTTTCCCCTCCTCCCTCCCCCCTTCGCTCTTGTCTTGCCCCCTTCCCTTCCCTCCTAGGAACACCTAGTTCTTACCCCTCTGCAAATTACCACCCGCCCTGTGTGGCACCATCACCCTGTGCCATGCTGGCTACTCGGTGTCTTTCTAGAGCTTATTCCTCGTGCATGCCTGGAACTCTCTATTCCTTGGCCAGCCTGACTCCATGCCTCTTCCTTCAGCCCATGGCAGCCACCACTCTACTCTCCTGCCAGAAGTTGGCCCATTTTAGGACTCTACCTAGGAGTGAGGCCCCACATTCTATCTTCCTGTGTCTGGCTTCTCTCCCTTAGCACAACACCCTCCAGGTTCATTCATGGTGTCTCCAGTGAGGGGAGTTATTCCTTTTTGAGGTTGACTTATCTGCTATACACACACTCCTCATTCCCTTTATCCGTTCACCTGTAGGCATAGGTTGTTTCAATTTCTTGGCTCTGGTGACCAGGACAGTGATGGGCACGGAATCCAGTCACCAATTCTATCCTTTCTGGATGCAGACCCAGCGAGGGACTGCTGGATCATACAGTACTCCTATTTTTAGCTTTCGAAGGAACTCTGTGATGTTTCCCATGATGACTGTGCCAGACCGTATCCCCACCAGCAGTGGAGAGGGTTCCCTTTTCTCCACCTTCTCGCTAACACCTGTTATCTCATGTCATTTCGATAGCAGCCATCCTGGCAGGTGTGAGGTGACAGCTCCCGGAGAGACCAACCGCCTTGCATTTCCGCTGCGGGTGGTGGAGTTACCCTTTCCTCCATTCCTGTGCCTTGTTGGAGAAATCTCTGCCTAGATCCTTTACACAATTTATATTTTTTATTTAGTTAATTATTTTGGGGGATGCTGGTGGTTCATCTCAGTGCTTTGATCTTGCTAAGCGTGTGATTCACCACTGAGCTACACTCCCAGACTCCCACACCATCATCACCATCATCATCATCACCACCACCATCATCATCATCACCATCATCATCACCATCATCACCACCATCTATCTCTTTCCCTCATCTGTATTGCAGCAGTATTTATCAGTTTTACAAGCAAACTTGCTAGAAAAGAGTTCTCTATGTCTCTCTGGCATTCTGTGGCTCCGGGATGGAACAAAAGCTTCCTACACCTTCCTGCTCATGTGTCTTCTTTGTCACATACGTGCCAATCTGTCTGCCTGTCCATTCTTCCAGGCCATCACTCTGGTGCACCTACATAACCATCCACCCATCTACCATCCGTCTCTCCAATGTGTTCACGCCATTCCTCCACCTATCCTTCTCACTATAACATGAAATTTAAACTAAGCCAGAGGAATGAGCCAATTCACCCTAAACCCTTCAGCGTGTGTATCATTAACTAAGATTCATTTTTTCTTCACAGTTCTTTCTTTTCTTTGAGATTTCTAGAGTGAAATGTACATATTATAAGTTTAGCTTCCGGTTCTTGATAAGTGTACATAATTGTAAAATCTAAACCCCTGTCAAAATCTAGAACATACCAGAAAAATCCCCCCTTTCCCCTTATTTATTAGCATTTATAAGTGTGTGCACATATGTATATATGTCTCTGTGTATGTACGAGTGCATATGTATGTATATGTGTGTGCATGTGCACACGTGTATGTTTGTGTGTATACATATGTATGGGTGTGTATGTATGTATATGCATTGTGTATGTGTGTCCATGTGTGTGTGAGTGTGTATGTATGTGTGTGTGGCCTCAAGGTTAATGTTAGGTGTCTTCCTAGAATGACGTAAGGTCCTTCACTTGAACTCAGAGCTCATTAATTCATCTGGTCTAGACGCCCAGTTTGCTCCTGGGATCCCCTGTTTCTGCCTCCCTCGCACTGGGATTACAGATGGGATTCCAGTCCTGCTCGGCACTATGTGAATGCTGAGAACTGAATTCTGGTACTCAGGCCTTTAGAGCAAGTTGGTTGCCCACTGAGTCATCTCTCCAGCTGGCAAACTTGTCAGTATTTGAGACTGGACTGTTGGGTCTGCATTGTGCAGTGTGCCAGGCATGAGGAAAGAGTGTCTGATGGACAGCCTGAGCTCTTTAGGGCGCTGCCCCATTCAAGCCCACTGCTGTGCCTTCCGCGGAGCTTCCTCCTTGTGACTCCCAGACGTCCTGCAGGGTGGGCCTTGGTTTCCCCTTCATGTAAACGGAAGAAAAGAGACAAAGGGACAAAGGGAGACAGGCCCAGTTTGCACCATGGCTTCAAAGCTGTCAGGAGCACTTGTTAAGACCACCTTTGGAGTGTCAGGCCCCTTTCAGGGAGCGGGGTGCAAACACACACCTCTGTCTAGGAAACTGGCAAACCCCAAGTATCTGATCTTTGAGATGGGCAGGCGGTTCAGAGCCCATTCAGAGCCCCTGCTAGGTGCCAAGCTCTGCTTCAGAATGTGCTGTGCAGGATGGAGTTGTGTATTCCTGTCCTCCTAGCATCCAGAAGGCTGAGACAGGAGGATTGGGAGTTGGGAGCCAATTTGACTGCATAATGAGAGCCTCTAGCTATCCTGCCCCTATAAAAATCTCAGCTGGTAGAGTATTTGCTTAGCATTCATAAAGCCTGGGTTCCATCCCCAGCACTACATTACTACATTAACCAAACCTGATGGGCATGCCCAGCGTCTCAGCTCTCAGAAGCAGAGGAAGGAGAATGAAGGTCAGGGCTGGAGAGATGGCTCAGCAGCTAAGAGCACTGGCTGCTCTTCCAGAGGTCCTAGGTTCAATTCTCAGCACCTACATATCGCCTCACAACTGTCTATAATTCCAGTTTCAGGGGATTCAGTGCCCTCTTCTGAACTCCTTGGGCACCAGGAACACATGTGGTGCACAGACACACATGCAAGAAGAACTCTCATGCACATAAAATAAAACAAATAGACCTAATTTCTAAAATATAAATTTAAAAAATGGGTCTGGAGAGATGACTCAGTGGTTAAGGGCACTAGTTGCTCTTTCAGAGGACCTGGATTTAATTCTCAGAACCCACATAGTGACTTAAAACTATATATAACTCCAGTTCCTGGGGACCCAGTGCCCTTTGCTGGTCTCCATGGAGACCAGGCACACACATGGTACACAGACACACATTCACACAAATCACTCATACACATAAAAAACAAAACAAAACAAAAGTTGAAGGCCATCCTCAGCTATGTATTGAGTTTGAGGCCAGCCTGGGTGTTCTCTCTCTCTCTCCCTTCCTCTCCCTTCCTCCTCTCTTTCTCTGTGCTTAAGTATAGGCATTCACCCAACCAGGCCAGCATCAGAACCAGGAGCCAATTCTCACCGTTACTCTCTCTAGAGATGTATAACCACGTGACCCCATAGCTGCAAAGCAAGGTTGTTCCTAAAGTTGTCTCTAGCATGAGGAGGAGTCCCTGAGAATCTTGGTCCCTCTCAAACCACACAACCCTAGTGGGAAATTTGCATAAAGTATTTGGGCTTATTCTCCACAGCAAGATGGTTCTCTCTGCCTTTCTGCTGTGAGCCGAGAACCAAATTTATCCATTATCTGTGCTGATCTGTATGATGCCTGGGCTGTGTGCCACCTGACGTGTGCCTTCCTGGTTTCCCATGGTGCCCACATATGTCCGGTCATAACAACTCCCCCAAGTAAATTAGAAGGTGCGCGCACCAGGAAAGCTCCCTAGGGGCCGTATTTGCCTGGCCCATTTTAATTTGGGTCTCAGATGAAAGTAGGGAACCCGTAAAGAAATGTGCCCCACAAGAACAGGACTTTTATGGCCCTCACCCCACTTTGGTTGTTTAAAAATGCTGCCAGAAATTGGGTAAGCATCTCCTAGAGAAAACAAAACTGAACAAAAGCCCCCTCCACATCAGCTCTCCGCCACCTGCTCTCGTGAAAAGGTCGATTCAATCGGCTCGGGTGCAGTGGAAAACGGATTCATTAGCTGGCGGCGAGCTGATGGTGCAGATTGGCCCTCGACTTCAATCTTCCCTTGTAATGTTTTACAACCCAGACCCAGTGACAATGGCGTCATTCACTCTGCGCTCACTCGCAGGGAACAGAATGTCAGGGAGCCTGAGTCAGGGAGGGTCTGCTCTGTGGGTTCTGGCACCCAGGGAGAGCCGAGGGACCCGAGATCTGGCTTGGGTCTGGTGTCTCTGAGCAGAGCCCGTTTGGTGGGATTGCCGGTGGATGACAAGGTCAGCAGGGCGTCAGGAACAGTGGGACTTGCCCGATGACCTCAACCCTGCTCTGTGTAGATGGTTCCCAACTCTGTGATCATAAGCCTGTTAGCAGTGCACCAGCAGAGGCTCCCTGTCACCACAACCAAGTTTGTCCTCAAGAGTTTAGGAGCAGAATGGACTTTGAATGGATCCGCTTGTTGGCTCTTTTAAGCTCTCCGAACTTGAATTTTCCTATCTGTATGGTAGCTCCTAAGTATTTGCACTCAATGAGGAATGGTCTAGGAGCAAATGAGGGAAGACATTGAAGACAGTCAGTACGGTGGCTGGAACATGGGTGAGCGTTCATGAAACACTACCAATCATGGTAGTGATGGCGGCAATGGTGATGACAGTGGTGGTGATGATGGTGATGATGGTGGTGGTGATGGTGATTATGATGGTGATGTTGATGGTGATAGCGGCGATAACGATGGTAGTGATGCTGCTGATGGTGATGGTGGTGGTGGTGATTATGGTGAAAACCTGCCTGTAGTAATAGGAGCAGCGGGGCTGCGTCCCCCAGCACCCCACTGTCCACACGGCTAGCTTATGCCCGGAAATAACAACACACAAACCGCATTCTTTCAATCACTGCTTG
>NC_022010.1:9975303-9987045 GCF_000317375.1 Microtus ochrogaster
TCAGAGAGCAGAGCTCTCACCTCTGCCCGCAAGAGTGGAGTATCTCGTGTCTCTCTGAGGCGTCTGCCCCTGAGAGGAGAGCTGTCGAGTCTCTGACCTCACTTCCTCTTCCGCCCAGCATTCTGCTCTGTTCACTCCTCCCATCTACGTTCTAACCTATCAGGGCAAGCAGCTTCTTTATTTAATTAACCAATGGCCTTCCTCCATCACCTGCCCTCCATGATTGCCTTACACACACATACCCCTTTTCAACATTTACTCTACTGTGATGCTCTAGCTTCTTCACGGGTGTCCTTAAGCTTCAGATGAAAACAACTTGTACCTTTCCGTCTCAGGCACCATGTTGATCCCACCAGAGAGATGCTAACAGTTCCCCTGTACTGATGGATCCTTTGGTGGGTCCACTGAAGAGCTCTGTGGGATACCTTCCCTGCGTCTCTCTCCCCTCACTGGCTGGGGAGGCACACTGCCTTCCCTTACCCACAGCCTGGTACCATCAGATAGCCTCGGGATGCAGCACCTCAGGCACTAAACGAGATGTTCTTGATACACGCTGGGGATGATGTTTGAGGCTCCTTAGAGGGAAATAAGCTGTGAGGGACACGTGGTTATTGGGGATAATATCACTTTTCCACTTCTGGAAGTGTTTATAAAACAGGGTTTGGCCTTTCTCGGGGTGAGTAATTCTGCAGTTTGGCAAGGCTGGATGGGAGAATTCCACGGAGCACACTGGTACGATCCCTTGTAAATTCCCTCAGCCAATATTTTTGGAGGCTTATTTTCTTTAATTAAAAAAAAAATAACCATCCCCGTTAAACATATAAAACCCCAAAACGATTTCTCCCTTCCTCCTGGAGTGCTGACAGCCCAGCGCTTGACCTCAGCAGACCCAGGCAGAATTACCGGTGAGAATTGATGGCTTTGGTAGTGTTTTATTATTTTGCTTTTTCTTTTATTCTTGTTTTTCCATTACATGGTTTGAACCACAAAGCCAGAGCTTTTGAGCTAATGCCATTCTGCTTAGCTTCCTGGCTGACTGGTGGCCATGTGGAGCATCCCAGCTGGCATCCGAGATGGCACAGGCCCCCGGGAGAGGCGTAGCCAAGAGACTCTTGGGTGTCATGAGTGGTGGGTGTGTAGTATCATGGAAACTTGGCAGGCTCTTCGTGTCCCTTGCCTGGCCACCATGATGTGTTTCCTCATAACAGACGTAGACAGGGGCAGAGAAGTTTTGGTGCTGAAAATTGCATCTCAGCTTACTAGGCATGTACTCTACCACTAAGCCACATCTCCAGCAATGTATGTAATGTATGTATGCATATATGATTTGTGTGTATCATTCATGTGTGTCTGATATATATTAGGATGTGCATATGTATGAATGGTGCATGTATGTGTGATATATGTATGTATAATGCATGTATGATGGATGGATGTATTGTGGTGTTGGGAACTGAGCCAAGAGCTTCATGCATGCTAAGTGTACCTCTGTGCTGTACCTCCAGTCCCAAATGTATGCTTTAATTTCCACAAGTAAGCGTTTGTTTTAGCTGCATGGAAGGAGCTGAGTTGGTACCCCAAGCACTTACTTTCATGCGTATGTTTGATTGTTCCATAGTGAGACTAAACCGATTTGGGTCAAAAATTACTTTCAAAAATGCCTAAAGAAATATTTGATTCCAGGTTATGCCAAAAAAAAAAGTTCTGACTCTTGGGATTTCCTGATCCATATGTGTTTTGTATCAGAATATGTTCCTAGTGCCAGGGGTCTCTGGCTGAGTGTTGAAGCCTATAAATTTCCTAGAATACTGTTATTAACTCATAAATCACAGGCTTTAGACAGGAGTCTAATCATGCTGAAATGGCTATCAAATTATTATCATGGTTATTGTTATTTTGAACTCTGGATCCTCCTGCCTCTACCTCCCAAGTGCTGGGATTATAGATGCAATCCACTCTGCCTGGTTTATTTGGTGTTGGGGATCAAATGCAGGACTTTGTGAACACTAAGCAAGCACTTGACCAACCCTACATCCTCAGCTTGGGAGGGACCAGATTCGGAGAGCCTGGGAGGATGCTGAGCAGGAAGCCTCAGGGTGACTGCTGAGGCTCAGCAGGGTGTGTGTGTGATGCAAGAAGAACCTGGACTTGGTTTGGCCTCATCTTGTTGTGTGATTTCCATCTTCTTTATCTTCCCATCTCTCCCCGTCGTGTGTCTCTTCTCTCTACTTAAAACATTAGCCACAGTGAATGGCACTTGCTGTGTCCTCCTCATTCCTTTGCTCAACAACCCTTTAAACTGGGAATTTTTTTTTAAAGTGGGGCATTTTCACTCGTAATCTCTTGAATGTATATTAAAAATTTTAATTATGCATATATGTGTGTGAGAGGGGGATTATGTGCACACAAGCGCAGGTACTTACAAACTCCACAAGAGGGCGTTGGCTCTCCTGGAGCAGGAGTTACAGGTGGTTGTGAGCTGTCCGATATAGGGGGCTGGTAACCAAACTTAACTACTGAGCCATCTCTCCAGCCCCTGAGAACTTCTTTTAATTATTATTATTAGTGTGTGTGTCCCCATGCATATGTACATGTGATATGTATTTGGGGCATGCATGTGCCATAGTGTGTCAGAGCACAACATTGTGGAGTTGGTTTTCTCCTTCCATCTTTTCGAGACTTCCAGGGACTGAACTCAGGCCTCTAAGCTTGTGAGCAAGTTCTCTACCAACTGAGTCATCTTTCCTGACTGTGAACTAGGGATGCTTATTGCCCCCAACTTACAGATGGGAAAAAGCAAGACACAGATCAGTTAAGTACAGCAGTGTGACAAAGACAGTGACTTAAAACGAATTCAAAGTCACAACCAGGAATCTGAGCACAGTAGAAAGACCTAAGGCTGTACCTGACTGTCCAGAGTTCTCTGCTCTACTTGAGCAAAGACATACCCTTTAAAAAAGTATTCAGAAGTTAAGCCTAAATGTCTGGGCAGCCATCCATCTTTTGAATTGGACAATTCAAAGACATGTGGATGTGTTGAAGTAGTTCCGATGGCCCAATGTCAGGGCGGGTTCTTAGGTGTCCCCCTGGCTGTTTTCAGACCTACTTGCTAAATGCAGGAGATGTGAAAAGTGAGTGCCTGAACATATGGATTCGTGGTATGGGATGCCAGAAGTGTCCCTGGGCCATCTTGATCCCCAAAGACCCCTTGATTTTCATTTGTTGACGTTTCTGGTGGATTCATTGGCACATCAGCAAGGGGGCTCAGCAGCAGAGCACCAATGGACCTAACTTTCTGTCTTTTTCCTTCCAGTAAAGAGTACCCCGTGGTTCCCAGGAGCACAGTGAGGCACAAAGTGCCCTCCAACCACAGCCCTTTCAGCAGTGAGAGCCGAGCTCTCTCCACCTCATCCAATTTAGGGTCCCAGTACCAGTGCGAGAATGGTGTCTCGGGCCCCTCCCAGGACCTTCTGCCCCCACCCAACCCGTACCCACTGGCGCAGGAGCACAGCCAAATTTACCACTGCACCAAGAGGAAAGGTGAGTGTGGCAGGCCTGCCAGCGCCCCCTCCCTTATCGCACTCCTCCCCAGGGTGGAGTGCACAGGGCATTCTTCTATTATCATTTTTTCAATAAATAACACAGAAACATAGAAGGGATAGGAGATTCAAACCATGCAGGAAACAAGTAAGAGATTTATTTAGGATGTCTCTCAGTGTGGCCTCCCCTTGAGGAAGATGGAAAATGTCTAGATCTGCTTTATAAAGTATGCATGCGCGTGCGTGTGTATAGCATGTGCATACACACACATACACATGCACAGAAATACGCAATACTTACATAATATATATATACACAGACATGCATACTAATACAAAGACGCACACATCATACACATTGCACACACATAACACATTCCATACAAACAGCTCACATACACCTCCCTCTCTCACACACACCCTCTCTCTCTCATTTACACCCCTCTCCCACACACATACACAGAGTCTTTACATCCGTGCAGTAAGGTGTCTCAGGCATGCCATAGTTCCCTTATCAAGTGAGAAATTGATGACTTTTCCCTAAGCTGTCCGAGCCAAGGAGTTTGTGTCAAGAAAGTAAACTCTATCAGCCCCTTCTGGGTGTCAGAGCCATCTACCATCATAGTTAACATGTGCACTGTGGTTGAGTTTAGCTTATCTGAACATTTGTTTGTGTCTATGTATTTTGATACAAGGCCTCACTCTGTAGCCCAGGCTGGCCTAGAACTTGCAATCCTCCTGCCTCAGCTTCCTGAGTGCTAATCCTCTCTGGGTTTCTCACTTGTAAATGGGGACAGGTGTCTCAGAGCCTGGAGGCCTGGTCAGCACACAGCAGACTATGGCTATCCCACATAGGTGGCATGGAGTCACTGTGGACACTGAGTCCCTGGAGGATGTGAAGATACAATCACTGTGAGTCACACAGAGGGGACAGGGTGGCCTTCAACCTATGTTCTTCAGGGTCAGACACCAGGGGTGCAGCCTCACCTTTGGGAGTCGGAAGTGTTTTTGTGATGTGAGCTAACTTAACCTTGGTCTCCTCTGATTTAGAAGAGGCCCTGGTGTTATGTGTCTTTTGGGGTTTGATGTGAAGGAACAGTAGGCATGTGCATATGTTGTGTGCTTGTCTGGGGTGGGCTCCATCAATGGCAAATGTTTTGTTCCAAAACACCTAAGTCATAGTCTGGCCTGTTGCCACTCTCCCCACCAGTGCCTATTGGGCGCCAGCAGAAGTGCAGTGACCTGTTTCTGGACCTTTAGTTAAGCCACTGTCCTCAGGCACCGCCAGCAAAGCTACTTCTGTAGAAGTTGTAGTAGAATTCTCAGGAGCTGGGCTTCCGGGAGGAAGAAACATGAGTGACTAGCCCAGGCTGCCCCATCCTGGCATTCAGAAAGGATAGATGTGCTGGCGTTGGTCCTTGCCTGGGGCTGATGCCTGACTTCCAGATGGACCCTAAACCCTTCAAACTCCTTGAATTTCCGAGGCCTGAATAATGTCACCCCAACCGCCCCCAGCCTGGCTCCTCACACATCCACCCCCGGGTGGGCTGGATACCAGATGCGGCAAGCTTGTCTGTTCCCTCGGCTTGCAGAGAGGGAAAGAGTATCCAAGGAGGAGTTCCTGTTCAAACATCCTGTCTGGTGTGATGGCTAAAAGGGTCCTCACTTGTCTCGGTCTCTGAGTCTTCTCCCAATGTAGGTACGGGGACCTCTACTTAAAGGTGGTAAACTGAGGCACAGAGAGCTGGTGGGTTTTTTTTTTTCTAAGAGAAGGTCAAACTTCGTATATAGCTCAGGTTGGTCTGAAACTCACTGTGTAGCCCAGGCTGGCCTCAGACTCACTACGTAGCCCAGGTTGGCTTTGAACCAACCTCAGTTGCCTGTATCAGCTTCCCAAGTAGTGAGATTGCAGGCAAACTCCACTGCACCTGGCTGGCCAGCGGTTCACGAAGGTGGAATTGGAAGCTAAGTCTGGTTTGCACACCGATACCCTGTGTCTCTTAGCATCACACTCTTGTCGGTGTTAGCACCAAGCACACTCTCAAAATGTCATCTCCTGAGGGAGACTGCCGTGGAGACTTGGTCATACACAGCGATAGAGAACTCAGCAGGTTTGCGTTAGGGAGCTCTGTTGATTCAATTAATGCCAGACCTAAAGAGAAGAGAGGCTAGGAAGAAGATTGAGAAGAATCAAAGCCTGTTTGGGGTCAATACTCAGAGCAGAGCCCTTAGCCACGCCTTCTGCATGGATGTGGTGCTGGGAAGGCTGCAAAAATGCCAGAGTCAAGCTCTCTGCTTAGATGCACTTAGAATCAGCATAGCGGGCTGAAGCAGGGGTCTGCCTGTTGCAGAAAGGGTTGCAACTGCTGTCCACTTGCAACCAGGTGACCCTGGGCAAACCATTCACTTTTCTGGACTTGGAGTACCTCTAATGGTGAGTCCTACCAGTTAGGTGGATGAGGGCATGACACGAGAGAATACTTGGGAAGTGCCTGGCCCGCTACCTGCATAGCTGAGCACCTGAAGCGGCAGCCCAGGCTGTCCCCTGACCTTCATATACGAGGGTCTACACGTGTCCCTCATACATGCAAACATGAATGCCACACACAAAGCTTCAGATTGCTAACAGATATCAAGCTGGAAAAACAGACGGGGTGGGATCAGGGAGAGTGGAAGGCAGCTAGGAGAAGGGTAAGGGAGGGTGTGGGTGTCCACCCTCTCTGGAGAAGGTTGGAGCGTGGATGCCCAGAGCAAAGAAGACTGGAGAGAGAGGCAGGGCCAGTTGGGTGCCTCCTAAGCCATTTCTATTACAGACTCAAGTGCTTATCTGAACAGGCATGGGAGGCCGTCAGGGGGTCAGCAGCCTGCAACTGTCCTGGTTAAATGTTGTGTTTGGCAGTGTCACTTGGCTGTGATAGGAGGGGACAGGAATGACACCAGACACCTGTTGAGAGGTGACTGTAGGTTGTGAGGCCTGCCATGATGGCTCAGAGCTGGAGAACTGAGTGGAACCAGGACCTTGGACTGGCTAGAGATAAGAATGTGAAAATGTGTCCCCCTACTCTGTCCCTTCAGATTAGACACTAAAGCTCAGAGAGATGGAGAAATTTTCCCAAAGTCTCTTAGTGAGAGGCCTGGCCCGGCATCCCCAGTGAAGCCAGTGGAGCTGGAGTACTAGGGAGTGCAGTATATACTCCACAGAAAGCCTCTGGTCTTCCCAGAAACTTCTGCCTTCCTTGCCACCTTCTACACTCCCAACCCCCAAAGGAGCTTTGGGTGACAGGGAAGCCAATGGGGTCAGAAGGCAATTCATCATCGGTCCCCACGGTGTGAGGTGATAAACGAATCAGGGAGGCTTCCTTCCAGTTTGGGACTCCCTAGGAGAGATAACTCTGTGGGTGGTTTCCCCCCTGGCCCCAGCCTGGCCCTGCTATCTGACTTCCCCTCATTGTCTGTCCGCCTTCCAGCCAGCCCAGGAGCCAGGCCCATGCAATGTCAAAGAGCCCCACAGGCCAGGAGCCTATCCTTGTGTTTGGACATGGCTGTCTCCAGCCTATCTCTCTCAATGGATGGAGTCACAAAAGCTGGGAAGGTCTTTTATCAATGCCACTCCATCAAATCCAGGATCTGAAGATCGGAGAGAGCACTTGTCTTTCTTTCCCGTGTACCCTGACTCTCACCATGCTCTCATTAGCAAGCAAACTGACCCAAATTAAGATGTAGCAAAGACATTCACAGCACTGGCTATCAAAGGGAAGGCCACAGGACAGATGAGGAGGGCCTACTTGTTTCCCATGCTATGAGGTTTGTGAAGATTTTACATGGGTTTGTTTTGTGTGCAAGCGCATGTGTGTAAATGTGCGTGGGTGCACATTTACCACGGTAAGTGTGTAGAGTTCAGAGGACAGCTTGCAGGAGTTGGTTCCAGCCTTACCTCCTGCGGGTCTCAGGAATCGAATTCAGGTTGCCAGGCTTTTCAGCAGGTGCGTTTACGTGCTGAGCCATCATGCCAACCTGATGTTGTGTGTTTTTAAAAGTTTTTAGAGCTTCAGTGTTTTCCCTTAAGTGATTTGTTCAGGGCAGCCTGAGCTGGAGAAATGCCCAGTCCTCCTTCCTCTGTCCTGTGCACCAATATCAAATTCTAAGGTAATATGACTGATGATGAGTGATGAATGGTAGAACTGGGGAGAAGTCAAAGGCGTACTTACTGAGAACGTGGTGTACACTGGGCCCTGTAAACAGAGAGCAGACTGGAGAGAGATCTGTTCTCATGAAACATGTATTCTTGTGGGGAGACAGGCATGAAGCCAGTGGGTAAACTCATGGTAGTGGCTTGGGTTCTGAATCAAGGTGGTTTTGTTTTTACTTGAGATCTACCCATGATGCCATTCCAAGGTCTCCATTTTAACTTAAGTACTGAGAGTTTGGGTCATATATATTCAAAATTTATCATCCATTCATTTATTTCTCCATCTATCCATCCATCTATCCATTTATCTATTTAGTCATTCGTCCATCCACCCATCTATTAATCCACCCACCAACCTATTCATTCATCCATCCATCCATCCATCCATCCATCCATCCATCCATCCATCCATCCATCCATGTAAGGTGTTGGCTGACTCTATTGAGTTACATTAACAGCAGAAAGTCCAGGGTCACCCATCCTCACTTTTTTGTGACTCAGAAGGTCTGAATGAAGCCATTTTCTGACTATTTGCAGATCCCTCAGCCGAGAGTTCTATGAGCTGGGTTCCAAGGTCTCTGTCTGTGGAGATGTCACAACATTTCCTTGCATTAACTCAGCCAGCAAGGGATATGACCCACTTGGGAACTGTGACCATATTTGCTCAATGGGATCAGTGACTTGAAAAGTGGCCCTGGGAAGCTTCCAGCTCTGGAATCCACCCAAATTCCTCTGAGTATTGGGTGACCTTCAGAGCACCATCTGCCTAGTATGCTAATAGAGAAAATTAGAGAAAGGGAGGAGATGTGGCAGATGGATAAGGTTTGAGGTAAGAGATTTCCTACTTCAAGTACTGAGCTGACTGCTGTGTAAGGCAGACAGACAGGAGGCCACACTTGGTATTTCCTTAATTAAACATAAGGAGGAGTTTGGGGATGGCCCCCATGAACACTCAGGGACTGAGCTTAGAGCAGCTCAGGTCTCCATCCATGGCTACTTGAAGCATAAGCCTTGGAGTCAGGACTCTGCTTTAAAGTCAGGATTCTGAGCTCATCACTAAAACTATTTTATCCCCAATTAAAACAACAACCCCCCCCAAACAAACAAACAAACAAACAAACAAACAAAAGCATGTCTCTAGAAAATATTAAAAGAGCAGGGTTTCCTGCAGTACTATACTGTATTGGGTGGTCAGATTGAGGAAGAACTTCCCTGTTACTCAAAAGAATTAGCTGGATTCGCAGGGTTGCAAGTGTCCTTGAGCATTCTTGCTGCGTGTGTGCTCAGAAGCAGAATCCTCGGGTCCTCGACTAGTCCCATTAGAACACTTGACATTGCTTACTGCTTTTTCCACCGCCAGGGAAGCTAAGCTCAACCCAGACAATAAAAAGAATGAAACCAGGTCTTCGCCCTGGACACACACTGAGACTGTGTGCAGTGTTTTGACCTGACCCGAAGCCTGGACCCTGCGGTAGAATTCCTTTACAGTGTGATGACGCCTGGGAAGACTTGAGAATCCTCAGGTCCTGTGTTCAGCAGGAACCCGGGTTGGGAGTTTTCCTGAGCATTCTGCACCAGATCTTTCTGGGTCTTAAAGCCTGGAATGCATAATTTTACGATTTTCCAAACTGTGTTTCGACCTTTTTCTTATTATTCTTCCTCCCCGTCCCACCCCCTTTTAAACTTGTAATGAATCTGGAAGGGATCAAAAACTTAAAAATGGTTCCTTTTTGCCTTTCTTTTTCTCTTGCCAAGGGTACCCTGCAGCTGTACTTTCTGTTATTGAAAGGGGGAACGCCCTTGTTAATAATAATAATAAAAAATCCAAAGCTATGAGCCCAGCCGGCAAGAGTGAGATCTTTGGGTTTAAGGTCTGGTGGGCTGAAGGAAGATTGGGAGGAAGGAATCTAGAGAGGAGGTGGCAGGCATGAAAATGAGCCAAAGGTGGCAATGTCAAGAGTCCAAAAGCCCTAGCTAGTTAAAAGTTTTTGTTTTTTTTTAAGTAAACACTGCAAAACATCTGGATGTCTTCAAACATCTGCGTGGTTGGCATTGTGTACACAGAACACCTGCAGAAGTGACTGCAAGAGTTTCCTTGGGGGGGGATGTTTTGAATTTTTTTTTGGTACCAATGTTTGGGCACCCTATGGTTCCCAGATGTGTTGCAAATGTCTAGCTAAAAATAAACGTACAATACCGAGAGGCAGGCACAAGCCACACTGCGCAGGGAGGCTTCCAAGCTGCCTGCTGGCATCACCTGGGGAACACAGTGACTGTGCTGTGTGGCTGAAGCCAGATCTACACTTATCTATCCATTGGAAGGGCTGTTTAATAAACCAACCCATTGGCTTTGCCGGCAAATGAATGCTTACTTTATACCCCAGTCCTTGCTCTGAGTGACAAGATAGTTAGCTTTTCTTTAGTCACTGTTCCCAGTTGGAGGGACATATGTCTGCCTGGGTCATAGCTCCAGCCAAAACACCTGGTACACTGCCTGGCACTTGGCAGAGCTCAGACAATACCCACTGGGTTGCCAGATGAATGGCATCGACCATCGGAAAGGTGGAGAGCAAAGAAACAGGGCGTCATGGGCACAGGAAGTCAGCGCCTGCTTTGATATCTGTCCCTGTCACTTCTCTGAGGTTCACTTCCTGCTATGAGAAATGGTAGCAAAGACAGACTTGTTGAAGGGCTTTGTAAGACAGAGTGGAGTCACATCGTAGGTGTGTCATGAGTAGTTTCTTCCTCGTGGCGTTTAGGCTAACATCTAGCTCCATGACTGCTGACCATGCAAGAAAGATCATGACCAAGACAATTGTACTTCTCAAAGACAGCCATGGCTTCCTCCGCTCCCCATCCTTCCTTTCCCTTTGCTCTCCCTTCCCTTCCCCCTTCTCCTTCCTTCCTTCCCTTCCTCCCTTCCTCCTTCTCTCCCTCCTTTCGGTAACAAAACAATTGTCACTGATTGAGCCCACCCCGGACAAGCCTACAGCATACACACAAGCCTATACCTTCATGACAAACCCCAAAAGACACAATCTACCTGGAGCCTGAAGTACGGTATTCTCTAAATCAGACAGAGGAGACCAAGGTTAAGTTAGCCCACATCACAAAAACACTTCCGACTCCCAAAGGTGGGCTGCACCCCTGGTGTCTGACCCTGAAGAACATGGGTTGAAGGCCACACTGTCCCCTCTGTGTGACTCACAGTGATTGTATCTTCACATCCTCCAGGGACTCAGTGTCCACAGTGACTCCATGCCACCTATGTGGGATAGCCATAGTCTGCTGTGTGCTGACCAGGCCTCCAGGCTCTGAGACACCTGTCCCCATTTACAAGTGAGAAACCCAGAGAGGATTAGCACTCAGGAAGCTGAGGCAGGAGGATTGCAAGTTCTAGGCCAGCCTGGGCTACAGAGTGAGGCCTTGTATCAAAACACATAGACACAAACAAATGTTCAGATAAGCTAAACTCAACCACAGTGCACATGTTAACTATGATGGTAGATGGCTCTGACTCCCAGAAGGGGCTGATGGAGTTTACTTTCTTGACACAGACCCTTTGACTCCTCACCCTTCTTTTCCTACCCTCCTCATTTCTTACACACACACACACACCACATGATCAAATCTGGAGCAAGAACTCTGCCACTGGGCTGCATTCCCAGCTTCGTAAGTTATTTGTCAGCATATGTTGATCAGAAAGAGATCAGGAGATGAAAATTGATAATCTCCAATCAGGAGGGTCAGATCTGCCCCAGGGAATGGGCGTGTTTGAAGTGACAACTTGGCAGATACCTTCAGGTATGGCCTCCCTGCAGGGAGCAGCTGGCAGCGGCTAGAGACCAGGTCTTCCATGACAATGATGTGCCATCTTGTCCTGATTATGAGAGACGTTCTTTAAATTATCAGGGGACTAGCGACTTGAATCTTTCTTCTTCTTCTTCTTCTTCTTCTTCTTCTTCTTCTTCTTCTTCTTCTTCTTCTTCTTCTTCTTCTTCTTCTTCTTCTTCT
>NC_022010.1:9989645-9994146 GCF_000317375.1 Microtus ochrogaster
CGTGCCCAGGACCCTGTCCCCACACCAGTATCACTCGGTACACGGCGTTGGCATGGTGCCAGAGTGGAGTGAGAATAGTTAAAGGCAGACTTTTGCCAGAGAGGGAGGGGCAAGAGAGAGAGAGGAGAGGAAAAGAGAGAGAGAGATGAGGGACAGTAGCAATGAGAACCCCACAGATGAGAAACTCATGTGACCTCTTGTCACCTCTGTTCCTGAGGCTCCACGGCCACTGATCTGATCAGTGAAGTCACCATTCCGAAACTGTGGCTGTTGTTTTTTTGCTTCAAAACCTACAAAACAGGAAAAGAGACTAGTCCCACCCCCACAACCTCCATCAGCCAGGTGCACCCGCAGCGCCCCAGCCGGGTTCCCCGATTGTTTCTTTTGGGTTCTAGAACACACTGCCTCATTGAGTGTTTGACCCCGGCGCACAGTGAGAGACATTCTGTGTCTTGGTGTTAATGTTGACTTTGTTATATAATAAATAATAATATATTTTTTTCTTTGAATTTTCTTACTGGGACCCAGTCCCTTAATGGAGGGAGAGCAGAGACAAATATGTCTCAAAACAATTCCTTTTGGGGCTTCCCTCCAATAAATGAGCTAAGATGTACATTCAGACACCGTCCTCTAATGAAAATACCTACCTCCGTCACGTGAGATGTCTACGAAGGTCCCAGAGGTACCTGCTAGCTTTTGGATTGGGTTTTGCTTTTTTTTTTCCTATTTCGGTTTTGACCTGCCCTCCCCAGCTTCATGGCATTCAAAGTTGCCTTCTACTGAGCGGATGGAGTCAGGACGTCGGACTTCATCTGCCGACTTGCCTTTCAGCGTCTTTCCCCCAGCTCCAGGTCTCTCCATCTGTGGCTAGAACGGGGCCTATGACTTCTCGGCTGGAAATCTTGCTTCCACAAACTGAAAGAGCCCTGGTGATAGAGGGGAACAGAACTGGGATTCAGATCAAGGGGACAAGCACCCCGTTTCCAAGATGTAGGGGAGGGGAAAAAAAGCGAGAATAAGCATACTTCATGGTTAAAAAGCAAAGCAAAGAAGACAACCAGGAAGTCAGCCCCAGGCTGGCTCAAACTGCCCCTGTGGCGAACAGGAGGCACACAAAGCTAACTGGCTCCAAGTGCTGAAGGAGAGGAAGCCATATAACTGGTGCCTCCGCCTGCAAGAAACTGCCCCAGGACCAATCACCTGGGACACAAACCACACGCATCAAAAGTCGAAAAACAGTATTAAAAAAAGTGTGTAAGTACTACATTATTGTAGGGTTTCTCAGATGTAATATTTTACTGGTACTATTTATTTATAAATAGGAATTCTAATTTAGTAACAGGAAACCCAGCCTGGGGGCTGACCAAGACCTTTTAATTTTATTGGTACTCAAAACTACGTTTGTGTTTTTTCCTCTCTCTCTTGCTTTTGAATGTGTTTCCCTTTCTTGGTCTTTTTTTTTTTTTAAGGGTTTGTGTTTTTTCTTTCTTTTCTTCTCTTTCTTTCTTTCTTTCTTTCTTTCTTTCTTTCTTTCTTTCTTTCTTTCTTTTAACTGACCCTAATAAACAGAACAGGGTAATCTGTGTGGTTGAGGATGCGGAAATCAGTGAGCGAGTGAGTGTGTTTGCACGTGAGTGTCCTATGCGATTTTTGTCTTTTTGTGTCTCTAAGGGGGGGTGGGTGAGAATCAAGTAACCGTTCCTTACATTTGTGTGCCCATTAATGCCTAATAAATACCATGTGCTTAAGAGAATACAGAAGACGTGGACACCCGTGTTTTTTTTTTTTATTTGTTTCTCTGTTTTCTGCGGACTGAATAAGGGGATGGCTGTTGGGCAGAGGGAGCAAGGAGGCTTGTGGCTGACTTTTGCCTGCTATGTGTTCTGTCCTGCTGACCTTCAGGAGTATTTCAGACCCACGGCTCCCAAGCAGGGTGGAGTGGAATACATTATTCATAGGATTAGAATCTTGGGGTGTGATGTGTTTAAAACTGAATTTACCTGGGCAATAGAACCAAGGACCTTCAGGAATCCAGTCTGACTGTCTGACAGAAACAAGTTAAGGGAGGAAGGGGTTGATTTCTGTTCAGGGTTCTGGAAGGTTCTGTCCATGCTTGTCTGGCTCCATTGACTGGAGCAAAATGTTGTGGAGGTGGGAGTTCTACAGTTCACGGGGGACAGGAAGCCCCCTAGTGACCCACTACCTCTGACTGGCCACAGCTTCTCAAGACGGCAAGCCCACCAGGAGCAAATACTCAAAATAGAAGTGGGTTTCACAATCAAACCATAACACAAGCTGGTCTCAAAGTGGGTATATCCTACAGTAGCTACTGCCTTGGCCTGGGTTTTCTGAGGTGTCTTTTCCTGAACTATTTTTAGGTCAGCTATGTTGAGTGGTTCTCCATCCAAGCAACTTATGAGCCAGTGATGATGATGATGATGATGATGATGATGATGATGATGATGATGATGATGATTGTTTTGTATGAGCTAGGGTCTGTCTATTATGTAGTTCTGACTGTCCTGGAACTCTTTTTATAGATACTAGGCTGGCTTGTAATTCACAGAGATCCTCCTGTCTCTGCCTCCTGAGTTCTGGGATTAAGTACACACACCACCACCACCACCACCCTGCTGAACCAGTATTTTTTTTCTTTAAAGTCAGAAATTTCAGATTTGTACATCTGTCACTCATGACAGATGGAGCAAGCAGCAGATTGGCCTAGAAGTAGTACTGGCTGAGGACGGGGAGTTGTGAAAGTGGCTGGTCTGTGACCAGCTTCCACCTCCAGCCAGCATCCATATTTTGTACTTCAATCATGGCTACTGTGGAGTTTTTCATTGAACCGGCAGGGCTTGGGTGTAATACCCAAACGCTCACATCTTCTCACTGTGTGTCTGTCAAGAGGTACAAAGGTCATTGTTACATTATTAATCGGTGTAGGTAGGGAACGCTCCCTCTGACCTAGACTGACTGTCAGTACTGGGGATGCTGGGACAAACGAGGTGGTGGGAACTCAGTCCTCCTGGGTGCTTGTAGGTTAATGAGGGGAAAGGTCCATAATCTTACGAATGCAAATGGTCCCCACAGGCTCATAGGGGTGGCACTGTTGGGAGTTGTGGCCTTGCTGGAGTAGGTGTGTCACTGCGGTTGAACTTCGGGGTTTTAGAAGCCCAAGCCGGGTCCAGTGTTCTCTCTCCTGCTGCTTCCAGATCTGGGTGTGGAATTCTCAGCTCCTTCTCCAGCACCGTGTCTGCTTGCGTGTCCACCATGTCTCCCACCTTGAGGAGAATGGACTAAGCCTCTGAGCTGTAAGCCAGTCCCAGTGAAATGTTTATCAGAGTTGCTGTGGTCATGGTGTCTCTGCACAGCGACAGAATTCTCAGACTCCGTGGATGGACTGTCATGTTGGGGAATCGTGAGGACCTAGTTCACAGTGTCAGTGAGGGGTAGGACAAGGGGACTGAATAGGGTCTGTGGTGGTGTGTGTGAATGTGTGAATGTATGTGTGAGGTGTGTGAAAAGATGTGTGTGCATGTGTGTGTGTGCGTGAGTGTATATGTGGTGTGTGCGAAAGTGTGTGTGTATGTGTACGAAGTGTGTGAATTTGAACATGTATATATATATATGTGTGTGGTGTGAACATGGTGAACATGTATGTGTGTGTAGAGTGTGAACGTATGTGTATGTATGTATGTTTGTATGCGTGTAGTGTACATGTACCTCTGTGTGTAAGAGAGAGTGGTTTGTGTGTATGGCATTTGAGCTGTGTCTAGTGATAAATAGGAGCAAACAATTGGCAGAATCAACATTTCAATAGAAAGACAGCAGTGGGAGGCTGAGAAGCAGGTGGATAATGGTAGCCATGTATGCGACATGCATTTGTCCTATAGGCAGACACACAGTAAGACCGCCTTGTCTGTGGTAGAGATCCTCGCTTGTGACAACGCTGGCCTGATCAGTGACAGAGCGGGCAACAGCACCAGCTGGCCAGCTGTTAATCACAGAATGTCCTGTCTCAGAGACAAAGGAGATGCCTGGATATTTATGTCTCCACTTCCCCACGCAGCTATTTGGTCCTCTTGGTGCAGGGAGCCCGTCGTCCTGGACTCAGCTCTATTTTCCTTGTTAACAAACATACTACTCACACTCTATCACACACAGACAAACACAGTGCATACACTCATATACACTCACATCTTCCCACACACTCCCACACACTCATCCCTTCACACCCCACATACAAGCACCCCTTCACACCCCTCACACAGACCCACATACACTCACACCCCTTCACACCCCTCACACACACTCCCAGATACTCACACCACTTCACACTCCCTCACACACATACACACACTCACACCCCTTCACACCCTTCAAATGCACTCCCACATACTCATACCCCTTTACCCCTCACACACACTCACACATACACTCACACCCCTTCACACCCCTCACACACACTCTCACATACACTCACACCCCTTCACACCCCTCA
>NC_022010.1:9995221-10000044 GCF_000317375.1 Microtus ochrogaster
ACCCCTTCACACCCCTCACACACACTCTCACATACACTCACACCCCTTCACACCCCTCACACACACTCTCACATACACTCACACCCCTTCACACCGCTCACACACACTCACATACACTCACATACATATACTTTCACACACTCACACACATGCTCACTCATACACACATGCACTCTCTCTCACACTCACACACACACTCACTCACTCACATACTCATTCACTCACTCACTCACTCACTCACTCACTCACTCACTCACTCACTCACTCACTCTGTACCAGACACTTACCTCTGTTTTGTGGCCCAAATTATTTTATTTATCTCAAGCTTGCAGTCCCCGTGGCCTTGGATAAGCCACTTAACTCCGTGGCCTTCTATTTGATCGTTCTTGGGGTGGGAGATTCCATTGATTATGGCAGGGACAGTTGGCTGTGGTGAGGAGGCAGAAGCCCAGCATAGAGAAAATGCTTGGGCCCCAGCTGGTAAGAAGAGCAGTCACTAGCTGCTATTACTGCTTCTTACTCCCCTCCTTTCTCTCCCTCATCTCTTTTCTTCAAAAATTCACCCCCACCATCTTCTACTGTAGATTTAGGCTGAGTGTCCATGAGGAAAACACCATACTTACTGCCATTATCATACCACTGTCACAGTCATCACCACTGGCAGTATCGGCAGTATCGTCACCAGTACAATCACCATGCTGACCATCATCACTATCCCCATCACCACTATTACAGTCACCATCTCTACCATCATCAACTCTGTCACCACCATTGCAAGCCCCACCTTCGCCATCACCACCATCATCACCAGGATCATCACAGCCACCACCTTGCTTCCTTCCCCAAGGCAGTTTGGAGAACTGTTCTTCCATGCTGGTCCTTTTCATTTCCAGAACTGCGGCTGTCTAGGGCCAGGAGGTCTCTGCAGGAGTAGGGACAGCCCAACTGTTTGTTCACACATCAGATGTGCTCCTCAGAGGACACAGCCCACCACTTGGGCAGGGTTCTGTCTGTCATAGGATGTATCTATCATCATATGACCTGTGTGTGTGAGGGAGAGAGAGGAGAAAGGGGAGAGAGAGAGAGAGAGAGAGAGAGAGAGAGAGAGAGAGAAGAAGAGAAAAGAGAGAGGAGAGAGGGGGAAGAGAGAGAGGAAGGGAGGGAGGGAAAGAGAGGGAGGAAGGGAGGGAGAGAGGAAAAGAATGAACCCACCCAAGCCTAGCCCCACTGACTTTGCTGGAACTACCCACAGAAACACGGGTGATTCTAGTCATTATCTATGTACTATGATGAGCTACAAAGCCTGCCACTCACAAGTGAGGACCTGAGTTAACATCCTTAGCTCCCACATAGCACCCTAGCATAGTGGTGCATCCCTAGTGCTGGAGGCAGAGACTCATAGGACGGCCATTCCCACCCCCAGAATTGTTGTTTCATCTGAAATATACATCTGAAAGCCCAGCTATAAATAATACCTTTCTCCAACTTTCTCCGCCATCTGCCTCTTTTCCTTGAATAAGAAGAGTGGTTGAAGAAAGAGGATGGAGCAGATGGGGGTGGGGACAGCGCTTGAGGCTGAGACAAGGTAGCAGCTCCTACCTTACTCTACCTTCTGGCACACAGAAGCTGTCTTTGGCAAGTAATCCCCCCGTAATCCCACCACCCCTCCCCTACCCCCTGCCTTAACCTTGTGGCATTAAAGATAAACTCCTAGGAAAATAATTTTTCAAGTCCTGCCTGATCAAAGATCCATATAAAAGACCCCTCTTTTTTGTGTCCTCCAAGGAGTGGGGGAGAGCCCAGCCCCCACCGGAGTTCCAACTAAACCAGTGATACTTTTGCGGACAGTCAGCTAAACTAGGGCCATCCCCATCATATCCTTCACTGGGACAGAACCAGAAGGAAGCAATTCTGTGCCCACTGAGCGTCCAAGCTGGGGGTATGTTAGTGATTAAGGGGATCTTGGCCTGGGGGAGGCAGAGAGATATGGCTCAGATTCACGAAAGCACCATAAATCTCCCATTTTATTCAAAATGTGTGTTTTATAGTCATTTCCTGGCCAATGGCTGCCTTGGATAAATATATGACATATCTAGGTTTAGCTCTTGGGCTCCGAGCTGGGGCTCGCCTGGCAAGCCAGGCGATCTGAGGATTTCCAAGAACAGAAGAAGAGTGGGTCATGAAGCTGTTTGTCTTCTGGAGTCCCCCACATCCTCCATCAAAAACAAAAACAGAAGTCGGCACCAGTTGGACCAAGAGAGACGCAAGTCCACCTGCTCTTCCGTCAGCCCCCCACTGCTTACTGTCACCCCCACACAGCACCCATTTCTGAGGGCGCCTCCCCAGGTTTCAGCTGCTAAGCTCCATGGACTTCATTTGGTTAGATCTGCCAGCTCCAACATTTGGCCAAAAGACCTTGGCTTGGCTGATCAAAGGTTGGCAAAAATAGCTTTTTAAAGGGAAATTTGTGCGTGCGTGTGCAAGTGTGTGCACACATGGGAAGTGAATCCAAGGGCTAGGCAAATGCTCTCCCACTGTTCTACCCCCAATCCTCTTATTACACTTTAGAGACAGAGTTTTCCTAGGTAGCCCAGGCTAGCCTCAAACTTGTGATCTTCCTGCCTCAGCCTCCTGAGTAGCTGGACTTACAGGAGTCCGCCACCATGCCTGGTTTATGCAGCAGAGCCAGAATTCGAACCCAGGGCTTCATACATGTCAGCCAGGTGGATAACCAACTGGTCACATTCTCAGCACCCGTTTCTTCATCTGTGATGTGGAACACTTCCAGCATGTTGAGCTATGGAGCCAAAGCCCTCAGTTTTGACCATGAAGAGATCTCAATCCAGTGTGGCATTGGGTGCCATGTGCTTGGATGCCCACCTCCTGCCTCGGGCATCTGAGGGTGCTCTCAAAAATATATACAACTAGACCAGGAGTGTTGGCTCAATCCTTTAACCCCAGCACTGGGGCAGCAAAGGCAGAAGGATCTTGAGTCTGAGGTCAGCTGGAGTCACAAAGGGGTACCCAGTCTAAAAGAACAAACAACACAAAGGCAAAAAAAAAAAAAAGACAGCCATTTGAAAGATGGGGAAGCCAGCAGCAGCTGACACCTGCCAAGGCTTCATTTGTTCTCCGATGACTGCATTCGGCCTGAAGGCTCCAACTCTCTTTCAGTATCTCACCCTTTTTGAAGTTTTCTCTGGCATGGGGTTCCGTTGTTGCCTTGAATGTGGAATTGGGAGCAGAGGCTCAATTTAGACAGAGTGTGGCTGAGCATCCTGCTCCAGCACCGTGGGCTCGGCTGAAAGCAGCTCCCGCAAAGGCCACAGCTGGGTTAGCTAGGCACTGAGGGTGGAACACACACCTTCAACTCCTTTTTTAAAATGGAGGCTTCTTTTATTTTATTACTCTCTATAGGATGCACTAATTCATTTAAGCCATAATCTGTTTTATTTGAGGTGTGTTTTTATTTATCTATGTATGTATATCTGCATGTGGGTATGTGCCAATGAGGACACTCACCTGTAGAAAGCAGAAGAGGGTGCCAGATACCCAGGGCTGGCATTATAGGCACTTGTGAGTCACTCTGGGGATTCTGGGAATTGAACCAGGGTCCTCTGAAAGAGCAGCAAGCACTTTAAACCACTGAGCTATCTCTCTAGCTTGCACCCCAAACACTCCCTGACACTCAGCTTCCATTCTGGGAGGAAGCATAGCTTAGCCCAGTGAGGCTCACAGGGTTAAGAGTTGAGACCTCAACTTAGGGAGAGCACCCTCTCCTCATCTCAGGAGCGAAGAACTCCCACATTGTGGCAGGACTTTTCTCGCCATGGCACTAAGTCAGGCTACCCTGGTCCTGCTCTGACCCCATGCAGGCGCTAGGATCTAGGAGCACTGTAAGTGGCAGTTTTACAACTCTGCATTTTAGGAGTGCTGGCTTCTCGGCCTTCTGTCTGGAACACTCTGTGCAGGTGAAAGAAATCCATGTGTCCCCTAGCCTGATGTCTAAACAAGGAGTTTTAGAGTTAGCCGCGAGAGTCTGCACGCTGACCAGAGGCAGATGGAGGAGTTCGCTAAAGGTCAGGGGTGGGTAGCTCTTGGAAAGATGATGTAGAATCTTGTATCCTGTAGTTGTTGGAGCTGGGAAGATGGCTCAGTGGTTAAGAACACGTACCTTCCTTGCAGAGGACCTGAGTGGGGTTCTCAGCACCCACTCCGGACAGCTCACAACTGCTGGTGATTGCTGTGGGATAATGGTCTGTGTCCTGTCAATTATATTTTAAATAAATGCTGATTGGCCAGGAGCCAGGCAGGAAGTATAGGAGGGACAACCAGGCAGAAAGTAGAGGCAGGGTGATGAGAACAGGAGAATTCTGGGAAGAAGAAAGTTTGATCCATAGGTGTGACCAAGCCACAGAAGAAATGAGATGTGACCGTCTCACTGAATAAGGTACCAAGGCACGTGGCTAATATAGGCAAGAATAATGGGCTATATAAGTTATAAGAGTTAATAAGAAGCCTGAACTATTGGGCCAATCCATTTATAACTAATGTAGACCTCTGTGTGATTTCTTTGGTACTTAACGATTGCTCTGGCAACCAGGCAGGACAGAAACCCTGATAACAGATGATTCTGCTCTAGCGGACCCTGCACAGTCTTCCAGCTCCACCTGCACTGGCACACGTGTATGCCCACTCAGACAGATACACTTAAAAACATTTAAAAACAAACAGGAGGTAGAAGCAGCAGGAGCTCTGTGAGTTTGGGGTCAGCCTGGTCTAAAAATCGAATTCCAGGACAGGCAAAGCAAAAAAAAAAAAAA
>NC_022010.1:10000144-10002351 GCF_000317375.1 Microtus ochrogaster
AAAAAAAAAACCAAAAAAAAAAAAAAAACCAAAACCAGTTTTTCCCCCAGTTCTTTCTCAGTCTTCCTCTGCAGCCTGGGTTGGTCTCCAAACTTGCCATTCTCCTGTGTTAGCCTTCCAAGTGCAGGAATGGCAGGCACGAGGCTTCTTACTTAGGCTGCTCATTCAGTTGATGCCATCAGTGTGGTAAACCCAACAGTAAACATTGTAGGAAGGGTCCCCTAGGGCCCTCACTGTAGGACAGGGTCCCCTAGATCCTTCACTGTAGGAAGGGTCCCCTAGGGCCCTCATTGTAGGACAATGTCTTCTCAGGCCCTCATCGTACTAAAATCCCCAAGTGAAGATTCAGAGATTTCAGACATCAGGTAGCCCACATGGCGCTACTGAGCCACAGCAGTCTTCATTGTTTTGGCTTGAATTAAAAGAGACATTTTCCAAGAGCTCCAGATGAAACCCAATACCCAGGGTAGAGTCAGGGGCAAGGTCCAGAACTCCTCGTGGCGTGAATAGAGCACAAATACCTGTATGGCGTTAAAAGTGATCCATCCGCAGGATAGCTCATCTAGGATCAGGGCGACTCATTTGTTAAGTGATTATCTTGCAAGGGTGAGGTTCTGAATTTGATCCCCAGGACCCACTTATTAAAAGTGTGTGCTGGAGAGGCAGAGACGGTTAGGTCCTTGAAGTTCACTGGCCAGCTAGTCTAGCTGAGTCAGTGAGTCCCAGGCTCCAGCAAGCTACTCTGTCTCAAATTAAAGCAACAATAAGCAAGAGGGATGTCTTCTGAAGAATGACAGCCGAAGTTGTTGTCCTCTGGCCTTCTCTCTCTCTCTCTCTCTCTCTCTCTCTCTCTCTCTCTCTCTCACGCACGCGCGCACAGAACAAAAACAGTTATGGTACTTTAAAAGGCTGGCCTTTGCAGTCTTTATTCAAGGCCAGAGAAACAGTGACAGACTAAGAAGCTCCCAATTTTATCAGGCAATGGGGGGGGGGGATGAGAGACCAAACTCACCTTTGCCAGGCTCAGTGTGGGCAGGTGTGGGGCGATCAGCCCAGGGGAGGTAGCATCTATGAACAGACATGGCGAAGAGGAAACCTCAAGAGTCACTGGTCACACCCACCACCAGAATGCCTGCTGGAGAACAGGGAGGACCATAAATGATGATCAGATATTGAAGGTGACTTAGCTGACTTAGCAGAGAGAAGCTGCAAGAAGCCGACTCAGATTTGGTGTAGGGTCTTTTCTTTGGTGTAGGGTCTTCCATTTGATTAACGCAGCCCCTTTCCCAGAGTGATCTCTCCTTCGTAGGGCACTAAGGTCATCAGAGGTTCATTCTGGTCTGTGAAGCCCTCAGATCATCATTGTGACCCCAGGCACGTTACCTAACTTCTCCGGTTTCTACTTCGTTATCTCTGAGACAGGGAGAACAGCCTCCCCACTTCACAGCAGTCAGAATGGCTGCAGCACATGCGGAAGAGCGCCAGAGTGGTTGCACTGAGCCTCCCTTCTCCCTCACTTTCTCTTTCTGGCTCTCTCCCCTCCGCTGCCACTTGAGAGAGACAAGCTGCAGTTTCAAGTGGTTCCAGTCCCATGGGAGGAGAGTCAGAGGAAGGACGAGACAAAACTGCATCTCCAGCACCCAGCACCCAGCACCTGGGTCAGGCCAAGGAAGGCTAAGCAAAGGGCACGACCTTCTCAGCTTGGAAATCCCATTCTTGGGAGGAAACTGGCCAGCCAGGGCATCCTGTCCCTAAAGCCCTGCTTCTCCCCTCCCCCAGGAGGAGACAGTCAGTCCTGCAGATAGTGTCAGGAAAGATGGATGGAGGGGGCTTATCTTGCTGAAAGAGACGCGGCTTCTCCCTCTTCCTTCCCAGTCTGGGAATGGGGCTTTCTCCTAGGCTCACTGTGGTGTGTGTTCTTCATGGGTATGCCCTAGGAAGTCTCTTCCTGTATGCTAGAGAGGCTCACCTGGCCTTTCTCTCCACTGTTCACAAAACAGGACACAGTCCTGACCTCAAAGAGGCTGAGAGTAGAGTCTGGAAACTTGGATAAAGAGGGAGGTGAGAGAGAAGAGAAGAGGAGGGGAGGGGAGGAGAGAAGAGAGATGATGGACAGATTATTAGAGATGGGTTGATCGGGATATCAGAATTAGCCAGTAAGGGCTAGAGCTAAAGGGCCAAGCGGTGATTAAATGAACACAGTGTCC
>NC_022010.1:10004946-10006359 GCF_000317375.1 Microtus ochrogaster
CCGTGTAATTATTTCGGGGCATAAGCTAGCCGGAGGCAGCCAGGGTGCGGCCAGGGTGCTGGGGACGCGGCCCTGCCGCACCTAATTACTACAGAGAGAGATGAAGGGGAGGAGGGGGAGATGAAGAGGAGAAGGATAGAAAAGAGGAAGAGATAAGGGAAGAGGGGGGAGAGAGGAGGAAGAAGAAAAGAAAAGAGGAAGAGATAAGGGAAGAGGGAGGAGAGAGGAGGAAGAAGAAAAGAGAGAAAGAGAGAAAGGAGGAGGTAAAGGAGGAGAGAAGATCAGCCTCTTTCTTTGCTGACCATCCCTACCCCTCCACCCCTGAGACCGACTCCAAACCAGTGATTCTCAACTTTCTTATTGCTGGAACCCTTTAACACAGTACTCACATTGTGGGGAGCCCCAACCATAAAGTAATTTCATCGCCAATTCATAACTGTCATTTTGCTGGTTATGAGTAGTAATGTAAATAAATATCTGACACGTAGGATATCTGATGTGTGACCCCCCCCAAAGGGGTCTTGACCCATAAGCTGAGAACTACTGTTTAGACTCTAGAACTGCATTCCAGAGCTGGGCACTCTTTCTGGATTTGGGGCAAGGAGATGGCAAGGAAGTGGAGATACAGTCTCGGACCGAATCCTAAATCCAGAATGTAGGGACAATTTTATAAAATTGTTAGGATCTTGATGTATCTTGGTGGTAGAGCATTCTCTGAGGTTTGAGGGGACCAAGGAGGGCCTGTGACTTTATCTAGAAATCCGATTTTGACCTTTCTCCTCTCCTTTCCTTCTATACTTCTTCCTCTTTCTTTTTCCCCTCCCTCCATGCCGGTCTTTTTCTCTTTCCTGTGTGCAATACTGGAGATAAAATTTTGAATGACAGTTATGATGGAGACTCAGATAGTAGCTCATTCAATGTCCATATTTGACAGGATAAAACTAAGACTTAGAGAAGGGAAGGAGCTGGCTCAATCAGAGTCACACAGCAGATCAAAGTCCCTTGCAAGCCAAAAGGGATCCTAACCTGATTCTTTCCTCTGTGCTCCCAGGAGAGGATGGCAGCAGGTGACAGACACATACAGGCACTGCACATTGTTCCTCTGCTCCCATTCAACAGGGACATCAGGCACATTGGAGAAAGAGCCAGGGCAATCCCTCATGCTGTCCCGGACTTAAGGCTCACAAAATGTAGTAAATGATGGGGGTGTGAGCTAAGATCTGTAGGCCAGGGTTGGAGAGTCACCTGATGGGTGTGGGGAGGACATCAGGAAGCAAAGAGGGAAGTGCTACCACCCAACCACCCACCACCATCCACACACCCGTCCAGCCCTCTGCCCGTTTACTCATTTCCTATCTTCACACATTATCCACCCTCCATTCATCTGTTTTTTTGTTGTTGTTTTTTTTTTTT
>NC_022010.1:10006459-10010267 GCF_000317375.1 Microtus ochrogaster
TGTAGACCAGGCTGGTCTCGAACTCACAGAGATCCGCCTGCCTCTGACTCCCGAGTGCTGGGATTAAAGGCGTGCGCCACCACCGCCCAGCTTCCATTCATCTGTTTGCCTATCCATTCCAAACCCTCATCATTCATCTGTCTACCATCAAGCTACACAGTCCCCATTCGCTTATCTTCTTATCCATTCTAGAATCATCCATCCATCCACCAATATGTCCATCCATCCATCCATCCATCCATCCACCAATATGTCCATCCATCCATCCATCCATCCATCCATCCATCCATCCATCCATCCATCCATCCATCCACTTTTCCACCCATCTACACATCCATTCATCCATCCACCAATATGTTCATGCATGCATGCATCCATCCATCTATCCATATAACCAACCGCTAATGCATGCATCCATCCACCCATCCATCCATCCATCCATCCATCCATCCATCCATCCACCAATATGTCATCCATCCACCCACCCACCCATCCACTTTCCACCCATCCATTCATCCATCATCCACCCATCTATCCATCCATCCACCTTCTGCCCATACACACATCCATTCATTTGTCCATTCATCCACTCACCTACCTTACCCATTTGGCCTAAAGCCTAGGACCTGTCTCTCTGGAATAATAAGGCCAAATAATCAAAACCAGTGGTTTATCCTCAAAACAGAAAAGGGAACATGTAAGTAATGGATATGTCTCTATTTGGTTTCTCCAGAAAGTAGATCCTGAGATAATTTGGTTTTGACAGGTTTATTAGGGGGTATTTTGGGAACCAACACATGGGGTATAGAAGAGAGAATGAAAGAGTAGACATTAGCGGGGCAGGCTGTGACAAGGCCTTCCTGGAGCAGACCCCACAGACAGCACTGGGTTGGTTGTCTATTTCTGTACCTGGTACAAATTTGGCATGTGTTCATCATTTTGCAGTGTGGGAGAGTCAGGTGGCTCTCCAGTGACTCATGGTCCATGATTCAGGGTCTTCCAATCCCCTGAGGCCTGAGTGTGGGTTTCACATTAAGGATAGGCTGTCGAAAGGCCCACTTCTAAAACCCCAGGGCTGTTGGGAGAATTCTGTTTCCTCCCGGCTACAGGACTGTGATTGTTGCTGGAAGCCTTTCTTGGTTTCCTGCCAGTGGGTGTCTTCAGCATGGTCACTGGCTTCATCAAAGCCAACAAGACACCCCAGAGAAAGCTGGTGTCCTAGTCTTAAAGGACTGGATGTCAGAGTGACAGTATCATTGTCTTCTGCATTCTATGTTTTAATGCATGCACATGTGCACACATAATGCATGTTCCTGTGTGCAGGTGCATGTGGAGGCCAGAGCTAACCTTGATTTTCACTTCTCGGGTACTCTCCACCTTGGTTTTTTTGAGACAGGATCTTTTGCTGGCCTGGAGCTCCAAATATGATCAGCTGACTGGTCAGCGCGCCAAGCGATCTGCATGTCTTAGCCTCCCCAGCGCTGGAACAACAAACATACATTTCCTGCTGTTTTTTTTTTAGCGGCTCCTGGGGATCCCATCAGGCACTTACTGGCTGAGCTATTCTCCTGGCCCCTTTTGTGCATTCTAGAAACTAGTCTCAGGTTCTACCTACATCCATGAGGAGAGGAGTCTACAAGGAAGGACGTGAGAATAAGAGCAAGAGGATATTGGATGCCCCCTTAGGATCTATCAACCACCATCTTTGAGGCTGGAATGGCTCATCTAAGCTGTTCCATGTTGGAGACAGGACAGAGTCATCTTCACACCTCCCGATAAAACTATCATTGGATGTGAGCCACCACAGGAAAAGACGGTGACTTTGGCAGAGGTGACTCTGTTGATGAGGCCTCTCTGACAGCTTGACAGCTGAGGGCTGTGAGCTGACACTGTTTTGAGTGGGGACTCATCTCTTTGTTCCCTTTTCTAAAGGGGGAAATCCACAAGCAGCTTGGGTTTGCAGCCATCACAGTGCTATGCAGCCAACATTAGACTCAACAGAAGTCGTCCCTCTATGGAGAGAAAGTAGAAAATGAAGACACATCCATGTCCACACAAATGAGTGATTCACTCACATCCCTGTCCAGATTTCAGCACCCAGATGCTATACCCATGTTCTCGGACTTCCTGGCAGGATTTACACTCTTGATGCAGCGAAAAGGTGGCTTGATTTGTGATACACTGATTATAATTTATCCAATTTATGAATAAATGGATTGATGAATGAATTGATTCAATGGAAAGATGAAGAGAAAGATGGCCAGCTGGATGAATGGATAGATAGATGATAGATAAATGGATGGATGGATGGATAGATAGATAGATAGATAGATAGATAGATAGATAGATAGGTAGGTAGATAGATAGAAGGTTAGGTGGATGGATGGGTGGGTAGCTTGGTGGATAGGTGGGTGGACAGGTAGAGAAATGAGATGGTGGATGGGGTGAATTCAGTAAGTAGAAAAGTTCTCACCAGCAGACATCCTGCTCTCCATGCTGCCATGGCTTTGCAAATGAAGATGGGTTCTACACATGGGAAATAGGAGCAGGTGGTAGAATATAGTCTCTTAGGGGAGGTAGAACTCAGTGGTTCAAACCTCTGGTTTTCATCCTAAACCAGCAGAAGGTGAGTGGTCCTTTCTGGCAGTTCCACACCAGGCATAGAACAGCACAGACTTCCTATCCAGAAGGCGTAGTCCCCAGGGTGACCAAAGAAAAGTCACAGGAGGTCATGGTGATCTGTAACCCCACACAACGATGAAGAAGAAACTCTGGGGTCCGACTCTAAGAACCGGTTTGCCTCAGGAGTGATGTGCTGCTGCCCGCTTCCCAACAAATTCCAAATTTATCTTTGTCACCAAAGAGCCTGACCAATCCCGGCGATGGCCCACCTGAAACAACTCTTGGAAATGAATTTGCTCACAGCTGGGTTAGATCCAACACTTTTATTACATGCCTCTGTGAGGGTTAGATTGTCCCTAGGAAGTGTGCTTTGTGGATGCCAGAGGAATCTAATGTTGTTTGTGTTAATCCAGCCTTGATTAGGCTAGCCTGGTCACCTACCATCCCAGAATCTGATCAGTCACACCAGGAGATTTTTTTTATAAGGGTCTCTGTGGTTTGCAAAGGCTTGGGGGAGGGGGTGTTGGGTTTGAACCAAGAGATTCAGAGAGAGAAGAGACATGATCTGGCCTTAAACTGCTCCCAGACAGCAGGCTCTTAGCGCCTAAGCCTCGAGGAGTGAGACACTCTCCTCGAGAGACATCGGAGCCAACACCTGGAAGAGATTGATTGGGAGACAGCTAAATGCATCTGCGTGATTTATGAACCAGAGCTATTGTGACCAAAGTGTGCGGGCTGTTGAGGAGGATCTGATGAGCCTAGCGACTTACTTGGGGTTCCACCCTGGAATGAGGGGGAGGAACCCACAGAGGGGAGTGGGAGCTGGCTCCAAGGCCAAGTGGAGAGGGGCTGTGGGAGCTTCTTTCTAGGGATCCAGGAGCCCGTGCCTCACATTCATCATGCAGATGAATGGCCTCTTGTGAGCTAGCACATCTGCCAGGAGGCCGGGGAGCTCGCCCCAGTTCATCCCTTTGGCCTCAGCAAATGCCGATCCAGCTTCAGATCCGCACCAAGGGTTTAATCCACATGTGCACTGCTGAGAGATCAAGGCTTGGATTTGGGGCTCTTCGTACCCTACTCTCCTTTCCAAGAGCCTTTTGCTTTGTTTTGCTTTTTGTTTGTTTTTGTCTTTTTCAAACAAGGTCTCACTTATGTAGTTCAGGCTGGTTTTGTTTTTTTTTTAAAT
>NC_022010.1:10010402-10035109 GCF_000317375.1 Microtus ochrogaster
CTTTGGAAGAGCAGGCAGTGCTCTTAACCGCTGAGCCATCTCTCCAGCCCCCTTCAGGCTGGTTTTGAATCCTGGATACTCTCCTGCTTTAGTCTCCCGAGATGTAGGATTACAAGCATGAACTCCCCAATTCTTTTTTTGGCGGGGGTTCAAGACAGAATTTCTCTGTGTGTAGACTTGGCTATCCTAGAACTTGCTTTGTAGACCAGGCTGGCCTCGAACTCATGGATATCTGCCTGCCTCTGCCTTCTGGGAGTGCTGGGATTACAGGCATGTGCCACCATCACCCAACTGAGCTCCCCAATTTTTTTGAGGGTACTTTAATGACCTTTGCAGTCTTTTGGGCATATTGGTGACTTCTGATGAAGTTCTTTGTAACTGTCTTCTGGAGGTCCTGTGTGGGAACTAGGGAAGAAGTGAGTTCTCTGTCTCACAGGCCTTTGCAGCAAGGAGAGACACGACACCATAGGGTTCCTAATCAGGCAATGAAAATCAAGACTACATTAAATAAAACTCTTCCTCACTGGAAAGAATGTAAGGACCAGCAGGGATGGATGTCTCCAAAGACAGTGTCTTCCAGATGCTGCAGGACTGACTTACCTATGAACTCACAGAGACTGTCACAGACACACAGGCTGCTCAGGTTCAAGCCAGATGCCATCCCAGCACACGGAGGAGGAAGTGAGCGCAAGCTAACCAAGACCCCATCTGTAATTGATACCCACTGACAAGAGAAAAATTAGTTTTCTCCAACGGAATCTCACTCCATGCCCAGGAGTTGTTGGTCAATACAAAACAAATTCGGTGGCATTTTCGAAGGAACTGGCCTCATTTTGCATTGCAAATTTGCAAGACTTTTTTTTGTCTTGTTAGTCTTTTACTTGTATATTCTGGTTTTCATTTTTTGGTGTTTTTATGTGTTTTGTTTTGTAGAGAAAGAGAGAGGGGAGAGGAGTTGGGTGGGTGGGGAGAAGGGGAAGAACTGGGAGAGGTTGAGGGAAGGGAAAAGCATGATCAGAATATACTGTCTGAATGTTTTTTCAATGAAAGAAAAGTGGGGGAGAAAAGAATCCACCTCACCCCAATAAGAATGGCTGCCATCAAGAATGTGGACAAGGATGGCACAAGAGGAAGAAGCCTTCACTGCTGGTGAGGATGCCAAACAATCCAGCCACTGTGGAAGCAATCTCTAAAAGGAACTACCATGGCATCCCACTGTCCGCCTCCAGAGTCCAAACCCACAAGGCCACTTCAGAGACGCCTGCACACCCATGTAATATGGAACACTGTCCGCAAAAAGCTAAGACACAGAGCCAGCCCTGATACCATCAGTGGATGCATGGACAAAGAAAACCCAGCACAGATACACAGCGGAGTATTATTCAGCCCTAAAGGACAAAGTCATGCAGTGTGATGGAAAGGGAGGGGACCACAGGCCATGCTAAGTGGTATGAGCCAGATTCAGAAGGACAAATGTTGTATATTTCACTCAAGGGCAGAATAGCAGAATCCAGATTTTTTAAAAAAGAAAATAGAGTAGAAGGGGAAACTTTGGGGAGAGGAAGCCTAGTGGGAAGGGTGAGAGGGGACAAGAGAGGATCACGGAGGAATAATATGCTAACGGAGAAAAAGATCGAGGGTCTTTGAACCCAAGAGAAAGAGTCTGCATCCTGCCTGTGCAACCTGGAATGAGTCACTTAACCTCTCTGAGCTCTCTTACTCATCCATGACATAAATCACAGCTCTGTGTTCAGATCAGAACAGATACAATGACAAGACGATGGTCCTTGACTCAAGAGGCAACCCATCGCATGAACTCAACACAGGAGACCCAAAATAAGAAAAAGGAGAAATCTGCCCATCTGAAGCTATTGCTAGTGTTGCACATATACTCTTGGATCATGGATAATTCTATGTTCTAAATCTACCAGATGTAGAAAAAATTGTGTGCATGCACGCACATGTGTGTGCTCACTATGCATGAACTCACACATGTGTGGTGGCCAGAGGAGGACTTGGGTGTCCTTCTCTATCCATCTCTTCCTTATTCCCTTAAGACAGGATCTCTCACTAAGCCTGGAACTGGCAAGCGTGCCCCAGCATCACCGTGGGTACTGCCCTCTAGTTCCCAGAATGCACAGTGCCTCCAGTGTGGCCAATGAGGAAATTCTATCCCATCTGCCACAGTAACTGGTGGGTTCAGGGATGCTCCTGTGACTTCAAACCTGTCCAGTGAAATTCAGCATGGGAGGTTTGGTTGGTGCTGCTGGGATAGGGAGCCCTGACTGTGTACAGGCTTTGGCTCTGAGTGGAAAAGGTCTCACGTGGTGACTGTGCTGGTGGCTTGTCTCCTTGAGAATGGCTTACAGAGTAGGTCCTTAGAGTCCTCTCTACAAAAAGAAGTTCAGAAGACAATGAGGATGCTAGTAACTCAAGGCATCCATTCTATTGTGTGTGTGGTGTGTGAACACGTGGAAGCCAGAGGGGCCCATCAGTGTGACTTTCCTCAATCTCCCTCCACTTTACAGTCCCCCCCCCTCTCTTTCTCTCTGTGTGTGTGTGTGTGTGTGTGTGTGTGTGTTGAGACAGAGTCTCACTATGTAGTCCTGGCTGGCCTGGAACTCACCGCATAAACCAAGCTGGCTTGTAACTCACAGACACCCTCTTGCTGTGCCTCCTGGGTTCTGGGATTAAAGCTGAGAGCCATCAAGCCCCATTCTACATTACTTTAACTCAAATCCTGCCTTTCAGCCTGGTGTGGCTGGCCACCAAGCCCCAGGGAACCCCCTGTCTCCATGCCCCAGTTCTGGGATTAGAGGTGTGCACTGCCATACCCAACATTTATAAGGGTGTTGAGGATGAGAACCTGGGTCTTGAGAGTCTTGGTGTGGTTTTGATTTGCACTTCCCCGATGGACTATCTTCATTTTAAAACTGTGTTTATTCAGCAAACATTAAAAAAATAACACTTAAAGCCTTAAGTCATTTCCTTCTACGATCTCAGAATATTTTTAAGACATGAAAAGATTTAATAAAAATGGGAAATAGCAATGGTACAGCTAAACCCTAAGTCATCTGACAACACATTTAAAACACAAATATCACGTGACTTCATATTAACTACTCAGCAATCAGGCGTTCAAGGCATTAAAACATCTAATGGAGGTCAAGATGGCGCCGAAAGCGAAGAAGGAAGCTCCTGCCCCTCCCAAAGCCGAAGCTAAAGCAAAGGCCTTGAAAGCCAAGAAGGCAGTGCTGAAAGGTGTCCACAGCCACAAAAAGAAGATCCGCACATCGCCCACTTTTCGGTGGCCCAAGATCCTGTGGCTACGAAGGCAGCCTAAATACCCCTGGAAGAGCGCGCCCAGGAGGAACGATCTTGACCACTATGCCATCATCAAATTCCCCGGACCACCGAGTCAGCCATGAAGAAGATAGAAGACAACAACACACTTGTGTTCATTGTGGACATCAAGGCCAACAAGCACCAGATCAAACAGGCTGTGAAGAAACTCTATGACATCGATATGGCCAAAGTCAACACCCTCATAAGGCCCGACGGAGAGAAGAAGGCGTATATTCGATTGGCTCCTGATTATGATGCTCTGGATGTTGCCAACAAGATTGGAATCATCTAAACTGAGCCCAGCCAGCTAGTTCTAAATATACACTTTTTCACCATAAAACAAACAAACAAACAAACAAACAAACAAAAACATCTAATGGAAGCTTTCCTTGAAATTCTTTTCCCAAGATAGGATCATACTATGTATGACTGTCCTGGATCTCACTGTGTAGGTCAGGCTGACCTTGAACCTACAGTGATCCAGTTGCCTCTGCCTCCCTAGTGCTGGGATTCAAGGTGTGTGCCACTATGGCCAGGTTCTACCCATGATTGTAATGACCCATCTGGTCCTAGATTGCACATGGCTGCCACATTTAGCCTGTCCCTGGCTCTACGAGGGAAGCTCTGACCTGATCTATATTTATTGATGAAGAAGCCGAATTTAGACATCATAGTCACATGTCACCATCACAACTCACGTGAGTGGGGCTTAGACTCAGAATCTCATGTGCCCAGCCTGCCTGGGCTTGGCTCTGTCCTTGACTTAGGAATTTACAAAGAGCACACAGGGCCAAGGAGAAGGCTCAGAAGGCTTGACATACAGGCATGAGGACCCAAGTTCAGATCCCTAGAGCACCCGTAATGATCATGCTGTGGAGGAAGAGTTGAAAGGCCCTTGGGGCTCACTGGCCAGCCAGGCTTACCAATCATTGAGCTCTGCTGGCCCATCCATTGCTCTGCCCTCATCACCGTCGTCTTCCTGCCCTGATAGAAACAGGTGTTCCTCAGTCTCTTGCCTCCTTGGTTATTCATTTGTTGAATTGGTCAGTTCGACAGATCTAGTAGGCAAGTCGAACTTGGTTCCAGATTCTGGAAACGCCTGTTTCTGCGGATTATATAAAGTGAGGAGGACACCGGGCGTGAGTCATCAAACACCCAAAGGAATGAGGCTATCCTCATGGTACAAAGGAAAGCAATAGCGAGAGGGAGTATCCCCAGGTTGAATGCTCGTTGGGTTCCAGGGTCAGGTAACTCCAAGGGAAGCTTGGAAGAAATGATAGCTGAGTCGAGATTGGTGATTTTGAAGGACCCATCTACGGGAGCCTTCTGGCTTGGGCCCCCTCACTTGTCAGGTCTTCTTTGTAGAGAAGGAAGGAGAAGGTGCCAGACCCATGAAGGCTGGAGACTCAGTAGGGTAACAAGAACAAAGTGGACTGTGCTGGATAGTTTTATGTCAACTTGACACAAGCTAGAGTTATCCGAAAGGGGGAAACCTCAACTGAAAAAATGTCTCCATCAGATCCAGCTGTAGGACATTTTCTTAACTGGTGATTGATGAGGAAGGACCCAGCCCACTGTGGGTGTTGCCATCCCTGGGCTGGTGGCCCTGGGTTCTATAAGAAAGCAGGCTGAACAAGTCATGGGGAGCCTCCATGGCCTCTGCATCAGCTCCTGCCTCCAGGTTCCTGCTCTGTTTAAGTTGCTGTCCACACTGCTTTTGATTATGAATTGGTACGTGGAACGGTGAGTGGATAGACCCTTTCCTTCTTAAGTTGCTTTTGGTCATGTGTTTCATCACAGCAATAACCCTATCCAAGACAAGAATCTTCTTCATGAGTCCACTGCTGGGGGTAGGGGGTGGAAGCCTCTTACTGGTTGGGACAGCTGGGGACCTTCCAGCTGGACACTTGAGACTTCCCATCCCTTCTTCCTAAGGTCTGCTTTCCAGGAGACAGTGGGTCAGGCCTTCTCTGGAATATTCAGGACACAGCCATACCACTTTTCTCCCTAGAATTAGAGAATTAAGCCCTCAGTTACCAAGTCAGGCTGGCCATCACAGCATGACATCAACACTCTTCCCTTGTTCTCAGCCACAAAGACAGCCTTTTCCTCCACATTTGGCTTCTGAGTCTCTCTCTCTCTCTCTCTCTCTCTCTCTCTCTCTCTCTCTCTCTCTCCTAAGGGAATGAGCCTGGATCTCTCCTAGCCTGCATCCTAGACCAGCAGATTGACTTATGGCAGATTCTTTTTCCTTCCTTTAAATCTAACCTGCCCTGATGTGAGTTTTTTTCTTTCATTGCTACTCCAGGGTTCTGGTTCCAAAGCTTGAAACCTAATTGCTGGGCAGTTTTGTATGCAGAATAAGGAACCAGTTCCACTGGCTTCCTTCACAGCATGAAGGAGGTTTGAGCATGCAGTGGGCCAAGCTGAGGCGCTTTGCTTTTGTGCCTCTCTAGGTGGGATTCACACAGTCCAGCTCTGGGGGTAAAGCAAGGGAGCCAAGGTGTGTCCTGATTCTGGCATCCCTTTATCCCATAAAAACCATCCCTCATCAGTTAAGTAAGGACAGAAATAGCAGCCTTTTTGAGATACGGAGGTCTGACTCCAAGTTGGGCATGGTGGTGCATGGCTGTGATGAGCGTCCCCAGGAGGCAGGAGGATGATGACTTTGATAACAGCCTGGGTAACTGAGTGAGGCTTTGTTTCAAAATAAGAAGTTAGGAAAGGAGATACCTGTCTAGGATGCTCGAGCGCCTAGGTCCCAGTTCTCAGTAAAAGAAGGCAGAGGGAGAGGAGGAAGAAGAAGACAATGGGGAGGAGAAAGACAATGATGATAAAAAGTATCTGGCTTTACGTGGGTTCTGGGGATCTCAACTCAGGGTTCTCATTCTCGTACATCAAGTTCTTTGCCCATGGAGCCGTCTCCTCGGCTGGAACCCTCAAAGGTGGTTCTCTTCCCTCACCCCCTGCCTCCTCCTTGCTCACACGTGGATTGTTTTTCTCCTTGTGTTAAATGCATCTAGCACACCAGGAGTTAGCTGGCTCCATCTGGAGCAGCCCTGGACTCTGCAGAGCCTGCCCTGGCATGGCCCACCTTACGCAGGACTCAATGAATCTTTCCATTCAGCCTTCCCACTGCAGTGCCAGCCAGCGTGAAGATGTTATCACTGAAAAAGTTCCCAGCCCCTGAGATTAGAAACACTGCTGCCCAGTGGGTCCATCCAACTGCTTCAGAAAGACCCAGCCACTTCCCATTTCTTTCCTTTCTTTTTTTCTTTTTTGAAAAAAAAAAAAAAGCTAACAAAACTAATCCATGGCTGTTCTTGAAGCAGGCTCATTTGGAAATAAAATCTTTCCACAAAGTGAGTTTTGGCCACACTTCTTCATTTTGGGTCCAAAAATGACTTTCTGAGAGCATGCTAGCAAAACTCTGGCAAACCTGAAGCTGGAGATGGAGGTGGCTCCATCGCCAGGGAGGGGCGCTCGCAGCGGGGCACACAAACACTTGCTTTTAATTCCCAGAGTCCAGGCATCTCATTAGACAATTCATCAAGCTCCACACAGGAAAAGGCTTGGTTTCAGCCTCCCTGGCACTACCTGAATCTCAGCCCTGGCTTGTAGCCTCCAGTGATTTGGGTCAGAGCCAAGCTAGGCCTTCTAGCTAGCAACAGACCTGGAGGACTTAGGGACTGGGCAGGACGCTGGGCAGGGGTCTGTGGGCCTGGCCACCAGCCGAGGCTGAACACTGTAAATGGGTGGTGTGGGGGCTCAGGCAGGGAGTGCTGTTGATTGAATACATGCCGTGCAAGTGGGAAAACCCGAGTTCGATTCCCCAGAACTCTCGTAAAGCGACAGACACTGTGGGGGTATACGCTTGAAATCCCAGCCCTGGAGAGGAAGAGACAGGTAGATTCCCTGGGGATTGCTGGCCAGCCAGTCTGGCCAATCAGCAAGCCTTGGGTCCTAACAAGTCAGCGACTCTATATCCAAAAGCCAAACAGAAACAAGATGGCCCACACCTGAACAATCCCATCTCGTGTTACCCTCTGACCTTCACAGCACATGTGCACACACGTGTGCACTAGGATGTGACATGGACGTCCAACCCATGGTGGGTGGCGCCCTTACTGGTTGGTGTCCACGGTTCTATAAGAAAGGCTGAGCAAGCCAAGGGAACAAGCCAATGAGCAGCACCGCTCCATGGCCTCTGCATCAGCTGCTGCCTCCAGGTTCCTGCCCTGCTTGAGTTCCTGTCCTGACTTCCTTCGGTGATGGACGATGATGTGGAGGTGTAAACCCAATGAATACTTTCTTCCCCAAGTTTCTCTGGTCATGGTGTCTCACTTCAGCAGTCCTTACCCTAACTAGGAGAGAGTGACAAGGACGTTCAAGTTCAAGGGCAGCCTCTCTGGGATGGCACTGGAGCTGAGACCTCAAAGAACGACGTGAGTGAGCCATGCAGACAAACGGCGGTGAGCAAGCAGCAAACACAAAGGTTCTGACGGAAGGGTGGGACTGGCATGCCGGAGGGAGAGTGGAGCCTGGCACCTCTGGAGGGAAGGAAGTCACGTGAAAGTGGTGGGGGCTGGGTCAGGGACGCACAGGAAGGTGCCAGAGGACGACTCTGACTCTGAATAGGAAATCAAAGCTGGTTCCCTGGCTGTAGTGTCCTGAAGCGAGGGAGGCAAGCTTGGGCCGTTCTTGCTTCTTCCATCATCCACATAGCAGCCAGAGAGTGAGAAGCTGTGGGAAGGCAAGGCAGGCACAGCTATTGGAAGTTAGACAAAAAGGGATTTAATTCAGGGTACAAGCCAACACTGGAAGGTTCACCCCAGGCCTGTGCTCTTAGCCAGCCAGGATTATCAGTCGCCCAGCTGTCATGATGATCCATGGCTCTTGACTCAATTAGCACTGGCTGTCTCTTTGAGTCTGGGTTCTAAGCTCTGCCTGGCCAAGTCAGGGTGGGCAGAGTACACAGGTCTCCAGAGATGAAGAGAGCATAGAGCCCCTCCTAGAGAGAGAATGAAGTGTTAGTAAGGTCCTATTAAATCAGTTGGATGGGGGAGGGGGATTAAAGGCAGGCCTCCTGAGGACACAAGGGACATTGGGTTAAGAGCAGGAATCTAGATTTTGTGTGGTGTTGGAGGGAAGAGCATCAAAGGCAGAGGGAAGAGTCACAAAGAAGACAGACCCCCACGGACGCAGGGAAAACTGGCGTGTGTGGCGCACAGTGCCAACTCTCAACCCCTTCCTTGTTTCTCCATGTAGAGACTCTGGTGTGAGCACAGCTCTTTCAGATGCTTCCTTTTAAACCCTTGTGGTGTGGACTAGCGGCTGGCTCCAGAGGCCTCTAGTTACTGAGATTATTCATTGAATTGTTCCCAAGAAGTCACTTCCCAGCCCGACCAATGATTGATGTCAAATGATCCAACTTGATCCGGACACGCAGAGTTCTGTTTACCTCCTGGGCTCAGTTGGCAGAATACTTGCTTGGCATGTACAAGGTCCCGGGTTCCACCCTTACCCAGCACCGTGTCAACTGGGCATGGTGGCGCATGCCTCCTGTGATCCCTGTACTCAGGAAGTGTGATGGAGGAAGGTCTTTGGTTAATTAATAAAGAAACTGCTTGGTCTCATAGGTTAGAACATAGGTGGGTGGAGTAAACAGAACAGAATGCTGGGAGGAAGAGGAAGTGAGCTCAGATGCAAGGCTTCTGCTCTCTGGGGCAGATGCGATGAAGCTCCGACCCAGGATGGACGTAGGCTAGAATCTTCCCGGTAAGTGCACCTCAGTGCTACACACATTAATAGAAATGGGCCAGGCAGTGTTTAAAAGAATACAGTTTGTGTGTTGTTATTTCGGGGTATAAGCTAGCCAGGCAGCTGGGAGCAGGGCGGCAGGAATGCAGCCCGCAGCTCCTTCAACAGAAGTGAAGGCGGGAAGGTCAGAAGTTGGGGTTATCCTTGGCTGCAAAGTGAGTCAAGGCCAGCCTGAGCTACGTGAGACCTTAACTCAAAAAGAAAAAGGAAGGAAGGAAGGAAGGAAGGAAGGAAGGAAGGAAGGAAGGAAGGAAAAGCAGTAGGGAGGGGAAGTGGGAAGGACGGAGAAAGAAAGGAAAGAAGGACCCAGTTTGCTTCAGAGACAGGCACATCTACCTGGCCAAGTCTCCGATACCCCAAGGATCTTCTTATCCCAGACATCAGACACTTCGATGGGACTCCTTGGCTCACTTCACCCAGCTCATCCAATTGAATCTGCTTGGTTTAAAAATCTGCACCAAAGAAACCACACAGTCCTCCCACTAAACTGCCCAGACCGGAGGGGTTTGGCCAGTTCTAAGCAGGCTCCAGCGGGACACGGAGCCCAGCACAGAAGAACCGTATCCATCATGGGTGGCAGCATTCTTGGTTTATTTTATTTCCAGTCTCAGCTCTCTCAGTTTCGGTGGTGGAGGTGATCATGCACTCCCTGGGGACATCAAGTGTTTTGGGTGCTGCACTAGGTACAGCATGGGTGTGAGTCACGGCTCTGAACTCAGCAAAACTCAGTGGGGTCTGCAGCCTAGTGAGGGGAGAGACTGTCAACTGGAGTGGCTCAGAGCCATAGTCATCCATGGGGCGATTTAAACAAGTGTTTATTAAGCAGCTATTTGATGCCAGCCTGGACACAGGGCTGAGATGCAAAACTACAGCGAAACTGATATGCCCCAAATGGATATTTGTATTACATTAATCCATTGATCGGGTGAGAGAATGAGGGCCAGGGACGCACGCCATGACACAAGCACAGAGGTCAGAGGACACCTTGGAGGGGTTGGTTCCCTCCTTCCACCCTGCAGGTCCCCAACATGGAACTCAGATCCTCAGGCTTGGTGGCAAGCGCCTCTACCTGCTGAGACATCTTGCCAGCACCCTTATGAGATATTAATGTTACTGAGGTTGCAATCAGATATGGTCCCCCTAGCCCTCAACCCGCCACTGTTTATAAGACCTTATGCGCCATGCTGTGAGCCTTCCATGGCTCCCCGGGGCCAGCCTACAAATGCTCAGGTCTCTTCTCGACACAAGACCAGCATGATTTTGGTCTGACCATTGCCATTTGTGGAACTGTGGAGCAAGGTGCTTCTCTAGCCTCAGCTTTCTTTAGAATGGAGACAAGGTTAGCCTCTATCCCAGAGGAGCCTCACAAGGACCCCATGAATATCAGGCACCATTACTTGTAGCTCAACCGCTGGGATGCAGCCCCTGACTGTTTGACACAGGGGCCAGTCACACTTTTTTACACTTTGACTAACCACAGTCCTGCAATGTAGATTTTACTGTTCGTCCCATATTGTTTTTATAATTATTTTTAAAGTTCTGTTTATTCGGGTGTGGTTTTTATGTGTGTGTGGGGGGGGGTCAGAGTGCATCCATGTGTCATGGTGTACTCTCTGAGGTCAGAGGACAACTTGAGAGAGTTCTTGCCTTCCACCACGTGGATCTTAGAGATCAAAACCAAGTTTTCAAGGCTCAGCATCAATGGCCTCTACCCACTGAGCCATCTCACCCTGGCCATATTATTTAGTTAGCATATGAAATAATGGGCTTCCTTATGATATTTTCATAAATGTCTGTTACTAGGCTGCAGCCATGCTGCCCCCCCTCCCCACGGCCTTCCCTGGACCCTCCACCCCCCCTCCTCCCCGTTCCTCTCCTCCCCAGTCACCTCTGCTCTCAAGCCGCTGGGATGGCTGGTGTGTACTTATGTGTTTTTAAACCTCCCGCCCACACACCAGAGACAGCAGTAATGTGTGTCTTCCTTCCCGCCTCGCCTCCCGCCAGGCCCCCTCCTCCCTGACACAGCCCCGCCTCTGCCTTCCTGCCCCACAGTCTCTCAGGTCTACATCTGGATCCCGCCTCCCTGACACAGCCCCGCCTCTGCCTTCCTGCCCCACAGTCTCTCAATCTGGATCCCGCACGTGAGAGAGAACATACAACATTGGTCTTTCCGAGCCGGGCTTATTTCCCTTAACACAGGGCTCTCCAGCTCCATCCATTTCTGTGCAAACCGTTCATTGCCACCCTTCTTTTACAGTCGAATGGTTCTGTGTCCACTGTGTGTTTTCTTCATGGGTCCTTCTGTTGTCAGGTCTCTTGGCTGGTTCCCTTCTTGGCCGTGCACGGGACCTCCATCAAGGTGGAAGTGCGGGTGTCTCTGTGGTGGTTTCTTTGTGTATACACCCGGAAGTAGGGGAGGAGGTTCAAACTGTAGTTGTTGTTTAGTTTTTGGAGAAATCTCTATGCTGACACTCTCAGCAACTATGCCAGCTTGGGTTTCCATCAGCAGCGCTGAAGGCCCGCTCCCTCTGTCCTCCCAAGGGCTTTGGATTCTCAACAGCCTTTCTGACTTGTGTGGTATAGGATCTCAGCCTGGCTCTGATTGGCACTTCCCTGACAGCTGAGGGTGCTGAATATTTTCTTGTATTCTTGTATTTCTGCCCGTTTTACTTTCCTCAGAAAGCTGTCCATCTGTTCAATGTATTTCTACAATTACTGATTGGATCTTTTATGTGTGTGTGTGGGGGGGTAATTTATGGACTTTTTTATAAATTGTGGCTATGTCCCCTGTCAGATAAATAGGTGTGCTCATATCAGTTTACAGATGAGTTTATTGAGAGTTACCCCACCCAGACAACTGCTCCAACATTTACCATAATGTCAAGATTCCAGCCCAGCTCTGGCCCCTTCAGAGCCTGGCTATAGCTGCAAATTTTCGTTCTTAGCAGAGCTCAACCATGTATCCCTTGCTCCCTCCCTCCCTTCCCCTCCTGTACCCACACCGGGACTCTATTGTCCTTGCTGTGGTACAGGTTCAAATCCAAGGTTATGGTACCAGAGGGTGTGGGTCCATTCAAGGACTTGTTCGGAGAGTTACAAAGGAGGCAGCTGCCTCTCAGCGAGGTGGATCAGGTTGGTCTGTTTGCCAACCATGCATCCCCTGAGCCAGAGGATGCTCCTGCCTCATCCTCGTGTCCCCTAAGAGTTCAGAATCCAGCAATCCCTCCTTCCCAGAGCAGCAACTTGGAGGTGCTGTGGGACTGTAAGGGTTAAGCAGTCTCTGGGTTACAGATGCAGGGAGACTCAGCGAGGCATCATTTCTGATAAGACGTGGAAGGGGGACAGCAAGAGGGGCAGGGAGGGGGCAGCAATGGTTGACTGATGAATGATGGGCCAGGATGGGCAGGAGGGGCGTCCACTTACTGAACCAGGGAGGAAGTGTGAGCTGGAGGCAGGGAGCTGGGCCTTGTAGGAAGCCATCTTGTTCCCCCGTGGGTGGCATAGAGACCTCAGACTCCTTCCCCCCTTGGCTTGTGGGTTTTTCTGTTTTGGAGACAGGGACTCATGCAGCCCAGACTGGCTTGGAACTCACTGAGTAGCTGAGGATGACCTTGTACTTTGGATCCTCCAGCCTCCTGAGTACAGGACTACAGGTGTGTACTGGTGCCTAGGGAAGCACTCCTAAAACTTAAACATCCTCAGGCCCCATATGTTTGTTTGTTTGTTTGTTTAATGGAATAATTTGCACATACTTCAGAAAGCCTGTTTCCTAGCAGGAACATTCTGGAACATTCTTCTTCACAGTCTTCTCAGTAAAGTCACGTGCTTTATTTTCTGTTTTCAGTTGGTTGACCCAATGGGAGCTCAAGTCAAACAAGGTGAAGTGGCCTCAGATGACGAGTGCTGGGCAGGAGCTTCTGCCTGGAGGTTGGTTTCTCACCAGGTTTAGAGCCAGGTGAGACAGTGTTCCATCAATGCCAGGGACCACGGTGGCAGTTCTTCTCAGTGGCATCTAGCTAGGACTTGCCTGGCCCCTGATGTGGTCATCTTTCCTAACCAACCCCACCTCCCACCATTCCAGGACTCCTGTGAGCCACAGGATAGACTGAACTCAGGAGGGTGCTGCTGGCTCGCTATGCATTCTGGGTAGGGCTACAAAGGTCAGGCTCAAGGTCTCCACAGTGGAGCTGAAAGAGATTCTGCAGTCCACAAGCTCTGATTCTCTACGGGAGTTGGCTTAAATGTTTCTCTTCCCAGAGGCCTGCAGTGATTCTCCCAGACTGTCCCCAATGTCTCCTCCCATGAGGCATCAGCAGCAGTGATTGCCCATGTCAGTATGTGGCTAGCCCCCTCTCTCTTGCCCAGCAAGCAATCCTGATGTCTGACTCAAAACTTTGGGGCCCTTGCCTAGCCCAGGCCAGCCTTACCTCCTCTCATCTTCACAATGAAGTCCCCATGTCTCTGTGTGTCACTGCAAGGCTCTTATTGGCAAATGAATGCCTGACTTTTCTTAGACATGGGGAACAAGTAGCCCAGGTTAGATCAGTGCGGGCAGGAAGGAGACCACCCGAGCCATAGCGATGCCTCCAAGGATGAACTCCAGAGCTGGGAATGGTTGAGGTAGGTGTTTCTTGGTGACGGGAAGCCGTGAAGAGCCCCAATCCGTCTCCTTGTTCTCCCCGCTATGCAAGACCCTCAGCCAAGTTGGAAAGTCCAGCTTCCTTCCACTTGACTTATGACTTATGACTTCACTATGAGATCCTGCTCACTTTACTGGGATTAGAGTCTTGAAAGAGCCTCTCTGCTAGAATTACAAATCCTGCACAGGCCATCCCAGTACGGAGAGCATCATGGCTTGCTTTCTACGTGGGTCCTGGGTGGGCAGTAAATTGGACTCCCCCCACACCCTCCTCCAAAGGCAGAGGCAATTGTCAGAGTGCCACGCTCTGTGGAGATGCAGATCTACCCCATAGAAGATGTGTGGCATGTGGGGACATCCCGGGAAGCCCTGGAGACTCTATTCGATCCAAAAGTGGGGTGACTCTGGTCCCCAACAAGTTTAGGGGTGAGGAGGAAATGAAGCAGAATCTGAAACCCGCATCCTGGCAGCAGGGGTGGGGCAACACCCAGGCTCAGAATAGCGCAGTTGAAGCTATCTAAGGAGCTCTTGGCGGGGGAGGGGGGAGCTTCTCCAATAAAGATGTCAAAGTAACATATTCAAGAGTAATGAATGTTTTTCAAAACAAATATTCATATATATTTATACACACTCCCACTCCCCCCCACACACACCACACTACACACATACACACACAGGGGGTTGTGGAGAGAGAAATGGAGAAAAATCAAAAGAAATCAAAAGTGCCTAGACATATTTTATCTCCCTCTTCCTAACTGTAATGGTTAAAGGTATGCACCATCATGCCCAGCTCTGTGGTTGTTTTGTTTTTAAATAATAACTTAAGTGGAATGTCTAAGTCAAAGAGCATATATTTTTAAGAATATACATAATGTTGTCCAAACACCTTTCTGAGAATCTGCATCAAGCAATTTCTCTGAGAAAAAGTGCCTTAAAAATTGTTTTAGGGCTAGAGGAAGAGTGCGTGGGTAGAGTGCTTGCCCAGGAGAATCAGGAGTTCAAAGTCATTTTTAGCTTCATAGAAACTTTGAGGTTAGCCTGAATTATTTTTTAAAAAGAAAATCAGACAGCACAAAAATACAAAGTTCTTTTAACCCAGTGGTCAAACACATGGCCCTGGTTAAACAAAATGGGCCATAAAACAAAACTCAAAATTATGCTCCCGAGAGAGGGAGCGGTAGGGACGGAGGATTGATAGGAATAAAGGAGAGGTAGAGAGGGAGCGATGGGGAGGGCTAGTAAGAATATGTGCGCTCAACAAAGTTCATAAGTAAAAAATATTTTAGAAGCGTTCATTTTCACTTCCCTGAGAAGATTGCGTTTCTTCCTCTGTTTTAGTCCATTTGCACCACCACACTGAGGTGCCTGAGGTGAGACAACCTGAGGCAGAAAACAGGTCAGCCTTGGCCCAGAGGTCTAGAGGGTTCAGGTCAACAGACCAGATCTGGTGATCAGTGCTCGTCCTTAGAGAGCATCTGAGACAAGGGGAAGGGAACAATTGTGTGTCTGTATGCCTGCGCATGTTCTATCTCTTCCTCTAGTGACATAGCTAATAATTACCCTCAGGGTTCCACCTGATGACCTCATCCGATCCTAATCCTAACCTTCTCCACCACACTGTAGCAGGGTCAGGTCCCCACCTGCTCAGCGCCTCACTGTGAGGACGGAGACTAGGGTGAGTTGTGGGAGCTTACACTGCTGATGAGCCATTCCAGTTTGCACCAGATCCTGACCCCACAAACTCACTCTCTCCTTTCCACCAGATTTGCCCCTGGACTCTAAACTCTGGAAGGCAGCATCCTCAGTATTGACTCACTTGTCGAGTTTCGTGTGCTGGACCCATCATACACCAGTGTTCACAGTATCAGTCAGCCGTGGCCGCGTAACAAATGAGCCCATCTGGCAGCCAAAGCAACAAACATTGATGGTCTCAATTTCTACAGTGAAGATCAGGGGCTGACTTGAATGTGTGGCTCTGGTTTGGGGGTCTCTCATGAGGTCACTCTCCAGACACTGGGGCTTTGGTCTCATCTGAAGACTTGCCTTGCAGGAGGCACTGATCCCTGCCAGACATCCTGGTATGTAGGACTGCTTAAATGTTGCCATAGCTTTAGTAGCTGGTGTTCCCAATAGAAGTAACCCAAAGGGAGGAGAGAATGGTCGCTGCAGTCTCTTTTGTGACCTGGGACCAGAAGCCACATTGTCATTGCTTTGGTATCTTGTTACTTGAGTCAGATGCAGGGAAGGGTCCTATGCAGAGGCATTGGTTCAGAGCTGGTTTGGTGGCACCCACCTGCAATCCTGGCACTGAGGAGGCTGAAGCAGGAGGATCACAAGTTCAAGGCTAGCTTTAGCTTCGACTGTGTAGTAAGACTCTGCCTCAACCAAAACAGAATAGCATAAAATAAAGGCACCAATTCTAGGCAGTGGGCTCAGCATAGGCTGCCTGTAAGGCTGGCTATGACATTTGTGTGAATGGGCTCAACAAACAAGAGAAAAGTCCAGAAGCATCTAATGCTGGTCCCCATGCCTCCCGAGATGTTCCGCTTAGAGAAGGGAATCACTATCTGTGACTTGAGTTTGGACTAAGCTGTGTGTTTGCTGGAGACATTACGAGCCTGGGTACTTCTGCCTTGAGTCAGGATGGGGGAGCTGAGCCTGGCAGCTCCCACGCACATCTGGGAACTTCCCAGGGAAGGTGGGGGTCTTGTGGTTCTGACGGCACACCCAGAGCAGAGCTGTTTCTCACAGTTCTCAGGAATGCAGAGGCTGAGGTGTCAATCAAGTCTCCAAGGGTCACTGGGCCAAGGGAGGCCACTCTCATTATTGAAATAGTGGTAGTTTACGACCTCCATAAAACCATTACCCCAGGGAGGGAGGGGAAAGCAGCCAGTGGCCCTGTGCCTCCCTCGTCCCAGGTTGAGGGTGACCCTGCTTTATTATCTATCAATTAGCCATGCTTGTCAGTAAGTCCCATCCCACAGGCATGGAACCTGCCAGATAAACCCGAGCCAGAGCAGGTGACTCAGAACTCCATGGGGGCCTCAGTTTCTCCAGCTGTAGAATAAGGTTGGGGGAAAAAAATCAGAAGTTCCCAACATTTCTCTGTCAAAGCCAAGTTCTGTAAACTTTGAACGCCTCCCTCCTGCCGTGTGAGTCTTGTTTTGAAGTGGAATTTGAGGAAGAGGAGGACATCCCCAGTGCACTTAGTCATCCCTGCTTGCATTAGATAGTCTTCTAATTATAAATCGCTGCAGGAATAGCAGCTGTGGATTCTGACAGTTTCGGAACACTCCACGGCATGCTTTCATGTTTTCATACCACACTTCATATCCCAAGAACCCAATAAGGAAGCTGACAGGATCATGCCCGAAATTCAGATGGGGAAATTGAATCCCCTAGAAATAATCACACTGGCTAAGTTCACAAAAGCCATAAACTGGGAGCCAGATGCAGCAAGCAACAGGCTTAGCATGACCTGAACTCTGAAGCAGAGTTTGCCAGCTATTAGCTGTGTGACCTTGGGAAAGTCATTGAACCTCTCCATAAAACAGAATTGGTAATAGGTGTGTCCCACACAAAGGCAGACACACGCATGTCTTTGAGACAGGGTTTTGTGATGAAGTCCAAGTTGATCTAGCACAGTATTTAATTTGTGCTGTCCCTGATTGGAGAATCAAAAAGGAGGATTAGAAACCTTGTTGGTTGGAACCACGGAGTCCGGTGTCTGAGTGAGTCTCATATCATCCTACCCCAAACCCACTTTCTTTTGTCTTTCTTGAGTGGATTTTGACAGCAGAAGCCCAGAGTAGGCAATCGGAGAGTCCCAGAAGGTGGGGCTTACCTCCGACGACAGAGAAGATGATCAGAACAGCCTGGTCCAGCCCAGCTCCATAGGTCCGTGGAGCCCAGAGGTTATTCTAATCAGTGCCATGCTCCAGCCCAATTCTGGATCTGAGCTAGGTCCTCATGGGAGCTCGAGGCAGAAAGAAGTGGCCAAAGACATCCGCTCATGCTGTCCTATTGGATGATGCCACGTGAAATTCTAAACTCACCTAATTTGCCCATCACCATATGAAGTTTGGGCTTGATGCAGATATGTCCTCTTGGACAAGTACTGTCTTTAGGGATGGGAGACAGATGTGAAGGGTCGGAGGGCCAGAAGTTCTGTGTTGAAAGCCATGGTTTGCAGCTGGCTGTGTTCTCCCTGAATCCTTGTCTTCTGGGAACTTGAGGGGTGAGGGAAAGGGTGGACATTATCAGTCCTTTCCATTACATGGAAAACCAAGCTCACAGAGGGAAAGTCACAGATGGTTGTGAGTGCCGGCTATGGCCCAGTGTTAAGCACGACAGACGCCTTTTCCTTCTGTCTCCACCTCCCTAATGAGCTAAAGCCCAGAGAGGTGAAGACACACGCTGGAGGCCACACAGCTGTGAACAGCAGAGAGAATGTGCGGGGTGATTACTCAGGGTTGTAAGTGCCCGTCCTTCATCCAAGGCAACGACGGTTCTAATTAGCACATGAGATTCTATCCCCCCTGTCTGATGACACGGCCATGTGGTTTAGACTAGCGTGGCCTCCAGATTTTTCCACAAAAGTTTCCAGTTATCCATGGCAGCCTGAAGAACACCCTCCCCTGTTTATCCAGGGCTAAGTAATCATTTCTTATAGTTATGAGTTATGGGTCTGGTTTGGGGTACAGTGAGGGGGTGCCAGTTATTGGCAAGGCAACGTAAGGAAGGAAGTTATTTGGGCTCATTGTTCAAAGCAAGAGAGGAAGGGGTAGAGGGTTTGTTCGGTGAAACCAAAGATGCGTGGGAAAGCCTTATGGAAACTTGCCAGTTAGTAAACTAATTTTAAAATACAAATTTCAAAAAAAAAAGCTCACGCAGAATTATTGTGCACGGGTGAGCAATGTCATTGCCAGCAGGCATGAGTTACTGGATGAAAAGCTCAGTGCGAGCCATGCATACGACACCTCCCTATCAGCTATTAGTCAGGGAGGCCCCAAGTCTCGAAACAGCACAGGCAGCTGCCATAGCCTGCTCTCCATAGCTACATGGTAAGACCGTTTGCTGAAGATGCTCTGTGCTTTGGCAGAAAGACACAGAGACGTTCAGATGAACCGAGAAGCTTCCTTCCTGCTGGCTAGCCTTCAGTGTCAGAAGGCACCACACAAACTGATGGGGGACAAAGACCACCAATGGTTTTATTGCCCAGCACTGGACCCTGCATGCTGTAGCGTGGACCTGCCAGGCTAACTGTATCCCTTGGTCGCAATAGTGACATGAACGCTACGATGTAACTAACCGATTTCAGACTGGACTAGAAGCTCACAGGAGGGAATTCACTTTTGGTCCTTGGCTGGGGTGGGATGGGGTGGCAGTGGGTCACAGACCCCCTCTCTGTTGTTATTTCGCTGAATGATCATGCTGTTAAACTACCTTCTAAGTCCTTAGCCGCAGACCCAGGCCGCTCTCAGCCTTGACCAGAGAAACTTCTTCCTGCGGTGGACAGCAGCCAGTGTGAGATCTCGGAGAACTGGTCCTAACAGTGAGAATGAGACCCAGTGCTCAGTCAAACATGGGACGTCCATGATAACCCACCCCAGCAAGGGTCAGGGACGCCAGGGGAGAAAGGGTGGAAGGAGGATGGGACAAGTCAGCAAGAGGGAGAGGGACAAGAAAAACGTGTGTGTGTGCGCACGCATGCGTACGTGTGTGCACGTGTGTATGCGTGTGCATGTACATGTGTGGCGCGTGTGCGTGCGTTCGTGCGTGCGTGCGTGTGTGTGTGTGTGTGTGTGTGTGATGGGGGAGGGAAGAAGAGAGAGGCAGAGAAACTATTCACATTGACCTGTTAGCAGATATTCCCCATCCTAGATAGCCTTAACCATCAACTTGTCACAGACTAGAATCCCATGGGAAAGAATTGATTAGCTCAAGCTGACCTGAGAACCTGGCTGTGGGGCTGATTTCTTTGTTTATTAATGTAAAAGGGCTCAGCCCGCTGTGGGTGGCACCATTCCCCGGGCAGGTGGTCTCGGGCTATACAAGGAAGCATGGTCCCAGGAGCAAGCCCGCAAACATGTTCCCCCAGTTTCTGCTTCAAGCTCCTGCTTGTGTTCCTGCCCCAGTGTACCTCACTAACAGACTGTGACCTCAAAGTGTCAAGTCTTCAGTATACGGATAAACCCTTTTCTGCCCTAGTTGCTTTTGGTCATGGTGTTTATCATAGCAAAAGAAAAAAAAATGACCAGAACCCTCTCTCCCCAGGAGACCCTTCCTGCACCCCGCCAAATGAAGCTACTACCCCAACCTTTTTGTTTTGTTTTGTTTGAGAACAGTCTCTCTATGTAGCCTAGGGTGGCCTGGAACTCATAATTCTCTTCCCTCAGGCTCCTGAATGCTGGGATGACCCTCTCACGCCACCATGCCCAGCCACTGTCCTAACTTCAAATACCAGAATCTGTTTTGATCTGATTTTGAATTTGTGTTTGAGATTCACTTGTGTATGGAACAAGACAGATGTCACTCATCTCCACAGCATTCAGCCCTGCAAACAGGGTCTTCATTCATTCTAGGATCATACATCTGCCAGTATAGTAAATGCCTGAGTATCTATTCTACACACGTATATGTACATACATAACATGTATGCGCACCATTGTAACAACAGACATGATTCATATACTATAACACACAGAGAAACACACAGAGAGAAACCTGTCATGATGGCTCACAACTGCAACCCTAGCACTCAGGAGGCTGACACTGGAGGATTGTGAGCCTGGGCTACATAGACAGACCTTCTTTCAAAACCAGCAACCAAATGAACAAAGGAAGAGAACAAAAAGAAATTTGCGGAGCTATGAACACACAAGATTTTCTCTGTGTTGTCCACGGGACTCTGCTTCTTGCTAGATTCTGGTTTGGTGAACAGAATGCAAGAGGCCATGTGGTATTGGGATGACCATGACCATAGAAGTCAGAAAGACACTGCTTTGTCTCTGTGTACCAGTTGTGTGTGAGTCTAAGGAAATTATGCATAGACAGACAGAGAGACAAACACACACACCTTAAATAGCTGATAGAGAGATAGATGATAGATTAGAAAGATGATAGATATATGAATAGATAGAAGATAGACAGACAGACAGATAGATAGGTGGTAGATACACACACGTAAGTAGACATATGGACAGATATAGATAGATGATTAACTGATAGATGAAAGATTGATAAATGATAGATGATGGGCAGGTAGATGATAGATACATAGGTAAATAGATTATATATGCAATAGAAATAAATTGATACATATCTGATAGGCCAATAGGTAAATAGTAGGTAGAAGATAGATAACAAGTAGATGATAGATGATTGGCAGGTTCTATTTCCCAACAGGTTCTATTGACAGGTTCTATTTCACATGGACCATAGATTCATAGTGAAGACTGTTCACTCACAGGCTCTACAGTTTCCTAGGAGACAAGCTGAGGCACACCTGTGAGAGGAAGCCTATGAGATAGGAAGACATACCCTGAATGAGGAGAGCACCCTTTTCCGGGTATGGGTCTTGGGCTAAATGAAAAGGAGGAAGCTCTCTGAATATGAAGTGATACACGATTAATGAAAGCTCAGGGTCAGAAACTGGGGTTCAACCTCAAGATCCAAAAAGCAAAACAGCCAGCCACTGGCTCCTACCTCGACCTCAGTCTGAAATGGTGATTCTGCCTCCAGGGATCTCAGAATGAGACTGACTGAGAGCTGTCTCCCCTCGTTTTATATTCCTCTCTAGGGCTTGGATTAAAGGTGTGCACCACTGGGATTAAAGTGCATGTCATTGTTGCCACTGGGATTAAAGGTGTGTGTCACCATAACCTGGTCTATAAGGCAGGCCAGTGGGACTGTTTTACTCTCAGATCTTCAGGCAGGCTTTATTTATTAAAAAACATTTGAAACGCCACCACAATGGAGTTCTTTCTGTTTCCTGGCCATGGTAAGATGCAACAGCCGCCTCAATTGATGTCGTGATGTTGTTGCCATGTGCAGACCCAAACAAACCCTTTCTCTCTTGAGTTGTTTCAGGTGGAACATTCTATAGCAACAGGAAAAGAAGCTAACTCAAGCACCTACTGCATGCCAGGCCCGGTTCTAGGTTCTGAGGATCTGGCCCAGTTGGTCAACTGCTCACATAGCCTGTCCAAAGCCTGGAGTCCATAGCCAAGATCACGTGTACCAGGTGTGTGGTAGTTCATGTCTCTAACTTCAACATGCAGGGGTTTAGGCAGGATAATCAGAAGTTCAAAACCATCCTTGCCTATGTAACAAGTTTGAGGCCAGCCTGGGCTACGTGAGACCTTGTCTTCAAATAAAAATGGAGCCCATCACCAGGTGCCTGTGACCAGTCTTATGGGGGCACTGTGTTGGATACAGACAACACGGAGGTGCCCTTCAGACCACACCCCTACTCTGGCTCCCCCAGAGTACCCCCGAGGCCCTCTCCAAGGCTCTCCTCTATGTGGTGGTGGTAGGTAAGGTGTCTAAAGACTCAGGAAGGAAGTCAAAAAGAGACGGAGGAGGCAGGAGGGAAGGGCAGAGGGCAGAGATTTCTGAGTGTGGTTTTTCCTGTCAGTTACCTCCCGGGCATACCCATACAGAAAGCGCCTGGCCCTCCTCTCTCCCCAGGTTATCTAGACAGAGTGTCTAATTGAAATAGGAGGCCTGTTCGCCTGCCGCCAGTTTGGTCTGATGGAGAATGTGGGTTACCGCAAAGTCTATGCCGCAGCTTCAAGTTTCCAGAAATCTGACAAAGTAAGTAATGCCCTGTACAGTTAGCTCTGCCTCCCAAGGTCTGCAGCCAGGCTCTCGGGGGAAGCCCTGCAATTGAACGTGGGCCAGGAGCCATTGGTACTCACCAAGCCATGAAACCCAAGTGAACCTGCTGCCCACACTACCCTGAGGCACACCCCAAGGCTGGCAGTCCAACTTGGATGGGTGCTAGAAGTCTGCTTGGCAGAGCTAGGAGTCTACCTGCCCATGGAATCAGAAAGAGAGAAGCGGCGTGGGTTCGGGAAACTCTCACTGGAGAGAGAGTCTGCGTCTCAGTAACAGGATGTGTTCAAGTCAGACAAGTGCAGTCTCAAAAGAGAAATGGCGCTCTCTTTTCAACCCCAATCCCTTGGAAAACCCGGCAAAAAAGTATAGGCCTTCTGAACAGGACACACCCACAAAGTAGCGTAGAATGTGTGTGTCCCATAAGTGATGGTGATGATGAAACCATATAGGTTCCTGAGTTCTTGGTAAAACTTTGCAAGGCAGACATTGCTATAATTAAAACTGACATAAGGCCCACTGGGCACTCGCCAGGGGACTTAGCCAGGAATGGCCATGAACCCAGGACACTGAGGCCGTGTCCGTGTTTCTAACCACCGTCCCACACTTCCTGTGGCCGTGGTACAGTTGGAGCTTGCTGTGGATTTTGGTGGCAGGTAACACTTGGATCAAAGTCTCCCGGGGAGGGGTGGGGATGATCTAGGCCCCCCTATCCCATCCTTTCAATTCCTCTTAGTGACTAAGACACATCTCTGGCCTGTTTTTGTCTTGGGTTTGGTCGATAAGAGCCTCATAGCCCTGGCCATGAAGATGGGTCTCAGGGAAGGATGCGGTTCAGGCTGGACCAGCTTCTGCGTGGAGAGTGTCTTCTGTGGGAAATGTCTGAGGGAGAATGGTTGGCACAGGAACTTTCTGGAAGTAAAAAGTTGGAATCCAGACTCTCACCAAGTTTGGGTCACCTTGATCCTCTGATGCCTGATTTCCTCTTAGATGATATATTAATTCAGGTTTCTCTAGAGTAGTGGTTCTCAGCCTGTGGGTGGAGACCCCTTTGGGCATCCCACATTACAGTTCATAACAGGAACAAAATTACAGTTATGAAATAACAATGAAACAATTTTATGGCTGGGGTCACCACAACATTAACTGTATTAAATGGTTGCAGCATTAGGAAGCTTGAGACCCACTGCTCTAGAGGGGCAGAACTTATAGAATTCATACATACATATATATGGATGTATACATACACACACATAGAGAAAGGGGAGGCATTTATTAGAAAGGCTTACAGGCTGTTGTCCAGCTAGTCCAACAATGGATCTCTACCAACAAAAAGTCCACAAGAATCCATTCGTTGTTCAGTCCATGAGGTGGATGTCTCAGCTGGTCTTCAGTATAAACCAGAATCCAGAAGAAGTGGGCTCTAATGCCAGTGAAGGGACAGACTAGCCAGCAACAACAAAGAGAGCAAGCTTCCTTCTTCCGTGTCCTTCATATAGGTTGCCAGGAGAGGGTGTGGCTCCGGGGTTCTCAGACTCTCCAGCACGAGGCAGCTGTGGTTGGACTACCCAGCCCATAGTGCATAAGCCAAGCTAATTAACCCCATTTAATATGTATTCATACATATTAAATGGTCTGTTCCTCTAGAGCAGTGGTTGGCAACCTTCCTAACACTGTGACACTTTTATATAATCCCTCATGTTGTGGTGACCCCAACCATAAAGTTATTTCTCTACTGCTTCATAACCGTAATTTTGCTGCTGTTATGAATTGTGATATGTGACCCCTCCGAAGGGGTTGTGACCCACAGGTTGAGGACCACTGCGTAGAGAACCCTGACTGATATGTTACTCTTGGAAGAAAGTGACAAGGTTGGAGGTGAAGTTGGACGTAGTTAAGGATTTAGCAGGTTGAGAGTTTCATTCCACTTGCCCCCCTCCCTGGTATCACCCTCGCCTACCAATAGGTGGTCAATTCCATTTCTCTGCCTTCTCAGAACTCTGAACACTGGCTCTCACTCTGAAGCATACATGCACTAAGAGTCTGATGGCCTGGCAGGCATCAT
>NC_022010.1:10035680-10037188 GCF_000317375.1 Microtus ochrogaster
ATGTAAACACCACTCCACCCCATCCCCATGCTGGCTGATTATATGTCAATTTGACACAAGCTAGAGTTATCTGAGAAGGGGGAGCATCAGTTTAGAAAATACCTCCGCAAGATCTGACTATAGGACATTTTCTTAATGATTGATAGGGAGGACCCAGCCCACAGTGGGTGGTACCATCCCTCGGCTGGTGGTCCTGGGTTCTGTAAGAAAGCAGGCTGAGCAAGCCATGGAAACAAGTCAGTAAGTCGCACCCTCCATGGCCTCTGCATCAGCTCCTGCTTCCAGGTTCCTGCCCTGTCTGAGTTCCTGTCCTGACTTCCTTCAGTGATGAACTATGATGTGGGAACCTAAGCAGAATAAACCCTTTCCTCACCAAGTTGCTTGCTTATGGCGTTTAGTTGCAGCAAAAGAAACCCCAACTAACACCACCCCAAGCTCAGTTTTAAGTTGTCTTCAACACAACCAGGAGTGGTTTTTTGTGTTTATTTTCCCTCTTGATTTTGAATAAGGAGAGGCGGCAGACAGTAGGAAAATTACCCAACAAAGTAATTTCATAGAGGCCAATATCTAAGGCGAAAGCCACAACCTTGAAGCTGCAGATATGTGTGTGTCTATACGACACCCTTGAAGCTGCAGATATTATGACACCCTCAAAGTCGCAGAGATGCATGTGTCTATAAGACACCCTCGAAGTGGCGGATATGTGCGTGTCTATACTATGCAGGGCTGGAGGGCTGGCTCAGTGGGTAAGAGCACCTGCTGCGAAGCATGAATCCACAGGACTCGTGTGTAAAAAAGCCAGGTGTGGCTACCTGCACACCTGCAGCCCCAGTGCTACAAGAAGTAGAGATTGGGGGGAGGGGTCACCTAGGCTTGCTGGGTGTCTCTTTGACTCAGTGAGAGACCATCTCAAGGGGATAAAGCAGGGCAAGGTACCTGATAACCTTTGCACACACACACGCACACCACACACACACAGTAAAAATATAGTAATACAGGCCAGACATATGTGGGAGTTCAAAGACAGAGGTCCCAGGTGACATTATTTGCCGATGTCTGGTGGCATAACTGGCACAATGCACCTCAAAGTTGGAGTTCCATAGCAGCAATAGAGGTGTTACTTGGGGACACATAGCCAGGCACATTCGTAGAGCCCCCCCCCCCGCCCCAAACCTACTGAAGCACACACTGTGAGGGTGAGGCCAGTTGTCTGCCACTCAGCAAGGCTTCCAGCAGCTTCTTCTGGGCATGACAGAGTGGGGAATCCTGCCCAGTCCTTAGTAGGTCTGCATAAATTGTCATAGCATGCTGGAGACAGCTCCATTTTCATAGCTGTCAAAAATTACGTCTATTGATTTTCCTGTGTACGTGTTATGGACATGGATAGGTGCTGAGGTCCGAGAACAACTTCCCGGAATCAGCTCTCTCTTTCTGCCACGTGGGTCCTAGGGACCAAACTCAGGTAATCAGGCTTGGTGGCAAATGCGTTTTCCAGCCGAGCCATCTTG
>NC_022010.1:10038263-10039640 GCF_000317375.1 Microtus ochrogaster
TTTGGGAGCCCGAGGCAGGAGGATTGCTGGGACTTGCCAGCTGCCAGCCTAGCTCCAGATTCAGAGTATGTGCTGAGCACTCTTACAGCGTCCAAAGTCACAAATCATAAAAGGGACCCCGCTTTCCCAGGGAGAGCTGCCTATGACAGTGGCCAAGGCCATCTTATACACCCCCCCTTATCTGTGTAGACATCAGAAAGGAGCAAAAATCATATGACAGAGAAGCCTTATTAGCCAATTATTTTTAAGAGGTGGGTCCTCTTAAGGCGTGGCTTCCTGGAACCTGAGAGAAAACTGAGGCATGAGCTAGGTGCTCTTTCTCTGTGATTCCCAGGGGACACAGCTGAGCTTGGACTTCTCGTTCCTGTTTCGTGAATTTTCCCCTTATAATAAATAAAAATATAATCATTTTATCCTTTGGCTAGCTGGTTATTTCCCAAATCCAGCTGATTTCTACAGTTGCATGCCTCCTCCAACAAGGCCACACCTCTTAATCCTTCCCAAACAGTTCCACCAACTGGGGGCCAAGTATTCGAACATGTGAGCCTATGGGGGCCATTTTCCTTCAGACTAACACAGTATCCCAGGTTGCCCTCGAACTCAGCACATCCTACCTTAGCTTTGTTTGCGTCGGGGTGTGCATGTACACCTGTGCACATATGTGGGGGGGCCAGCCATCAACCTTGGGTCTGTCCCTCAGGGTCTCCCACAGATCAGAAGCTAGTTGATTAAGCTCGTTGATCAAGTGAGGCTGACTAGTGAGCCTCAGAGATCCGTCTGTCTCTACCTTCCCACGGCTGGGATTACAAGTATGCTCCACCATGCTTGGCTATTTTCTCACATGGATTCTGGGGTGGAACCTGGGTCCTCACATTCTCAGGATAAGCACTTCACTGCTGAGCCTTCCCACCCCCCATACCTTGGCCTCACTTTGCAAGGTAGGGCTTTTAATATCTGCCATGTGTCCCCTCACCTTCCCCATGAGTTGCATCTCCGTGCCCTTCCGCCATAAGCAGTGATGATCAGAAACTGTGTATCTTGGCATTCCCCAGTAGCTAATGATACCCCATTACTGACTGGTCCGCACAGCGGTGTGTGGAGTTTTGATGCCTTTTTCTTAGTGTCTACCTCCTTAGCTGCTGTCACTGGGACAACTTTGCCTTCAATATGTGCTTGCAGAATCTCTAGTGCCAGACTTGGGGCTCAGTATGTCAGACAGGTCCCTGGTTCTTCTGAAGACATCCTGCAGCACCCATTAGTATGATTTGGACCAATGTCTGTGTTTCATCTTGAACCAGGTAGCTGGGGAAAAAAATAGACCCCCCAATGTGATTCCAGGAAGTAAGATTTTAGCTCAGATTGAAACTGACCAGCTTG
>NC_022010.1:10039740-10040475 GCF_000317375.1 Microtus ochrogaster
TAGCATGGCCTTCTTCTTCTCTCCTAGCCCATTTATCTTATAGATAGTGCCTCTCCGGGACCCTGGAATAACTGAACTGCAGACGGGTTACCGACCCTAGACTGGTGACCCGTCAAGGCAATTACAGGGAGGACGGTGAAGGGTGGGATATGGGTGAGGGGTGGGAGCTGGGTGAGTGGTGGGAGCTGTGTGAGGGGTGGGAAGGAAGTGAGGGTGCGAGGTGGCTGAGAGGTGGAAGCTGGGTGAGGGGTTGGAGCTGGGTGTGGGGTGGGAGCTGGGTGATGTGTGGGAGTAGGGTCAGGGGTAGGAACTGGGTTTGGGGTGGGAGCTAGGTCAGGGGTGGGAGCTGGGTGAGGGATGGCAGTAGGGTGAGGGGTAGGAGATGGGTGAAGGGTGTGAGGAGGGTGAGGGGTGGCATCTGGGTGAGGGGTGGGAGGAGGGTCAGGGGTTGGAGGAGGTTGAGGTGTGGGAGGAGGGTGAGGTGTGGGAGGAGGGTGAGGGGTGGGAGGAGGGTGAGGGGTGGGAGTTGGGTGAGTACTGGGAGCTGGGTGAGGGGGGGAGGAGGATGAGGGGTGAGAGCTGGGTGAGGGTTGGGAGCTGTGTGAGGGGTGGGAGATGGGTGATGTGAGAGCTGGATGATGGGTGGGAAGAGGGTGAGGGTTGGGAGGAGGGTGAGGGGTGTGAGGAGAGTGAGCAGGGTAAGGGGTGGGAAGAGGGTGAGGGGTGGGAGGAGGT
>NC_022010.1:10040606-10074422 GCF_000317375.1 Microtus ochrogaster
TTAGTGGTGAGAGCTGGGTGAGGGGTGGGAGGAGGGTGAGGGTTTGGAGGAGGGTGAGGGGTGGGAGCTTGGAGAGGGGTGGGAGCTGGGTGCGGTGTGGGACCTGCTTTAGGGGTGGGAACTGGGTGTGGGGTGGGAGCAGGGTTAAGGGTGGGAGATGGGTGATGGGTTCGACCTGGGCGTGGGGTGGGAGCTGGGCGAGGGATGGGAGTGGTATGAGTGGTTGGATCTGGTGTTGGGTGGAATCAGTGTTTGTGTTGTGACTGTGTTAGTGATGCGAGTGGGGTGAGTGGTGTCAGCAGAGTTAGGGTTTGAACTTTGGTTAAGGGCTTGCAGTGGGTGAGAGTATGGACTGGGTTGGGTTTGGTAGTGGGGTGAGGGTTGGGAGCTCGTTGAAGGTTTAAGATGGTCAAAGGGTGTGAGTGGAGTTGTGGCATGGGAGCGTGGTGAGGGCCGCAAGTACGGGGAGTTTAGTGAGTGTGGTGTGGGGTGGGACTGTGGCGTAGGTGGGAGCGGGAGGATGCTGTCAGTCATCTTTCTCCACTCCTCTGCTGAACCAGCTCATGGCCTCCCCATCCCACCTCAACCCCTACCTGTTTGGGGGCCCGCAGCAGCTCCTCGGCTGTGACCATAGCTGTGGTAGCCTTGTTGTTCTCTGCGATGGGGTGCAGGGTCATAGACAGCCCAGCCACCACCTGAACAGTCAAGTCTGTCAGGGACACTTTGTCATCCAGCACAGTTACTGTCTTCTCTGCCAAGATGGAGTCGGACAGTGGGGACAACACCTGTGGAAACAGTGGGAGCACAGAAGCGCCATCATGCCTATTTCCAGGTAAAGGAACCCATGTTAAGACTCCCTACGCCCCCATAGATGGGCCAGAGGTTCTCAACATAGACCATAAGGAGGCACACAGGCTTCTGTCACTGTTGTTGGCTCCACACTGAGCCTTTCTGAGCAGCCAAGGCAGTCCTTCCCTGAAACTTTACTTCCATTGGTAAATAGAAATAATCACAAAACCATTCCATTTTAAGAAGGAACAGCCCCTTCCCTTTAGGTAATGGACCATTTGTACGGTGCACAACCTAGTTAAGTGTACTTGATGGTCCTGCAGGCTGGACGCATGAAGAGCTGCACACAGACTCAGTGCAGCATGAATTAAATTCTAAGGGAACTATGGATCAACTGCGATGACAGAACTCATCATCACACTGCCTCTTTGCAGAAAGCCACCCTGTCTCCTCCTACAAGCCCAGGGTTGGGCTAGAACTGTGCAGGTGAAATGATGGAACATTTACCATGGGGTTAGCATCCTCCAGGACATTGTAGAAGGGTAGTGAAAGTCAAGTGGAACTTGAGGGGTGGAGGGAAGCTACTCCTGTTTGTTATCTGACCCAATCCCAACCATCCTATACATCCTTTTGAGTGATACAATATTATAAATTGTATTGAATTAAACACACAAGATAATGAAGTCAAGAAGAGAGAAGGGAAATTCCAGGCTTGCCTTTGCAGCAGCAGTATACAGGGCAAAGGCAAATCTCATGCAAGGGGATAGAAGGCAGTCTGGAGAACTATGTGGGAGCTGGGACTGGGGGGGACATGGGTACAGCCCTTGAGGTGGGCTCCAATGGGTAAGGGAAGTCTGGAAATGCAAGTGCTGGTCCAAGTCCAATTCTTGTTCCCATGTCACCTTGTGGAGCCATCATGGAGACAATGAACTGGTCACAGTGACCTGCCTTACCCCCAGGGCACCCCTAGTCCCAGGAAGAATGGTACCAGCCAAGGACACAGAGCCCAAGTTCCTGCTTCCTACCTGGATGGTGGTCATCCCAACTTCCCGCCCAACCAGGACCCTGCTGTCCTGCAGGGTGGCTATGTGCGGGGACTCCAGCTTCATGAAGTCAGCCACCAGGTGGGTGATGTCAGACTGCCAGTCTGGACTGAGGAGGTGGCTCAGCTGGCCCCAGGGCCCAGCACCCTCCGACACAAACTGGGTGAGGACGCGCACCGTGGCATGCTGGAACTGCAGGGCACAACCCCGGCCTCTCTGCTCCTCTTCTTCCTCCTCTTCGCTGTCCCGAGTGGGTCTGTATGGGAAGAAAGGTGCTGTCTCAGACGTGGGGGGAAGAAGCATAGAGCACCACAAGAGGGCAGGTGTATGCCTCAGTCTCAGAAGGCGATGCTCAAGACGGGAGTCTCGGGCCCCCACGGGAGCCAAGCATCCATTTCTGGGCATTGCAGAGGCTTGAGCGCATTGCCTGGCAAAAAGACAGCTGCCATTTCCTAAGCTCACACAGTCCCATAAGCAGCCACTCTGTGTGTGTGTGTGTGTGTATGTGTGTGTGTGTGTGTGTGTGAGAGAGAGAGAGAGAGAGAGAGAGAGAGAGAGAGAGAGAGAGAGAGAGTGGGGGGGAGAGGAGAGAGAGGAAAGAGTGTGAGTGTGGGCATGTGTGTGTATGTGGAGCCAAATGACAACCTCAGGTGTCATGCTCAGACATTTTCTGTTTCCTTTGAGACAAAGTCTCATCTAGGTTCAGAACTCACGGATTAGGCTAGGCTGGTTGAATATCAACGCCCCACCAGTCCGCTCATGCCCAGCATTTTCTTTTATTGTACAGTCTAGGGATGGAGCTCAGGTTCTTCTGTTTGCACAGCAAACACTTTATCGACACTACTCTTCTTGACTCTTCAAAATGAAGGGGTTCTGGGGAACTGTCTGGGAACCACCTGACAGTCTGTAAGGGAGAAGTGCGAGTGAGATACTGGGCTTTGGTGGCAACCCTCACTCAGCTGAGATGGGCTTGTTCAGGGAAAACTGTAATCCACACAGGGGAATGGTCTGTGGCTTTCTGCAACCGGAAGACCCTGTTCCAGGGTGAACATCATCCTACTCTGCCAGGGGACCTGGAACTGTGACCTTTAAAGAGTATGCTGTTAGGGTTAGGGAGATCATGGCTGTGGGAACACCAGCTTCTACTACATCCTGGGTCCTGCCCTGGTCCTGTCAATGGCATCTGTAAATCCAGTCGGTGCTGTTGTGGCTGAGGACATCTCACCCATCGCTCACCTCTTGCTGGCCACGATGGGAACCCGCCAGCCCTTAACCTGGCTGAGTTCTGTGTCAGAGACCTCGATCTGCAGGGGAAGCCGGGGCACCCACACAGTGACATGCAGGGGTGCGCTCAGGTGCTGGTAGGTGAAATTCACCACGGAGTCCACCTTGCCCTTGATCTCTTTGCCATTGACAAAGACATAGTCGCAGTGGTCTGACACCTGCGAAGACAGAGGAGAGAGAGAGAAGATGGAGGTCATGTGGCTGTTTTGATAACCCACATTCAGTTCTTTTAGAGAGAACGCATGCATGTGCATGTGTGCATGTGTGTGAGTGCAATGTATGTGCATTTGTATGGATATGCATGCATATATGTATGTATGTATATATATGTGCATATATATGTAATGTGTGTATGTGTTATGCATTTTGTGTATATATATATATGTGTGTATGTGTATATGTATGTGTGCATGTGCATATATGTGTATTATATATATGTGTGTGTCTGTAGGTACATATGGCATGTAAGCACATGCACACACACAAATGGAGATGTTGGGTATCTCCAGTATCATTTTCCACCTTACTTTTGGAACCAGAACTCATTAATTGAGCTAGGTTGGCTGGTCAACAAACCTCTGGGTCCTGTTGTGTTGCCCCCTTCAGTGCTGGGATTACAGGGATGTGCCCCCATACCCAGTTTTCATACGGGTGTAGGGAATCTAAACTTGGGTCCTCATTCTTTCTTGGTGAGCACTTTCTAGACTGAGCCATCTGCTCTGCTTCCAGTTTGATCGACTTTATTGTGAAACACACTTATTTCCAGCACAGAGCCCCAGATTAGGATTCAGTGTCATTGGCTTAACGGGAAACCAAACCTAGAGAATAAGAGTGTGAAAGCAGACCCGGGTATGCAGAGAAGGAGAGAAGCCAGTGGAAAGGTGCACTGGCTGCTACTGGGTGCCTCGTGAAAGCATCCATAATTGCCCATCTCATGGGCACGAGGCATGATATTTTCCAGCTTCCAGTTCTCAGGCTGAGGTTGCCTTTGCTGGGAAAGAAAGCAGACAACAAATGGAAGAAAGAGCTTTCAAGCTCCTGGTGAACTTGAATCTGCAGAAAACTGTGGCTGAGGCTGAAGTCTGTGTGTGTATGTGGTGGCCTCCAGGAGCACGATGCAAGCTGACGTCTGCTCAGAAGGTAAGTGGCTCCACTCCCTAGACGGCCAAGGGGCCTGGCAGCTGCCCAGTACATGCTTTCTCACAGTCTCGACACCCCACCCCCCACAGTTCCATTGGTCATCCATGGTTCTCAGACTTTGGTCTAGGGACACACTTCCACCCAAGTTTGCCTGGCCTGAGCATGTCAAGAGTTTCTGGGATGCTGCTCCACCCAGGACCTCTGGGATCTTTACATTTGTACTATCACTGTTCTCATGAGTGGGGTGGGATATCATGGGTGACTTCCTACCTTTGCCTGGGTCTGCTCTCTTTCCTTTGCTTTCCCTCCCATTTCTTTCCATCTCTGCTTTTAGAAGCCTTGTCCTCAAGATGGGTGAAGGGTGGGAGTGGGGTGAGGGTTGGGAGCTGGGTGAGGGTTGGGAGTGGGGTGAGGAATGAGATGTGGAGCAAGAGGTGTGAGTGGGGCGAGTGGTGGGATTGGGGCTAGGTGTGGGAGTGGGGTAAAAGGTAGGAACAGGGTGAGGGGTGGGGGTGGGAGAGGGGTAAGGGATGGGGGAGAAGCAAGAAGTAGGGGTGGGGTGAGCGGTTAAAGTGGGGTGAGGGGTAGTACAGCCAAAATAATTGAGAGAAAGCGAGACCGTAAGATGAGGTAGAAGCAACTGTGGCGCATACATAAGAATTTAATCTGAAAAGTTCCAGCAAGTTCTTAACCTTTCTAGGTCCATTGACTACAATGAGAATCTACTTAGAGATGATTTGTACTGGCAAGTTGCATACAGGTACAGTCCGGCAACCATTTCTGAGCTAATGGTGTTACCCACGTGACACCACACTGAGCTCCAACTGTCATTTGCATATCTATCTCCTACTAGACAGTGTCCTCTGGAAAGAGCAGAGCCCCACCAGGGTGTCTGGACCTCACCACATAACAACCTGTACTGAGCAATAGCTGTTGTGATCAGTCACCATGCTCTTTCTGCAGAAGGACCAGGTATGGCTACTCTGGGCCCCACTTTTGTCTCTTCTGTTTGTGGGCAGATGGTGAGGGCTGGGCAGAGAGAATTCTCTCCATCTGCTGGGGACTGTTGGGAGGGGTCACGGGAAGGGGTCTTTTCACTCACACCGGTCAAGAGTTGTAGGGCCCTGGTCTCCCTTATTCCTGTGGTGCATTCGCGGGGACAGTTTATGATCAACTAACTAAGCTTCCTGTGTGTTTCTGTACTAGCCCTGCCCTGGCTGGTGGTTAGCTGTAGGGCATTCACTCCTTTGTTAATATGGTAATTTCCCACCTGCCTGGGCAGAAATCCTTGTGCTGTAGTTAGGTAGATAAGGACTTCCCAAAGGCTGACTAAAGTGGCATTCGGCAGATCTCCTTTCGAATGACCCTGGTCTCTCTGTGTCTTCTTTTCAATCTCCAGGCCCTTGCCCGACTCGCGTTCGGTACAGTGGCGTGCTAACTGTACCGAGGGTGTAACACCAAATCGGGTGTTACAAAGAGTGGTTTAAAACGGCTTCCACACTGTGTGAGGATGGGAAGCAGTTTCAGTCATTGTCCCAGACTTATCATTAGCATGTAAATGCTGTCCCGATCGGGGAACATATTAGCATAATAGCCAAGCATAGAGTCTATCACTAATCACATCTTTAATCAATGTTGTAATTTACAGACCATTGACTCTCCTCATTTATTACCTTTCTGAGCTCGGGTGGGTGGGAACCTTGCCTCTCCAGAATATATAAATGATTAGGAGGGACACCAAAGGTACAACAGTGCTACACATGATAGAGCCATCGTCCCTTCTGTTCCTGATGGTGTCACTGGTGTCTGGGGAAGTCTCCGGATGAATTAATCATGTCCTAAGCGGCTGGCAGTGGGGACGAGGGTACCACACAAAATGAACAGGTTCTTTTACAAAAAGAAACGGATCCCTGCAGGAATGTTTCCAGCTCATTGGCTGTGTTTCTCAGAATCTTTTCATCTCCGTTAGTGGGCTGTGCACGTGAACCGAATGCTCGGTGGGCAATCGGGCCAGCATTAGGCACCTGTCCACAGAGACCTGGAGGGAAAGAGCTAGGTTGGGGGGTACATAGCCAATTGTCTTATTTTGATGTCCCTCAGGGATTGGTATTTCTGAGAACACTACCTGCCCCCTGGGGGAGACCCTGCGAGTCAATTTCCATGGAGAAAGCATAGGTGCCCATTGCCAACCGTTGATGTCTAGGGAACTCTCATCTAGCCACTAGGGACTTTGACGGTTTGTCGACACACAGCTTGTGGTATCCATCCCAGCCTCTGACTTTTGAAAACTGTGGTGGGACCACACTCACGTATCTCACAGGGTCTTGTGTGATGCTAGGCTGGGACCCCTCTGAGAATCACTCCTTCAAATGATACAGCTATGCATCTTCTGTCCCTATTGTGCCCATCGTCACTCTAATTACTAATCACAATACTTTAAATGCCATCTCTAATAGCAGCCGATCTTCAAATATCCAACTGTTTTCTTCCGCATCTCTGCTCGAGGTAGGCTCACACATCTTAGCCCTCTTCAGCCTTCTTGTCAAAATAAGATTACATAATGTACATTTCAAATGCAGCAGATCCAATAATCAGACTCCTGGCCTACTTCCTTTCTATTTTGGTGACTACCACTGTGTATGAGTGGAATTCAGGCCCAGGGAAATCAAAATTGCCTCCTGGACATCCCTGAACTCATGAGCCAGCTCTGTACATATAGAATGTCAACGGCTTCCATGCAACCAGATCTCATTTCCCACTTGCAACATGTCCTCCTCCCACCAGTGCTGCAGAAACCTCACGGGAGCTTGGCATACAGACAGTATCCTATTTTGCAGATGAGAACCCCGAGGCCTGCTGAGGAGGGCAGCTTGCCCACAGCAGAGAGGACAAATTCCATTTATAGTCATGAGTTCAGAGCTCACCCAGACTGCTCCAACCCTGCACGCTAACAGACTCTAACATGAGATGGTGGCCTTGACCCAGCTGGCCTTCCTGCCACATGGCTCTCTGTGTCATTTCCATTGCTGAGGTGGCAGGGAAAGGCAGGCACGAGAGGACCTGCTGACTGGCAAGTGGGATGTGGACTTCAGCCAGGCCTGCAGCATGCCGGAACCCTTCCTCAGGCTGCCCTGGCCCTTGTCCATTTGGTCCACCCCAGGCCAGTCTGCTTGGACAGGCTGTGCCTTTCTGAGCTCAGGCAGGGGACAGATGGTCAGGAAAATAGAGTGTGAGCCGAAGGAAGGAACTTGGTGAAGATCTGGGCAGGGTTGGAGGAGACCAGGGGGAGGAGATGGTGTCTGCCAGAGCTACAGTGTGTTGGGAGGTGAGTGAGCTTTAAGACATGCTCAGAATTTATTTCATTCCAGGACATGGTTATGGCCTTTAGACATGGGGACTTTGCAAATGCCATTAGTTAAGGAAGACACCACTGTGGCTTACACATGACCTAGATCTTCAATTTGTACCCCAGGACAAGCTTTAATTTTATTTTTTGAATCCTAGACTCTGTAAAAGCCCTTAACTGATGGTCAGACTCATTGTCACAGCCTGTTACTATTCCTACTGCTGTTCCTATGTTCTCTTTGTCTTCTCTGTCCCAGCTTCTGGCCCCTTCTGGAAATCATGGTGGTCATGATTGGGGGGGTGGGTGGAACACTACAGTTGGAAGATACTGTGGAAGAGGCCAAGGTTGCATGTCAATACTCTGAAAGGCTCAGTGACAGTCCTTCATGCCAAAGGATGGGTACACCTTAAATGTCAACTGTACTAACACTGAGAAACTGAGTTTGAATAAGATACCTATGCCTTCAAGTCAAGCGCTTTACTAACCTATCTATCTCTTCTGCCCACACACCTATCTTTTTTAACCCTGGAGGCTTGTCTTTGTCACATGGGTCTTGGGAGCTCTATAGATGAGTCATGGATACTGAGACTCAGAGTGGCTGGGTTCCCTGCAGTCACTCAGAAGGCAAGTGACCAAGCAGAGGTATGGTCAGGGTCTGTCTCTGTCTGTCTCCAGCCTCCACACTAAGCTGCAACATTGGACACTTTCAGGACATGAGCAACACCCCACAGAACACTGGGCATGTGCCTTAACTTTTGCCCTGCTGACTAGAGCTGTCAGATGTGTCTTGTAGGGTGCTTATGAGCATCTTCTGCATCCCTAGATGTCAGAGGTCCCAGTCCTACATATCACAGTCTAACTGTCTCAGATATTGCCAGGTATTCTCTGGGGAGAGATGACATCTGGCAGAGCCATAGTTCTGGCTCCACTGAGTAGTAGTGATGCTTTATCCCTGAAACTTTGTGAAATAGTAATAAGTTCAGTAAAGTTTGGTATCAACAGGATCCCTGGGACAAGCCAAGGCTTGTCAGACAACCAAGGAACCCTTGGACAAACAAACCCCAGAGAATTGCTCCTGTGTCCTGGAGCCTGAGCAGGGATCTGGATACACAGGGGTCAAGTTACCCTTTCATCCCGTGCCACAAATTTGCAGCTAGGTCCCTGGGATCCACTCACTGAGTTTATGCCTGGAGATTATGACAGGCCACACTGGAAATATCACAGAGTCCTCCCTTAAATACCAAATCATTAGCCCATCACTGCTGGTGTCTAGCGATCTATGGACATAGGAGCTCCTGGAAAAGACATGCTAGGCTATAGACTGAGGCAGCACCCTTAGGGAGGCCATCATGGGCATTGTGGATCAGGTACAGACAGCCCTGTACAAGCTGGCACTTAGTGTTTGTTACATATGCCCCCCCTTTTTTCTTTTAGTTTTTCGAGACAGGGTTTCTCTGTGGCTTTGGAGCCTGTCCTGGAACTAGCTCTGTAGACCAGGCTGGTCTCGAACTCACAGAGATCCGCCTGCCTCTGCCTCCCGAGTGCTGGGATTAAAGGCGTGCGCCACCATCGCCCGGCATGCCCCCCTTTTAATAGGCTCAACCGTCCCTTTCCAGGAGGTCATCTTGTTCAAAGTCACCCTAACCCAATACTGTTTAGCACAATGCCTGGATAGTATTTCTGCATCTTTTGCTGTTGGTGTAGGGCCCTGGTCTCCCTTATTCCTGTGGTGCATTCGCGGGGACAGTTTATGATCAACTAACTAAGCTTCCTGTGCTATGCCTGCCCCGCCTGGTGGTTAGCTACAGGGCATTCACTCCTTTGTTAATATGGTAATTTCCCACCTGCCTGGGCAGAAATCCTTGTGCTGCAGTTAGGTAGATAAGGACTTCCCAAAGGCTGACTAAAGTGGCATTCGGCTGATCTCCTTTCGAATGACCCTGGTCTCTCTGTGTCTTCTTTTCAATCTCCAGGCCCTTGCCCGACTCGCATTCGGTACAGTGGCGTGCGAACTGTACCGAGGGTGTAACACCAAATCGGGTGTTACAGTTGGTTTCCTCCATCAATGGCAGGTTCGTGAGGGTGGGTCCTCAACTGTTTTATTTCCTGTCACCTTTGTCTCAGGACAGCAATCAGTCTTCACCGAGTGAGTTAGCCTGTGATTTATGAAGACACCAACTGTGTACTGTCAACGCTTGTATGATTCAAGGATCAAGAAGAACAACTTCAGGCACATGATCCTCGCCATGTCACCAGCTGTGAGACAGATTTATTTTAAAGGTAGGGGACTAGATACTTTGTGATGCCACCAAGACACTGGCAATACAGATACAGCATCTATATCTTCCACACCCTTGTTCTGGGTATCTGTGGGCTAGCTGCTCACTGCGCTTCTCCAGTGAGAAGGTACCTCAAGGTAGAAAAGAGGTCTTCACGGACAGATGCTGAGGCACTGATGAAGCTACATATGGGGCAGAGAAAGAATAGATCCTTCAGCCTTGGAAGCCTTTTTACCAGGCCTGCTGGCTTGCTTTCATGGCCCAGCATTTCCAGGCAGAGAGATTCACAGTGCACTGCCAGGAATCTGGGCAAATGACTGCAAGAAGCAGCTGTTAATACAAAAGAAACCAGGGCTGAAAAGCCCTTGTGTATGTTGAGTATATTTAGACATATTTATGTATAAGTGTGTGCATGTGTTTAAGGTCATGTATACGTGGAAGAAGTCACAAAAAGAAGAACCTGGGACACTGTTATACAGAATATCTGGGGTCCAGAGAAACTGGCTCCAGAGTTTGTGTGTATGCTATATGTGTGTGCATATATATCTGTGATTATATTCTATGTATACATGGGTGGTTTATGTGTGTAGGTCTATGAAAATATTATTTGTGTGTGCATGGATTATATGTGTATGTATTTGTGAATATACTGTGTGTGAGTGTTTGGATTATGTGTATACATGCATGTCTGTCAATGAACTATGTATGTGTATGTGTGTATGTCTGCGAGTAGATTGAGTGTGTGTGTGCGTGCGCATGTGTATAGCACATGAGAGTAGAAAGGGGACGAAGAGGGAGGAAGAGATCTAAAGGGAGAAGAACAAGAGAAGGTGATGAAATTTATGTGACAAAAAGGAGGGCAACTTGGAGTGGAGAAGAGGACCAGCCAGGGCGTAGGTGGATGGATGGGAAGAGAGTGGGGAAGGGATTGGATAAGAATAGGCATAATGACACATAATAGCACCATACATATGAAAATATATAATATATATGAGAATATATATGGAAACCCATTACCTTTTATAGTAACTAAAAATAATTCTAAAGAATCAAAAATAATTCTAAAGTTCATGGGGGCTGAAGAGATGGTTCAACTTTTGAGGGAACTAGCTGCTCTTATGACCAGAGTTTGTTTTCCAGCGTCCACATGGAGACTTGCAACCATCCGTAAACTCCAGCTCCAGGGGATCCAACACTCCCTTCTAGCCTCTCTGAACACACACACATGAACACACACACACACACACACACACACACATACACACACACACACATAGCTAAAAATAAAATCTCTCATACTAAAAAGTCTCATACTAAAAATAATATGGATGGCCTGATGTCATTCTTACAAATGTGTGCCCATTTGTATAAAAGAAACACTGGTTTGTACATGTTAGACCTGAGAACAGCCACCCTCCCCCACAGGGCCAAGTTGACAGATTGAACAGATTGAGTGACCCAGACAGGAGCCATTAGGGAGTGGTAGCCATTGGCTGATTGGCAGGTATCTGTTTAGGGGACACTTCCTAGAGTGCTTGGATGGGGGAACATGGATCAGTGTGTCGTATCTGTTTGGACTCTCCCAAGATGCCAGAGAACTCCCAAACTTGTGGTCAGTTACTGCCCATTACATAAGGCCAGAGTTTCCCAGAGCCAGGGTTCCTCCCCCACGATACCACTAGCTACATACTCATGTGTCACGAACCCTTTCTACACCCATTTATGAGATGGCATTCAAGATATGGGTTTGGGAAACTACTGGAATGGTGGCTGCTCTGTACTGGATCCAGGAACCCCATTTTGTCACACAAAGCCATGACAATGGAAACATCTAGACCCAACCTCTTGCACATGCGGCAGAACGGGCACGGGTTCCATGTACACTCCCTGCTTCGCCCCACAGTGTGCCAAGTTGCACACAGGAGCTCTGCAGAACTGGTGACCTCAGACTAGAGCCAGAATCCCAGAGATGAGGCTAGGAGATGAACCTAAGCCCTGGAAAAGAGCACGGGTCCTGAGGATATGAGCCCAAGACCCAGAGGGAGGAGCTAGGTTCTGCAGATGGGGCTGATTTCAGGGACTCACTCCTACACTAAAGCTGCCTGCTCTACACCTCTCTTGCTGATTGGACACTCTGCTCTGCTGGGTCAACAGCCAGGGGATGACCACCTCCTGCTTCATTCCAGGAGGCAATTTTCATTTCAAACACACTTATTTCCCTAAAGATACTGATTGCATCCCTGGAAAGATCAGCAACGGGCTCCATGCCATTACCCCTTATGTGAAGTTAAAGGTTGCTCTCTGTGTAACCACGGTGGCATTTATTTCTGGATTTGCTTCCCACCTGGCTTTCTTAGGCTGAGAGGTAGCTTCTCTGCCTCTAGGAAATTAAGTGGATGTGGAATGGTCCTCCCAACAAGTTGCTGCCAACCGAGATCCTGTGTTGTTCCATCAACATCTCCCATGCCCCACCTACTACCAGCCCAGCTCAGTGGCAACCTCTGCCCCCTGCTTTGAATTCAGCTCAGAGAAGATTTAGGTCTCCTGAACTGCATGGTGAGTATAGTGAATAAGGGTGATTAATTTGAAAGTTTCTAAAGGAAGAGATAAGTAACAGTGGTGTGAGCGAATGCACGTGTTCTCAGTCTCTCAGAGGTATTTCTTGAGGTAGATTAAAAAAAATGTTCTTTATGGTAAATAGATTTAAGCTTGATTTGATAAATAAATGCAAGAAGGGGGAAGAAGGAGAGAAAAAAGAATGAAGAAAGGAAGGAGGAGGGAGCAGGAAGAAAGGATGGAAGTGATTGAGATATCTGAAAAATACAATTACACGGTGCAGAATGAAGAAGTGGGGGCGGGATGGTGAATAAAGCCACTGCCAGTGTGGAAACCTAACCCCATTTGAGCCTTTCACTTCAGTATCCACTTTCCCAGGGTCTGAAAGGCTGGAACAGATCCCCGGCAGGCCCACGTACCTTGATGACATCCTCATCCATGGCCTTGCACTCCACCAGCTCGGAGATGTCCCTCACTGTGCTGTTCTCCTCCACCGACACCACCCTGACAGGCATGGCCACCGTCTTCCCCGTGAGGATGGCTGTGTTCAGGAGTTCCGTGTCCTGCCAGAGAACCAGACACACCAAGTCAAGGGACAGTGTCCATTCCGTTGGTACCAGGCGATGCTTAGGCACGCTCCTGAGGTGAGCGTTGGCCTGCTCCTGTTAGACACACCGTGGGACCGTCCTTAGGAACTACATCAGAAGAACATTCTTTGGAACAGAGTCCTAAGAGTGCTTGACTTTTGGCTTGCATGTGACCATCTTCCTTGCTTCCAATAACAATAAAGAACACATATTCTTTTTTTTTTTTTTTTTTTTTTTCGAGACAGGGTTTCCCTGTGGCTTTGGAGCCTGTCCTGGAACTAGCTCTGTAGACCAGGCTGGTCTCGAACTCACAGAGATCCGCCTGCCTCTGCCTCCCGAGTGCTGGGATTAAAGGCGTGCGCCACCATCGCCCGGCTACATATTCTTTATTTAGTATTGCAGAGACCCAGTAGAGGTGTACAGCAGCTGGGTGACAAGTAACAGATACCAATTTTGAGTATTCCAGGAAGAAAGGTACCAAATTGGGTTGACTAATGCCTGTCTCTACCTGCAAAAAAAGATGCTCAGAGCCTGGGAGCATGGCATCTCGAATGGTATGATGGCTAATCTCATTTGTCAACTCGACAGCCTGGGAAGAGAGGAAAGCTCAACTGAAAACTTGCCTCGGCCAAATCTGCCTGTGGGGTATTCTCTTGATGGATGGCTGATGTGAGAGGGGCCTAGCCCACTGTGGATGGTGCCGCCGCTGGGCAGATGGTCTCAAGGTATTTATGAAAGCGGGCTGAGCAGGTCAGGGAGAACAAGCCAGTAAGTAGCACTCCTCCAAGAAGTGCTGAAGACAGAAAAGGCGAAGGGAGACAATTTCTAGGAGGGGCATGGCCCTGCTGCAAGCTAGCTTTCACCTCGGGTTGCAAACCTCTACCTTTCAGAAGGGAGCTAGGGTGAGTCCTCCCTCATGTCTCAGAATGTGGAGTAGCTGGGGCTACAAGTGATGCTTTACTCATAGAGGGGTTCCCTTTGTCTGTGGTTGTCTTTTGCAGTGTTGGGCATGAGGGTGGGAGCCTCCTACATGCTAGTCAAGTGCTTTGCTGCTGAGCCATATCCCCAGCCTATAGGGTTCGTCTTTGAAGTGGTTTTTGGTTGTTTGTTTCTGTTTTGTTTTGCAAACCGAACTGTCTCTCTCTGCTGTCCCTTGGGAGGCAGCTCCATCACACCACAGGCACGGCTGCTCAGCCTCTTTGTGTCAATATTCTGTAAAATTGCAAGCAGACCCTACTGAGTGACAGAGAAAACACTGTTCTGCAGGGTGATTACCACCTGCATGCAGTCCTCTTGATGGAGGCACAAAGATGCAAACAGACCTCTGAGTCTAGGGCTCTACAGGTACCTTTCACCTAGGGCTCAGTTTCCCCCAAGTCCCTCTCCACAAACCCTGCTTTTCTTCAGGGTGACATTTTAATTGAAGCAGACACACATCACAGAGAGGGTCCTGGTAAAAGCAGAGCCCCAGATTCTCACAGTCGGGTCCATTACCCTGCAGATGAACGAGGCTCTGCCTGCCTCCACAGAGTGCACGGGAATCCTGAAGTCAGGTTCCAATTATGGGTAGCCTGGACTGCGGCTATTAGAGATGCTAAGATTGCCGGGGGAAATCCCCAAGTCAAGGTCATTACAGGTTGTGCTCAGGATTGTCTTTCATTTTCTCCCTCTTGGAATGGTCTTCAGCGAGTGGCTTCATTAAGCAGTGTGGTCCCTTATGGGCTAATTGTGATTACCTTCCTAAATGGTTGTTACAGTTTCACAACTGCGCGCGCGCACACACACACACACACACACACACACACACACACACACACACACCCCATTTTCGTCGTCATTATCATCTCACGTTAGCTCTTATCTTTGGTAAAGCCTAGTTGGATGTCAGCAATTTCAGCCACATCAGTTTCAGGGATTAACAGTCACAGAAATAAGAAACAAGGGAAAGAAAACCCTTCGCCTGGGAAATAGCCCGGCTCACACTCATGGGAGAAGTGCCCTGTATTTAACAGCCATTGCGCTGGCCAGTTCACTTCAGCAAGTTTGTTGCTATGTGGGCAGAGAGAGTCTGGCATTCTGGATTCTTCCCTGGCTTTTCTATCAACTTCAGAATCACCTGGATCAGATTTATCAAGGTTCTTCGTGACGAGGTGGCTATGTCATTTGTGACTATTTGACGTCTCAGAACCGGCAAATCCAGATGACTGTCATTCTGAGTTCCTTTGGAGTACTGTACAGGATAGCAGAGATGAGGTGAATAAAACATTTCTCAACGTGCTGGAGGCTGGAAGGAACAAGTCATGATTCCGGGTCTGGCGAAGGCACACAGCTAGAACTGTGTATGCTCATGCACACCTGCAGGGGTCCCCGTGTGTGTGCCCATGTCTGTGTGTATGTGTGTGCATATGTGTGTGTGTGTGCTTAATACCAATGGAGCAGGCACACGTTTTGGTTCTTTTACTTCCCCAATACCTTTCCAGTGGAGTACAGTTTTTAATGATGTGGGTAGCATACTAGGTAAGAAGAGCCTAGCATCACACTGTTTTCTAAAACCCAGACTCCAGCAGGAGCCCTGGGGAGGCTTTTCACAGGGCCTGGTGGGAGCAGGGATGTCTCCCATCTCCTGCCTTAGACCCAATCCAGAGAAGTGTTACGCTGCCACAGGCCACCTCTCCTCAAGTCCGTTCTGAACACGGAACAGCTCTGTCTCTCCCTCTTTCCTTCCCTCCCCGCTTTCCGTGTGTGGGAGGTGGGGAGTGAGAGACAGAGATAAAGAGAGGGGAGAAAGAGAGAGAGCCCTCTGTACGAACACATGCCATCCTGTTGGCTTTATGAGGATCAAACAGGGGCTCATGACTAGGGGGTCAGAGCCTCACGGGGCCATGGAGGTGTCACCACCACCCGGAGGCTTCACCACTACCCAGAGGCTTCAAGCTAATAATTGCCTCTCAGTTTCCCTGTCTCCCCGCTCACAACCCCATTACACACCAGGTGACTAGACTACTTTGCAGAAAAGAATCAACAATGCAAGCATGTTAAAGCATTCTCACATGCTAAAGTGTTTTCATATCAACTGCTATGTCCATTTCTGAACAAATTATATTTTTGCTAATCTTTTCTATAAAGAGGATAGAATTACCTTTGGTACATTAAGAAGTCTGAGATGCAAACGCACTAAAAATGACAGGGAAGTAACCAGTTGTGCCTGGGGTGCTTATCCCTGGAGTGTCTGTGGGGAGCATCCCCGGGTTTTCTGGAGAGGAGATTCTGGGTGTGAAAGAGACCAGGCAGAGTATGATTCAGCCACGACAAGAACTGTTCCACAGACAGGCTACCAGACAGGCAGAGCAGAGACACCTAACACCAGGTAAGACCATCTAGATCCAGCTAAACGATAGAATAGGAAGCCTATCGGGTTGCCCAGGGTTGGGGTAGGGACTATGTCTGTGGATGAGTTTAGAGCTCCCTTCCTGGCCGCTGAACACTGTAGAATCATACAGAAGCTCTGCATGCTGCAATCATATGCATGACAGCACATTCCCAGTTAGGTGGCAGGTTCAGGGGTGTCATCATCTAAGCAGGGGGCATCCTGGTCTTCCATGTCCCGCAGGACTCTGTCCAATGACATGGCAGGATTACCAAAAGCACCACAGTTGGATGGTTGCAGTCACCTAGGGTTGAAACATTGGCATCCCCTATGACCATCTGGGGTCATTTAGTGGTGTTAGGGATGGAGTAATTGCTGTGGGCAGTCAGGTCCTCGTCTGACCTTGCTGTCCTTCTGCTGGTCCACTCCTTCCTTGTACCTTGTCTGAGGAGTTCTTTGTCTTTGAAAGATGTTTCTAATGTTTTCTCCCAACTCTCTGAAAATGAAACAAAACATAGCCCCATTGTAAGGGGTCCATATCCTTCATCTCTTTCTTTTCTTCAGTGACCAACTTTTCTTCTAGGACCTCCTGAATGACCTCATCTAGAAGAAGAAAGGTGGTCTCTGGATTCAAGAATGGATGAGTTTCAGGCCCCTGCAGCTCTTGTAGGTGGTACAAGAAGGGGAGATGAACCCAATACCAGACGATGCCAATAGGACCTGTAACCCTCCTTACTGGCTGCGCTTAATCTCAGATACATTCATGAGGAAATATCAGTTCACTGTAGTGGGCTTGTGGCTGAGCCTGGCACAGAATAGGCACATCTCTACTTCTTTCTGGCTTAAGGCTACCTTCTGTAGGCCCTTGTCATCTGGGTCATCCTCATCTCTCATATCAGCATTCCCCATGGCTGCCAGTGAGCGCCAGATACCCAGATTTCCCTCTTTAAAGGGACAGCAGCCACCGAGTCAGCAGCACTCACTTGTAGGCTTTACCTGAACTTGACTCCAGTTCAGAGTCACAGGTGCTGGGCCTTATGACTTAGCATCTTCAAGGGACATAAATCTCCCACCCTCCACAGAAATTTTTCATGTGAGCTTTCATTCAGTACAGCTTGTAGGGTGAGGTTAGTATCACTCCCACAGAGGAAACTGGGTCCTGGGACACCTCATCTCCTGGCAACCAAGCTACCTGCTGAGGTCCCTCTGTGTGTACCAGTCCCTTGCCCAGTTGATGGGAAGCAGACCCAGCCAGTATGGCCACAGTGTGGGAGCACCAATGTCAGAAGACTTTGTTTCTCTGGGAAGTAGCAGAGAAAGGTCCTGACCAAAGTGAGGCCATTACCTGGACTTCTCTAAGGTGAATGACCTCTTTGTGCCCTCTGCACTGATGATGTTAGAATAATAACGAGCTTATAGATTTCCCTCTGTAGCAGGGAGAGCACTCCACTTAATGTACCATCTTCTCTCCCCGTGTTGTTTTTAGGGTTATTTCATAAAGTCACTGTCATCCCAAAGGACTCTGTAGGGGTCAGGGGCTGGAAAGAGATCAACATGATTCCCTGTCCTCAGGACAAGCTGTGCTCAGTCACACAGGAGCCTTCTGCCTGCATTTGTGAATGTTGCTTCTTGTGGCACCAAGGCCCCAGTGTTCTGTGCTGCCGAGGACTCTGTGTCCTGACAGCGAGCATTCCTAGACAGTGCCTTGTTTAGCGTGCCTCTGTCCATTGGCTGCTTTGCCAGCCCCGTTTCAATGAGAGACTCTCCCGCCATTCCTTACTAGCACAGATTCTCTTTCTTCGGTCTTGTTTCTCTTCCAATTTGAGGGCCAGGATCAATAGGATGCTGTGAGGTTGGGCTTGTCTCACTTTCCATTCAGGGGAACAGGCCAGCATCCTTATATGCGATTGGTGTAGCTCTGCTCCCAACCCTTATTCCAACCCCGAGTTTGTAAGGATTCTGTTCAGGAGTACAGTGGGATGGTAGCCGGTCTCCATCCTCCAGCTTAGCTGGTTGGGTCACATTTCAAGAGTCCATTATCTACATGGTATATGAGGCGAGCCCTTTGAGATTAGAATGAGGAGACCCTGTCTCTGTTCTGCTGGAGCATCACGTCTTCCAGAGCCTCTGTCTCCTTCCCTCTCTATCCTGTGCTTTCTTAGTTACTGTGACTTCGTCTCTTCGTCTGTCTTGTTCCTCTTATGTGGAATGCTGTTCCCTCACATAGCCACAGGACTCTAGCCTCCCTTCCCTGTGCTATCTGGGTGCTGATTAGAAAGATCCATCACAATTGTCAATGTGGTATTACTAAGAGATGCCTAAGATCAGTAAAGAACACTTCTAGGTGTGTCTGGGAGGCAGTTCCCAAGACAACCAGATCCTGAGGCCTCTGATTGGTTGACACTAATTTCTGAATGGATTAATAATCTGACAGCATTGTTGGCTGAGAAGTGAGATGTGGTTGGAGGAAGTAGGCCATTAGCGGGCATGTCCTGTCCACAGCCCCTACTTGTATACTTTCTCTAGGCTCCCTGTCTGGCAGGGTGTGAGCAGCAGTCCCTTCTCACACATGCCTGCTGCCATGATATTCTGCTTACCTGCATGGGGCTAAGTGACAACCACTGAGCCCTCAGGAACATGAGCCAACAGGATATCCATCCTTTCTCATTTTTTTGTCAGGGACTTGAACACGGTCACAAGAAAAGAAATTTACATGCCAGCTATGTTTACCACAGTTCATCAATGGCCCCTGAGATAATTCTATTCAGATTTAGGTCTGTGTCTATCTCCTTCTGAGTCTACAGGAGAAGCACCCCCCCACACACACCCCGCCACTTACTCGCTCTTACACTCTGAACACCCGGAACAGCCACTGCTGAAGAACTCTTAGCAACAAACATATGTTCAGGGACAGAAAAACAAACTGTCTACAAGTCCTTCCAGTTTGAGTTTCCAAACCCACCTAGAAGGCTGGGGTTTTAGCTCAGTGGGTAGAGCACTTGCCTAGCATGCACAGAACCTTGAGTTCAACCCCCATAAACCAAGCTTAGTGGTGCATACCATGTAATTCAGAACTCGGGAGGTGGAGGCAGGAGGATCATCTGGTCAGATACATCCTTGACTATGTAGTGAGCTTGAGACTAGCCTGGGATATGTGTGGTCTGGCCATTTGGGATTAGTCTTCTTTGAAGGCTTTGAATGGGGGAGATGATCCTTCGTTGACTTCCCTGAGTATATGTGACCACAATCCTGGAAGAGGCTATTCCATGGTTCTATCTTTGGACGTGAGGCCAGGGCATGGCTCAAGGGCCACAGTCCAAGAACGATGGATGATATAGAGTGACAAGTTACACTAGGACCATGAGTCACAGTCCCATCAAAGCTCCAGGTTTGGCTTGGGAGGTAGGCGATGCAGGAGTTTTACCATAGAAGCAGGGAGGGCAGAAGTCCCCAGGAAGACTGCATTAAGCTTTTCTTGTCTTGTGGAGTTTTCAGGGTGACTTACAGAAGCAGGGATCGTTTGAGCCTGGCTGCTTGTTCCCGTAGTTAGAGAACCACACTAGGAACTGACATGCTACGTGCATGCATATCAACGTCCTTTCTGATTGGTCAGTGCTACCCTCTGCTTTGTTCTGATTTGTTGGAGCCTGCAGCACTCCATCGGGCAGAATCTGAATATCATTCATTTGTACCTACACAAATAGGAAGTTTCAAGTAACCAGTGGATTTTCTCTGTTTCTAGAGTGCCTTCTAAGTGATGCCTTAGTTTGTTGTAAATTATGCAGTAATGGTGTGTGTGTGTGTGTGTGTGTGCGTGCACAGGCTAGAGGTTTATATTAGGTGTGTTCCTCAATTCCTGATATATGTTTGGAGATAGGATCTTCCGGCCTGGAGCTAGGTTAGCTGGCCTGTGAGCCCCAGCCATCCTCTGGTCTCCATCTCTTCAGTCTTGGGATTACAAGTGTACACTTCCACACCAGCTTTTTATGTAGTGATGGGAAGCTGAACTTAGGTTCTCATGCTTGGACGACAAGCACTTTGCAAACTGAGCCAGCTCCCTAGTTCCCAGTGAAAATACTCTGTAAAGATCTTCATTAGCTTCCTCAGGGCATCTGGACAGTCAGGGAAGAAAAGAGTCCCCCTTGTCATCGTGACCTGCTAGGGTCCAGCCACATAATGTTTTGCACTGTCTGTATTTACCACGGGGAGCTAAGCCAGCCTCATTCCTCCTCTGTCCTGAAGCTTTGCTTTTGTGTCAGCTCCCACTACCGAAGGAATGCCGAGACTCGACAGCGAGCCACTTACCCATCCTTCCCAGGGAGTCGTGGCTGCTCTCCAAAGTCCCAGCAAATTTCCCTCCCTCCCAGAGGACACATGCTAACAGCTCTGTGGGCCTCGCAGCCACACAGCAATAATACCAGGTCCTGTCTCTGTGGGGAAACCCAACTCCCACCTCATTTACTTCCAATTTATTCACGGTATGAAACTGGGGTGTGGGAGGCAAACTTACCTTAGCTGTCAATTTGCTTCTAAGGCAAGATGGAGAATCTATTCTAAAGCGTGCATTTAAAACAAGAAAGCAATTCAATTTTGCTAGGCACCGTCCGCAAGGTCCGGACCAATAACTGAGCTATTAAACAAGTCATCCTCTGGGGTTGCACATAGAATAAGTTGTAGGAATGTCTCCAAAGAAAGTTCGTTGTTTTGCAATTTTGCCAGGAAAGGAGGTGTTTGGGAAACATGTATTTTATTTTGGCAAAGTTGTGGCCACTTTCTCTGCTTGTGGATTCTTGCACTTCTTAATTGCAAGGATGCTGCTGCCGTGGATGCTGCTGCGGATGCTGCTACAAACCAACCATGTTTCCCGGGTGGTCCTAAGATGGAGTCTGCTCTAGTCATGTAATGAGGGAGGAAGAAGGAAACAGGGGTGTCTGTTCATAGTCCTCTGCCTTGCACAAGACATAGACTGGCGAGAGATGCCTCTGTATGTTCATCCCTAGGTCATTTGCCTTTCCTAAACCATGGAGAAGAGTCTGTCCAAGGTCCCTTACTGCTAAGGATGAGAAGTACAAATGATGTGGACCCTTTCTGGTCCTCTTCCCATCTTCCCCCCTCTCCCCTCTTATCCCTTCCCTGTGTATGTCTGTATGATTTTGGAATAAGAACATCTAAATCAATAAGGGCGATCAGCATTAGGCATATTGGGCTGAGTAGTTTTTTGCTAACTTAACACAGCCTGGGACGTTACCTAGGAAGAGGGAACGCCAATTTAGAAATTGCCCCCACCACACACATCTGTGGGGGTTATTTTTGTTATTAATGATTGATGTGGGAGGACCCTGCCTACAAGTGGCACTGAGCCTATGCAGGTGGTCCTGGGGGCGCATAGAAAAGCAGTCTTAGCAAACCAAAGAAGAAAGACAGTGGCAGCATTCCTTCATGGCCTCTGCTTCAGTTCCTGATTCCAGTTCCTGCTTCTTGAGTATCTGCCTTGATTTCCCCTGATGGACTGTGTGGCTTGTAAGACAACCCCCAAGCCCCCCCCCCAAAACAACAAAAATCCTTTCCTCCCCCAAGTCAGTTTTGGACAGTGTTTTATCACAGTGTCAGAAGCAAATGAGGACACATACAGACTCTCAGCTATCCACTCGGTATATGAGAAGGTGAGGCAGGAGGATTTCTGCAAGTTTTAGGACAGCCTGGTTGGGCTCTAGTGTGAGACCTTGCTGACAGAAAGACAGACAGACAAAGAGCTTTCTTCCCCAGTGTGGGTGTACATATAAAAACAGGAAACTGGAGAATCTTTCCCCTTTTCTGTTTCTCAACAGTCAAGATCCAGAGCTCCCGGGACAGTGCATTGAACTCTCAGTGACTTGTCAGGGCAGAGCCTGGGCCACACACTGCACAGATGCATGGTGAGCAAATTATAGCTCTATTGATGCTCTGACATCTGGAGAGGTCCTGGCCAGTCAGCTGGGGAAACAGGCTGGTTTCCAATCTGGACACATGGGGTTTTCCAGTTAATCACATCCACATTCAAATCTGAAGGATGGGAAGAAAGGGTGCTTCAGCCGGCAGCTCTAGCATTTCAGAGAGGATGTTGGCCAGTGGGAGATGCTTACAGAGTGGTGTAGGTTGGTCATGGTGAGTTGGGAGTTAATGTTTGGGAGGCTATCAGGGGAGTGGCTTTCCAGGCAAGTTTTTTTGTTGTCATTACAACCACATACCGATCCTTCATCATTTGGGGCTTTGGCTGTGGACACAGAAAGGAATAGATGGGAGTTTTCTGGAAAGCTGGAAAGGGCAAGTTCAGGGGTGGGTGGACCCAGGTAGGAGGCTGGTTCGGGTGTGGGTATAGTCAGGTAGGAGGCTGGCTCAGGGGTGGGCGGGCTTAAGTACATGTGGGTTTTAATACAGGGTGGACACCATGATTGTACCTTATATCAGGGTCTGCTGATCCTGTGCTTGAGACATGCCTGCTAGGGCATATCGGGTGGTGGAGTATTCCTATACCATGCCAGTCAGAACTGGAAGGATCCAGCTGACCCCATCTGAGTGGTGCCCAGGGCTGGCTGGGTGGGCCGTGAGCCAGGTGTTCAGGCAGGGAGCTGGCATGGGATTGAGGAGCTTATAGCTCTGTGCTCTACCAGACATTCTGTGGATGGTGGCTCCCCTGGCTCTGGAGAGGGTCAGAGAAACCTCCAGGTTCTGCAGACTGTCTAGACCTGTGGCCTGCCTCAGCCATACATCAGCAAAGGCCGGGAAGCTCCAATGCCTCACACAGCTCAAGGTACTCATTTCCTGAACCCCAGAATCCAACCTGACCATCCCAGTGAAAGTCCAGGATCTGATGCCTAAGTAGCCATTAACATCACCCCCTAGTGGCAGAGACAGGAAATAGCACATCCTACAAACAGACTTAAATTTTGACAATTTCACACAATATGCCGTCGTATTGTTATTGTGTTTATCCTGATTTTCCTCTCTTCTACCCATGCTGACCCCTTTCTTCTTGGTGGCCCACCATGACTAGATGGTTAAGACTTCCTGAAGATGCCACACACTGGACACAGGAACACAAGTGTTGCAGCTAGAAACTTCGGCACCTCCCCCTCCCTTTTTTAGGGGGGAGGCAGGGAGCTAGTAGTGATCTTTTCCATGCTAACACAAACTGCAGACCGCACAGCACACTTGAGGAATGGAGTGACGTTCATTCCTGATATTGCTGCTCCTGAACCAGCTTGTATGACTCACTTTCTGTAAAGGGTCCAGACGATGAACTTGAGCATCTGTGCACAGCATCCCACGTTTGCCACTTCACAGTCCTAGAGCATCCCATCTCTCAAAGGCTCTCCTGGGCCATTTCCAATTAATCTCTGCTCCAGCCTCAGGCAATCACTGACTGTTCTGTCCCTGTCGTTTTGCCATTTTTAGAAAATGATCCCCAGAATGCTCAATTTTTAAATGCTTAGTTTCCCGCATCCCAGTTTTTCTTCTCATGTGCATATGTGTGTGTGCACATACGTTGGCACATAAAAGCCAGAGGACAGCGTCAAGTGCCATCCTTCAAGAATGGCATCCACTTGGTTCACTGACCAAGAACTTGCTAAGTAGACTAGTGGCCAGCAAGCCAGGGCCTCCATCAGTCTCCACTCACCCCCACCCCAGCACTGGGATTATGAACATACATCACAATGCCTGTTTTATGTGTGCTGGGATCAGGTTTAAGTCCTTATGCAAACACCTCAGTACCTGTTATTGTGGGGGTGATAGGCTAGCCTTGACTTTGCAGAAATCCCCCTGCCTCACCCTTCAGACTTGCTGGAGATACAGACATGAGCTCCACTCCAGTTTTCTAGAGGGGCATCAGCAGTTATTGCTCACTGACAAGCAGCGTTTTACCGTCTGGTTACCTTCACTAGTCGAGGTGGACAGTTTATGCTGGGTTTGAGAACTGTTGTGTGTTAACATCTGTCTGCCCGTACCATCATGGGCAGCACTATCACCCTCCTGGGTCTCCAGGAAACTTGGGACTGTGCTATGTATACATGGGAAGAAACCACCAAGCACCGTTTATCCCCATCACCAGAGCCTGTGGATCCTCTTTCATCTTTCATAGCAACACTTGGTCTTACTTGGCAGCTCTTCTATTTCAGCCATGCTTTTGAGTGTGAGATGGCTGGCTTTCTTTTTTAATTTTTTTAGTTTTTGCATTTCCCCAGGGACTAGTGAAATTAAGTCCCTTTACTTCCCAAACATTCCAGATTTAAATTTTGGCTCATGTGCACTTTCTGAGTTCAGATCCCTTAAGCCATTATGCTAATACTAAATTTAACCCTTTTTTAACTTAAAAAAACCTATTTTCTGGATATAGGTATATTTTGCCTGTATGTATGTCTGTGCAGTATGGACCTGCTTGGTGCCCATGGAACTGGAATTATAGTTGGTTGTTAGCCCCGGTGTGTGTTCTGGGTTCTCCTGCAAATGTTCCTAATCACTGAACCATCTCTTCAGGCCCCCAAGTTTAGTTTTTATGTAAAGAGAAAATGTAAAGACTCAGATAATGGAGGACAAGGGAACATTTTGGCTCATCACTAATGACAGACAGGTGAAAGGCAGACAGCGAGACAGACAGCATTCTGAGTCCTAAAATCCACTATATATAACTGGAGATTGAAACCTGGGTTTTGCAGGTGCTGTGCAGGCATTAGGCTATATCTCAGCCTTTTTTTTTTTTTTTTTTTTGAAAAAAACCCTTTTTATTGAGACAGAGTCTTACTAAACTGCCCAGGCTGGCCTTGAACTCACTCTGGAACCCTGGCCAACCTTGAACTTTCAGTCCTTCTGCCTCAGTCTCCTACATTGCTGGGATCACAGGTTATCACAGATCTGCAGGCTGCTGCCTGTAGAAGGCTTGCTATAAAAACCATGACCCAATCTTTGCGAGTAGCCATCTGAGTTACTTACTAGAAGCACTTAACTGTCTGCCCTTAGAAGTCCTTGTGGAAATAAGATTTTTTTCCCCCAAGATTTAAAACAGTCACCTGTTGCCCATACCAGCAGATACAGCATTTGAATTTTGAGCCTGGGGAGCATGGGATGCGGGCCCTGGCAGCTGAATTTGTGACCAAGCTGCTGTTTCCTTGGACATTTCCCAGCTCCGTCAGCTGCTCTCTTCTAAAAAATTTTACACTCCACTTTTGCTTGTTAATGAGCATGTCTCCGAGGGGCCTGAGAGAGTAAGGCGACACTGTGAGGTGCAGGCAGACAGCAGCACCCTGAAGCTGCCCCCTCCCCTCTCTGTCCAAAATGGAGTTTAGAATTCGGGTTTATTCAAACCTTCCAGGAGTTAGGGGAAGACAATGCTCAGCTTCCTGCACTCCAACCCCGCTTTACATTTAATTTTGAGTACAAGCAGTAATCCCAGGGTAAAACCTCCTATCCTACAGAGAACCACACTGTATTAGACTAATAAGAGCGGAGGGACGGGGCGGATCCTTGCCGCTTTCCTGCAAATGATTAAGGGGAACTAGTTTGTGGGCTCTGTGGCTCCTGCAAACTGAAGGAGATTTCTCTGAGGCTGGTGACAAGGGACCCCCATAATGAGGAGTGGGGCGGCAGCAGGCAGGCTCTGACATCCGTGATGACCCACTTACTTTTTTTTTTTTTTTTTGGTTTTTTCGAGACAGGGTTTCTCTGTGGCTTTGGAGCCTGTCCTGGAACTAGCTCTGTAGACCAGGCTGGTCTCGAACTCTCAGATATCCGCCTGCCTCTGCCTCCCGAGTGCTGGGATTAAAGGCGTGAGCCACCACCGCCCGGCTCTCCACTTACGTTTCTTTAAGTCAGCATGCAAGGCATTATGGCAATTTTGAGCAAATGTTGTCTCATTCCTCATCTCCCTCTGAACCTCCTGCCACTCTGTACTGCTGATTCTCCCTTGTAATCCCCCAGTCTCCCTTCTTCTCTCATGTTCCGGGTGACCTTATACCCCTGGGGCTTACACATCAACTACTGTTTTTTTCCCCCATCAACTATTATTTTTTTTCTTTTTAGTAACCTACCAAGTTCAGTTAATGCTGCCCACGGGCATCCATGGAGCATCTGCAACCCACCAGTGACCACATACCTCCCAAAGAACTGCTCCTTTCCCAAGAGGCAATCCACTGCCCCTCGATCCCCTCTCTTTATTGATGGAGGAAGGTCATTGGTTAGTTATAATAAAGAAACTGCTTGGCCTCATAGGTTAAAACATAGGTGGGTGGAGTAAACAGAACAGAATGCTGGGAGGAAGAGGAAGTGAGCTCAGACTCGACAGCTCCGCTCTCCCGGGCAGACGCACGTGATGAAGCAAGCTGCCAGGATGGACGTAGGGTAGAATCTACCCCGGTAAGCACCTTGGGGTGCTACACAGAATATTAGAAATGGGCTAGTCCAGGTGCGAGAGTTAGCCGAGAAGAGGCTAGATATAATGGGCCAAGAGGTGTTTAAAAGAATACAGTTTTCGTGTAATTATTTCTGGTGTAAAGCTAGCCGTGCGGGAGCCGGGTAGGACAAAAGGCCGGCCCACAGCTCGTACTACACTTTATTTAGGCTTTACTTACGTTTTCGCCCTCCCCCTTCCCACCTCTCTTACCGGGGCTGGGATTCACATATCACATAAGAGAGGGAACGCTCCGTTTTTTGATGTTCGAACTCCGTGTTATCTCAGCATTATACTTTGCATGTTCATCCATTTTCCTGCAAATTTTGTAAGTTATTTTTTCCTGGCAAATGAGTAAAATTCCATTGTGTATAGGTCCCACATTTTCCTTATCCGTCGAGGCACATGTTGATGGACGTTTCGGCTGACTCCCTTTCCTGGGTATTCTGACAAGGCCAGCAGGGCACATGGATGAGTGATGTCTTCGCTATGGGGTATGCCGTCCTCTGTGCACGTGCCCAGGAGTGGGGTAGCTGGGTCACATGGGAATTCCAGTTTTAATTGGGGGGCATTCTCCCAATTGATTTCCACAACTGCTGTGCTAATCTGCACACCACCCCCACCAGTGAGTAAAATCTCTTCTCTCCCCACATTCTCTCCAGCATTTGTGGTTATATTTCTTGATGACAGCTACTCTGACTAGGGGAAAAGGTTGTCTCAAAAGTGTTTTAATGTGCATTTACCTAATGACCAGGGATGCTGAACACTTAAGAAAAAAATACTTTTTATCCATTAGTGTCTCTTATTCTTAGCCAGTGTGTTAGTTGGCAGTGTTTTTCTTTTTCTTTTTTCTTTTTTGATAAATTTTCAGTTCTTTTAGAATTCTGGATATTAATCCCCATGTCTGAATTACAGCTGGCAAAGATTTTTTTCCCATCCCGTGGGCCGTTTACTCTGTCAGAAGTTATTCTTTTCTGTGTAATCTTTTTAATTTCATGGTGTCCCACGTGCAGATCCTGGGGCTGGTTCCTGTGCTGTAGAACTTGTAGGAAAGCTCTCGCCTGCACCCATGTCTTAATGAGCATCACTTAAGTTTTCTTCTGGCAGCTTTGATGTTTCAGGCTTAAAATTGAAGTCTTTGATTCACTTTGTGTTGATTTTGGTACAAAATAAAAGACACGGTTTTAATTTCACTCTTTTTTTCCTGCAAGTGGATATTCCAGTCTCGCCAGCACCATTTGTTAAACAGATATTTCTACACTGTATATTTTTGACACCTTTGTCAAAATCAGGAGTCACAGCTTTGCTGTTTTATCCCTGGGTTCTCTATGCTGTCCTATTGGCCTGTCTGCTCTTATGCCAGCAGCATCCAGTCTTTGCCACTGTAGCTCTGAAGGATAACTTGAGGTCTGGTATTGAGAAACCCTAATCCACTCTGGCTCACCAGAGTCTCCTCGGTCTCAGCTTGGTTGACTCTCATGAAGAGATGAGCATCCTATGCCTGGAAGCCAGTTTACCTAACTCCAGCCACAACCTGTCTGTGACCTGTTAGGGGCACATCAGTGCACAATGATGGGTCCATTTTAGCTTGTAATTCTCCCTGTAACTGAGCTACTCAAGGGTATCGCAATCATCACGCTTTCAGTACCTCAGCATCCTCCAAATTAAAATGAAGAAACAGCAACTCTAATCTTGTGTGGCTTGTCTATAGTTGCCATACAGATCAACATACCCTCAATGGCTCTATTGGTAAGAAGCTATCCTCTCCTCACCCTGCAGGCCCAAAGTCTAAACATACAGGGGGCAAACTTTCAGCAAAGATCCATGGGAGAATCCTTCCTTGCCTGTTCCAGCCGCAGCTATTGGCCAGAAATCCTCGGCTTGTGGACGCCTCCCTCCAATGTCTGTGGTCTTGGGGACATCTTTCTGACCCTTAGGAGCACATGTAGGTTTAGGGATCACCATCACCCAGCGTGCTCTTCCCTTGCTTCTCATCTGTGTCCCATCTGGAAACACCTGATCTACACATCTGGAAACGCCTGATGTACACATCTGGAAACACCTGATTTACACATCAGCCACAGCCACAGGCAGCTCAGGTGAGGACTTGGACTCATCTGTGAGGTGCAGCATCCACCAGACTGCAAACCTCACTAGGTGCCGGGAAAGGCTGTCCGTGGCTACTGTATTATTACAGAGAGGCAGACGTGGACTACACACCACCTAGGCAGGATGTGGGAGGCTGGAATGAGGGTGTGTGCAGCAGGACGGGAACCCAGGTGGCTCCTTCTGGAGGATGGGTTCCAGCCAGGGGTTGTCTCATGGTCACTGACCCTCAGAGGGTGCACTTTTCTGTTTCGTGATTTAACCTCATTTCCTCTGAGAGTGGAGCACTTAGACAATACACCGGGTATCTGTGATCTCCCCCGCTTCTTTCTTCATTCAGTTTCCCTCCCCCCTGTCTTCCTTCCTCCTCCTCTTCCTTCCTCCTCCTCCTCCTTGTCCCACCTCCTCCTCCCTCTTTTTCCTCCTACCTTCTTTCCTTCCTCATTCCTCTCCCCTCCCCGCCTCATGTTTTTGAAACAACTGTATCGAGACGTGACTAGCGGGGCACATGTATAGTTAGTGCTGTTTGGAGGAATCAGAGCTGTGCCACCCTCTCTACAATGAGTTTGAATGTATTTTATCACCCCACAGATATTTTGCCTCCTCTGGCTGTTACTCCATCCTCCCCACCCTGGGCTGTCACTAAGTCGTTCTTGGTGTCTATGGAATTGTTGATTCCTTTTGCTTAGGATGATGGTTTGGAAGCTCAGCCTTACTCTAGCACATGCCTGCAGTCCATTTTTTTTTAAACTGCCAAATGATTGCAATGCTCTTGAGTTGAGTGGTACAATTGCCGAGCGGGAATCATAAACTCAAACGGCCATATCACTGAGCGCTTCCTAGGATCCATGCTCTGTTCTAATCACACACATTATTTCAATTGAGATGACTTCAGGGGTTGGACAGGAAAAACAAACGGGTCCACTGGACTTGGGGAAAACCGTCACAAGTGCTGGCTCAGTCCTGGTCCAGGGAGGGTGGGGCACAGCTTCCACTCAGCAGTGCTAATGGCTGCCTTGTGGGTTATGGATTGCCAGGGACTCTGTGCTTTACAAGAGAAGCCAGGGTTGGGTGTGGTGGCTCCTAACCTTAACCCCAGGAGAGGCAGGCAGATCTCTGTGAGTTTGAGGCCAGCCTGGTCTATAATAGTGAGTTCTAAGACTATATAGAGAAACCTTGTCTCAAAAAATCAAGAGACGGGAGTGTGGGGGGAGAAACCAGCTGTGTTTGTGTGTAATCTTTCAACTGGTACATACAGACAGCAAAATTCATCTTAAGGCAATTCAGACAAAGACTGACTTCTCTACAGCTACCTTCACTTCTATAGCAATGGCTTAAGGTGACAACACTGGGTCACACATATCCCATGAACAATCTCAGAGTCAAGCTGGGAAACCAAGATGGCCTACTCATTCAGGTTTACATAGAGTATCCTGGTCTTAAAATCAGAAACGCTGTATCCCAGGAACGTCCTCAGGGCCTAGCAAACTGGAATGGCTGGTCCTGTGAGGTCACAGTTGGTTCCTCTGAGGAGTCCATACCTGAGGTATTGTGGCTGGTCATTTGTGGACACATACTCAGAGTAAATATTTGAACACACAAAGGAAAGATGTTGGTATCTTCAGTCCATTGAAATATTCTCTAGGGCAGTGGTTGTTAACCTGTGGGCCACGACCCCATGAGGGTTGAATGATCCTTTCATAGGGGTCGAATATCAGATGTCCCGTATATCAGATATTTGTATTACAATTCATAACAGTAACAAAATTATAGTTATGAAGTAGCAACAAAACTAATTTTATGCCTGGAAGGTCACCACAACATGAGGACCTGTATTAAAGGGTCACAGCATTAGGAAAGCTGAGAACCACTGCTCTAAAGATGTCATTTTTGTCTCTTCACTAGTCAGATTTGATTTTTGACTGTTCTAAAAGATGATATCACCACTGTGACCCTGACTTCTGTCAAGAGAATAGTTATCAGCAAGACCACTTTTGTCGACACAGTCATAACGATCATTATCACTATGGTTACATTATCAGCAACATCAGTATCATCACCACCACCATGATGTACATATGGCCACTACCATATGTACATCACCATTACTAACATCATTAATACCTTTAATTTCATTAAAGTACTAAATTGGGCAGCTCTGATCTCCAGACATTGTGTTTGCTAGCTTTGGCTTTGACTCTCTGGTTAGGTACTCCAGGACCACACAGCCACAGACAAGTTGTGGTTGTGATGATGACAATGATGGTGGTGATAGTGATGATGATGATGGTGATCACTTTGATGATGGTTGTGGTGATGATGGTGGTGATGATGATGATGGTGATGGTGATAATGGTGATGATGATGGTGTTTGTCTCTGAGGAAGACTATCTATGATGGACACTGTCAAAGTTTGCAACAAAAGTATCTTTATACATCATGAATCTATAAAGGCATTGCCTAAACTGTGGAATCCTGTTCATATGTGAGGGAAAGTAGGTGTATCTAGCCAGTAGGCCTTCAAAGGGCCAGGAGGGGAACATAAGCCAGCTCTGCTGATCCAAAGATATAAACTCCCGTGTTGTGCTGGAAGCTTTCAAAGGTCTTTGGAAAATGAAGGCATTCTCATGTTTCCCCTGGTGCCTCGGCACGATACTTATTTTATAAATCATCTCAGTTAAAGCACCCCCAAATTATGGATGGCATTTCTTTTGCTGACTCTGAAAGTGCCACCATTCCTATCTAGATGTGACAGGCCACAGAGAAAATAGGTCACATAGAAACAAATATTCATGGTAAACTTGGCCAAAGGTCCCTGTAGAGAATTCTGCTCTGCCAGCTGTGGGATTTGGTGGGGACTCCGTGGCAGGGGAGGCCTCATTTTAGCTACAGTGTTTTTCAGGAGCAGAAAAAGAGGAGATGAGCTGGAGAAAATTCCCAGGAATGAGACCACAGACTTGGCTTCAGCAGGGCTGTGGTATAGAATGAATTCTGCCAGGACTGTGCGTTCAGTTTCTCAGCTAGTCCCAGCTTCTGAGCACAGGGAAGGACCCTAATGTCACACTGAAGTCGAGCCCCATGAGTGCCTTGACCAGCTATCAGCTCTTGAGTGGTTGGCTTCACCTCTCTGAGCCTCAACCTTCTCAGCCGAAAAATGGGAGTAGCATGTGGCACCTTGGGGGACTTCGAGATGATGAAAGGAGAGATGCTGAAAAGGGGTTGAGACTCTAAGGTGTTCGGTCATTGTTGCTGTGTGGGGTTTTAGGAGGCGGGAAGAATTCCTACTAAGTCAGAAATAGAAAGTCAAGAATGAGAGATGGTCTATGCTCCATGTGCACTAGAGCAACACGGTGACAACTGAGACATGAAGCCAACGGCAGTGCCCCTGAAAGTTCAATGGATAAAGGAAACCTGGTCCATGGGTAGGAAATACTATTTATTTGGCTATGGAAATAGAAATGCTGATATGGGTGAATCTGGGGGATATGGTATTATTCTAGCAGACCAGATGCAGGGCAGATGTGCACGACTCCATTCGTGGAGGGATCTAAGATGCCCCCACACGTAGGAGGAGGGAGGAGAGAGAGTCGTGATTGGTAGAGATGCTGGAAGGGGTGATGGGAGTATCCATCAGTGGGAATGAGGCTCCAATTTTGCTGGAAGGGCAGGTTCCAGGTATGTGATCTATAACATAGGGCTTGTAGCTAACCACAAGGATGCTATGGGTATACTTGAAACTTTGTTAAGAGGACATGCTGAGCTGGGGAAATGGCTGACTCAGCAAAGTGCCTGCCTCACAACCATAAGAACCTAGGTTCAAATCTCAGAACTTACTTTAAAAATCTGAGCATGATGGCTCTTTCTCTCTATCTTTCTCTGTTCCTTCCCTCTTTCCTTTTATCTCTCTGTTCCTTCCCTCTTTCCTTTTATCTATCTATCTTGAGATAGAGTCTTACTCTGTAGTCCTGGTTGGCTGGGAACCTGCTCTGCCCGTTCAGCCTGTTCAAGGCTGCCCTTGAACTTCACAGAGATCTGCCTGCCTCTGCCTCCTGGGTACGGAGATTAAAGGCATGACAGTAGTGGCATAGAACTGTAATCCCAGGGTTGGGGAAGTACAGAAAGGTGGATCCAGCCTGGCCTGTTTGGTGAGTTCCAAACCAATGAGAGACCTACCTCAAATAATGAGGCTCATGGTTCCCCGGGAATAGAACCTGAGGTTGATTTCTGGCTTCCACATGCAAGAATCCACATGTATTTATGTGCCAACACATGAATAAGCACACATACACACACAGAAGATATCTCATGTTAAGTGTTCTGTGTGCACATGCGCACACATATCCACATGCACAAAGAACAAAGGCACGACATCTGATTCTGTGACAAAACACCTGAAGTATTTAACTTACTAGCAAAAGAGGAGACAGGATTGTGATAGGAGGACATGGCTCTAAGAATCTGTTCACTTCATGGCAGCCGGGGAAGCAAAGCCAAAGACAGACAGCTCGGGTGGCCATAGCCCCTTTCAGGAAGTCTCTCATCCCTGGCCAATGAGCTAACTTCCTTCCAGTAGGCCCCACCTCTTATAGGTTCCAAAACCCCCCACAGTGCCATGGGTTGGGGAACATGCCACTGGGGACATTCATTCTAGTCATTAACAGAAAAGAATTCTGGGAGGCAGTGATATGTTTAGTGCCCTGGTTGTGACAGTATGTTGAAATAAGAGCGGCGGGGCTGCGTCCCCCTGCGTCCCCGGTACCTGGCCGCCCCCACGGCTAGCTTTATACCCGAAATAATTACACGGAAACTGTATTCTTTTAAACACTGCCTGACCCATTAGTTTCAGCCTCTTATTGGCTAGCTCTTACATATTGATCTAACCCATTTCTATTATTCTGT
>NC_022010.1:10077144-10100982 GCF_000317375.1 Microtus ochrogaster
GGCTTACCAGGAATGATCTTAACCTGCGTCTGTCTGGCGTGGGAGAACCATGGCGACTCTCTGACTCAGCTTCTTTCTCCCAGCATCCTGTTCTGTTTTCCCCGCCTACCTAAGGGTTGGCCTATGAAATGGGCCTAGGCAGTTTCTTTATTAATAAGAAATCATTCCCACATCAACAGTACATCCAAAATCATCAACTTACAGACTCTTTTTTTACTCCTTCATTATAATTCAACAAAGTTATCTTCTAAACAAAAGTGGTGAGAAACTTTGAATAACCCATGTCTTAGGTAGGGTTTCTATTGTTGTGAAGAGACACCATGACCATGGCAACTCTGATTAAGGAAAACACTTCACTGGGGATGGCTTACAGTTTAGAGGTTTAGTATACTGTCATCATGGTGGGAAGCATGGTGGCATGTAGACAGACATGGTGCTGTAGAGGTAGCTGAGAGTTCTACATCTTGATCCACAGGCAGCTTGAAGTGTGAGTAACACTGGGCCTGACTTGAGCATCTGAGACCTCAAAGTCCACCCTCGGTGACACACTTCCTCCAACAAGGTCACACCTCCTACTAGCACTAATACTTGTGAGCCTATTGGGACCATTTTCATTCGGATCTTTGACCCCATGAGGTTGGTGGGAGAGGCAGAACTTGCTTTCCTTGGGAATGGACTGGGAGGGCATGGAGGAAGGCAGGTCCAGAGGGAGCTCTGAGGGATGGTGGCAGATCCTTGGAACTTGCACCCTCAGCTTAAATCTTTGCCACCATTGGCAGACAGCAGGGGAGAGCCATCAGAGAACAGCTTCAGGAAGGAGCCGGATTCCGGCTGTGCCCTGGCTTCTCAAAGGTCTCCTGAGAGGCAGAGCCAGCCTCGGAAGTGGTCCAGGGCATTTTTCATCACTGTGCAGCATCTCAGGGAGGCTGCAGGTGGCCTGAGGTTAATGCAGATGAAGCTGGAGGCATGTGTGGGACATGGTGGCAAGGAACTATTTAAAGGGAAGGAGGAATCATCCTACCTGTGTGTTTGGAAGGCAAAGGGAACACTTTTCCATAAAATAAATGAATGTGCTGATTTTGACTTTTTAAAACTCCTTGGCGAAACCCAGAAAGAGGGGGGTAAAAACCCTCTTGTTTCATTTAGACATTCTTGTATTAATTTCTAAGGCAAAATACCAGGCTTAATTCTCATTAAAATCTGTACCCACCTAAGGTTCTCAGAAATAGAATTCCATTACCCATTCTCTTCAGTTTCTACTTTCAAGAAGGCTTGGTGTGCTGGGATTCAGGACAGCAGGGCTTCTGTGCCTCTGAGAACTTCCCCTCCCCCCCCCTCAGGACACAGGGCTTTAGCTTAGCAGCTTGCAGCACACATCCTGTCTGAGGTAATAACCCACAGCCTTGGAAGTGAATTTTAGGTCTGATCCCAACACATGCTGTCAAATCCCCTCTGGAGTAATGGATGGCTTTCATTTCTGTGGACGGCCGCATGCTTTGCCCTCTGGTGTCTGTCAGGACAAGGGTGGTGTGCTTGGGCAACCACGGTGGTAACACTTGGGGAGGGAACTACATATGGCTTATGCACAGGCTTCTTGATTAATCCTGTGGGTTGTTTCTCATTTTTAAAGCTTTACCTTATGTATATGAATGTTCTGCCAGAGTGTCTCTCCCAATCTTCTTTCTAAAGCCCCTTCAGAAAGCGAAAAAGAGAAGGGGCACCCTGAGCCGTAAGCCACTCACAATGGTGTAGAGAAAGCAGAAATGAAAGCCCTTGGTTTGGTGCTAAATCCCAAAGTATTATGAAGATGAATGAGAGGTAAACTGTTTCCATTTAATGAAATTAGGGTGTGTGTGTGTGTGTGTGTGTGTGTGTGTGGTATCTGTTTAATGTATGTTTGGTGTGTCTGTATATGTGTATTTGTCTGTTATAGGTGTGGTGTGTGAGTGTCTGTGTGTGTAGGTGTGTGGTTTGTACATAGGGTGTGTGTGTGTGTGCGTGTGCATGCCTATGCAAGCCTGCATACATGTGTATGTGTGTGTGCCTGTTCTTGTGTTTCTGAGTGTGTGTGTAAGTCAGAGATTGACCTTGGGTGTTATCTTCTATTGCTGTTAATCTTAGTTTTTGAGACAGGGTATCCTTGAACATTGAACTCCCTAATTAGGCTAAGCTGGCTAGCAAGCACGTCCCAGGATCCTCTGTTTCTCCCTCCCCAGTGCTGGTATTACCATTGCATATTGCCATAACCACCTTTTTTTTTAAAAAAAAACATGGATTCTGGGACTATAAACTCAGTATCTGAGTCCATCCTTCCATCTCTTCAAATATCTACCCATCCATCTAATCATCCATCTATCCATCTGTGGTTTGAATGAGAAATGTCCCCCATAGACATGTATTTGAACACTTGGCTCCCCAGTAGGTGGCGCTGTTTAGGGAGGTGGTGGAACCGCTAAGAGCAGTGTTGGGGGCTGTATGTAGCTGAGAATAAGCTTTGAGGGTTCACAGTCTCACCTTATTTCTAGCTCTTTCTCCCATCTTCACGTTTCGTGGTTGAGATGTGATCTCTCAGCCTCCCTCTCTGGCTCCCTACTGCTATGTCTCCCTGACATTATGGGCTTTCCCTCTGGAACCATAAGCCCAAGAAAACTCATTTTCCTTTAAGTCACTTTTGGTTATCACAGCAACAGAAAAGGAACAAATAAATTACCTTCCTCCTATTCCATCACCTAACCATTTACTCATTCAACAGCTCCTCATTAAGTACCTACTGTTTACCAAGCTTTGTTCTAGATGATACAGAGATCCCTTCCTCTCCTGGGGAAATCCAGATACTGAATGCAGAAGTGCAATGCAATACTCTGCAGTCATTCTGTGAGAGAAAAATCTAGGCAGGCTGGGTGACTGGGACATTCTTCTTCTACTACAATTTTAAAAAAGATTTATTTATTTATTTACTTATTTATTATATGTGTATGGTTGTGAGCCACCATGTGGGTGCCTGGAATTGAATTCAGAACCTCTGGAAGAGCAGTCAGTGCTCTTAACTTTGTAAATATTTCAATAATAAACACCTGTCACTGGCTTCGGGGACTTTCCTAGTCCAGGAGAGCCTCAACTCCACATCATTCCATTTTCAAAACTGCAATCTCCAAACAAGGTCAGGTCCACACTTGTGTTGGGAATGAAGAGTTAGGGGGTTGGATTGCAATGGACTCTCTTGGGGGGATGGGATATTCGACCTACTCCCACCAGTTACCTCTGAATGCCACCTGCCAAAGAGCCTGAGATCAGAATTCTGTGAGGGCAGGGCCCTCAGCCTTGGGGGTGCAGTGCAACCAGCCTGGTTCACACAGGTCATTGAGGTGGAGTGATTCTCAACAGAAAGGTCAAGCTGCAGGCCCCATTACACCTGTGCCATGGACCCCTGGTACCCAAACTCAGATCCCTTTAACCAGCCCACTGATTGACAGTTGATTTTCAGTTTGATCTTTTGCAGAGATTATGCTGCACCAAAGAAAGTCCAAGAACAACCCCAAGTTCCCATGGCATGCTCAGGTCAAGGAAAATGACTTCATCTTAAGCCTTATCAGTAAAGGGTGATGATTTGAAACTCATCAAAACTTCAAGGAACTTGGCCAACATCAGAAAATCCAATCAAAATATCTCAGTCATGGAAAGACAATTTCTTGCATCTGCTAAATGGGAGAGCTGTTTTTGTCTAGACAAGACCTAAAAGTTAGGGTTTCTAATTTTAAAAAAAATTGAGACAATGTCCTACTATGTAGCTCTGAGTAGCTTAAAGCTTGCTTTTTAGACTAGGCTGAACTTGAACTCTGAGTACTATGTGGGAGCCCAGATGTGACTCCATTTGGAGTCATTTCTGACTTAAAGAAGTCATTTGAGTTCAAGCTTGCCTGCTCTGCTTTTTCCTATAACCTTGAGGGCTATGAGAGACTTCTGATTTAGCCCGTGAGAAAAGAACACTCTATCTGGTAGAGCATATACTGCTGACGACAAACCTCAGGAACATCAAGATAGAAAGTGAGGCTGCTTCTGGGCAGCAAGCACATGCTGGAGAGGAGGCTGCTCACTCAAGGACAGGAATGGTCTTGTGGTTAGATACTGACTGGCCATCTGTCCTATGCTTTGTTCTGCTTTTGTATATAAGCAAGTTCTGAAATAAACTCGGGGCTGTTTGGCTGTTTCGACATGACCAGACAGACCTCCAGATTCTATCCTGTCTTCTGTTTCTTCTGACTTTCCTTTGGCCTCAAGGATCTCCTATCCGGGAACCCTAGCTGACCTTGTAGGAATGGGCGCATACAGAACTGGGATTAAGGACATATGCCATCATGCCTGGACCTACAGTACTGAGATTAAGGACATATGCCATCATGTTTGGCTCAAAGTAGGGGTATTTTTCTCCCATTAAAATTTTTTTGTAGGGAGACACTTTGGGACAACAGATCCCCTCACACTCATTCAGCCACTGGTAAAGTCCCACCTCTTCTATAAAAGATCTATCCAAGGGGGCAGCCCCACCAGCATGTCAGGTTATATAAAGCAAGGGGTACCTGTTTCCTGCCCACTCCGGGATGGATATAGTGTGGGAGCTCCATGAGGCTCAATGAGTTCTACTGAGAGTCTGTGGTCCTTTATCACCCCCTTTCTCCCGTCACAAGGAAATGCGTCTCACTGAGCCCATACCTGACTTCTGTTCCTGCCTAAATAACTCAGATGAATACTTGGGTTTTTTTGCATAGAAGAAATGATTACCCCCATATATATTTGACAGTCCATGCATTTCTCAGTTTCATGCTACCCACATGGACCTGGCATGTTCTTGGACTTTACTAGACTCTTACCCCAAGCCTGTTGTGGGTATGAGGAGGGTTCCAGGTAGGGAGAGGGTCCCTCAGGGAAAGGATGCTGATTGGAAGGACAGCCTATAGCTGTCTGGAGATGGTGCTGAGCAAGTTGCATTGGAACAGGCTGCTGGGGTTTAACAGTGCCATTCCTTAGAGCAAGCAGCACTGCATGGGATGGACAGGTTCCTTGTCTGCGCTCTTTCAGACCCTCGTGTGCAGCTTGCTCTGTGCTTGGGGGAGACAGACGCTGAGGCCTGATGGTACAGTCTGTGAGTGGCATTCCTGTCCCCAGCTTCCTCTCCGCAATGAAGAAAGGTTTGGGAAGATTTAATGTTGAAGCAAGAACTTTCAAGAGAAGCAAATTCCTCTTTAATAACCCCTGTCAGACCTTTCTGAAGGCTGTTTTCTTTAAGATGAACAGTATCCTGGGAAATTTACTTATTTGCTTTCCCTTTTATGAACATTTATTTTATTTTTATGTATGTGTGTATATTCAGATGTGTGTGGGTGTCCCTTGTGGTCAGAAGAGGATGCTGGATCCCCTGCAGTTGGAGTGACAGGCAGTGGTGAGCCACACACTGTGAGTGTTGAACTGAACCGGGGTCCTCTGCGAGAGCCGCAAGTGCTCTTAACCTCCAAGTCATCTCTCCAGCCCCTACTTGGTATTTTCAAAGACTTAACCAGCTGCCAACAGGCCACAGGGGGCTTTGCTTCAGTGTTTGCTTTTTTTCTCTTTCCCGTTTGAAAATCTTAGCTCAGCCCCTTATTCCCAGATACTTGGGATTCTTTTTCTTTTTTTATTTTATTTATTTATTAAAGATTTCTGTCTCTTCCCCACCACCGTCTCCCATTTCCCTCCCCCTTCCCCAATCAAAGCCCCCTCCCTCGTCAGCCCAAAGAGCAATCAGGGTTCCCTGCCCTGTGGGAAGTCCAAGGACCACCCACCTCCATCCAAGTCTAGTAAGGTGAGCATCCAAACTGCCTAGGCTCCCACAAACCCAGTACGTGCAGTAGGATCAAAAACTCATTGCCATTTCACTTAAAGAAAATGAAGAAAGCTACTTGGGATTCTGAGGAAGGAGGATTCAAGCTGAAGGCTGGAGTAGGTACAGAATGGGTCCAAGGCCAATCTGGGCAACCTGAGACCCTGCCTCAAAATAAAAACAATGGGGTTGTAGCTCAGTGGTAGGGAGGGTGCAGAGTATACATGAGGTCATAGGTTCAATCCCATTATTAAAAAAATAAAGTTTCTCATCTTTGAGTCTATCTACAGTTCTGTTCCTACTTACTGTCAATAAAGATTATTTTTTTGGGGGAGGGCTAGTTATAAATTTACTTAATCTTGTTTTACTTAAAAACACTTCCAGATATGCTTATCCCCTTTCTTCATAAATAAATGAATCCCCAAAACATTATGCTACTTAAAAATGCCCATGCCACACTTGATCTTAGCCAAAAGGCTGGGTGGTAGTGGTGTATGCCTATAATCCCAGCACTTGGTAGGCAGAGACAGGTGGATCTCTGTGAGTTCAAGGCCAACCTGGTCTACAGAGTGAGTTCTAGGATAGGCTCCAAAGCTACAGAGAAACCCTGTCTCAAAAACAGGAATAACAACAAAATGCCCATGCCCAAACCTACTTCTTAAGGGTCTCTGAGCCATTTTATCTATAGCCTTTTCATTAGCACCGAGTCTTATATAATTTTCGAAGCAAGGGCTGGTCTGGAACTCGGAATCCTCATGCTTCAGTGGAATACTGGGATTATAGGTGTGCACACCCACATCCCACTGACAACTGTTCCTAGTTCTCGATGCTGTGTCCACAGCTGAAGTCAAGTCCTGTATTCCAGGCAAGCCCAATACTGGCAAACACCCAAGCCTAGGGTCACACAGAAGCTGCATGCATGCTGGCCCTATAGATATGTCACTGCCAGCAACCGTGGCATGAAGCCAATCTGGATTCTCCTGGGCTAACTTGCAGACAAAAGGATTTGGGGTGTGACACAAGGAGTGATTCCTACTTGTCTTAAAAGCACCGTAAAAATACAATCGCCACAATAATGACATCTCATTTCAAGGAGTACGTACGTGTTGACAATGGTCTGTAATAATATCTTACATCCTTATAATGGTTTTGCTTTTCAAAGTATTTGAATGTCTTATCTTTCTGAAATAGGCAGGGTAGGAATTGGGCACTTATGTTTCATAATGGATGTTGGCATGAATTCTAGGACACAGATCTGCAATTTTTTTCCCCTGAAGGGCCACATAGTAAATATTTAAGGTTTTTTTTTTTTTTGAGCATGAAAGCAAAACAGTTTAAAATGTAGTCTTGAAAATGGAGTCAAGGTCAGGCTTCAGGTGGAGGGTTACTTGAGATTATGGTACACATTCAAAGTCGAGAACAAACCATGTGTGGTAGTGCACACCCATAATATCAAGACTATGGAGTCTGAGGCAGGGAGATTGAGACTTTGAAGTGAATCTGGGTTATACAATGAGTTCAAAATCAGCTGATCTTCCTAATGAGACTCTTGTCAACTGTGTACAAGGCCTGGAGTTAGTCTACAGCATCCAAAATACAATATTACAAGCAATTATTCTCCACCTTCTCTCCACATTAGCAAATGTGGCAGACAACACATGGGATGATGTCTGTTGTGTCTGGCTAGTATCTCTCACCTTACAGTGAGAGTCAGATTTTCCCATGATGCACCTTGCCTGCCTATTCTGCGTCTGACTGTATACTCGCCTAGGGTGATGCGGCTTTAGGCCTGGCAAGCAGAGTGTAGCATCCACTTTGACTTTGATGAATGGCTGAAAAGGAGCACATAGCCATGCCAGGCCAATGCTTCTAAAGATTTATTCATTTTTTATTTTCTTAAATTGTATGTATATGTGTTCTGTGTGCATATATGTGCACATTTAAGTACAGTACCTTCAGAGTCCATAAGAGGGCGTCAGATGCCTTGATCTGGAGTTACAAGCAATGAGAGCTAGGAACTGAACTTGGGGCCTCTGAAAGAGCTGAATAAGCCTGCTTAATTACGGAGTCATCTCTCTAGACCAATGGTTCTAAACCAGAGCTTCTCCAGGCAGCTTGTTGAGTGATTGGCTGTGAAGGTCTCACTCTTCCTTCTGGGACAACACCATTATGGTCCTTTCAGGGGTTATCTGATGATATGGGCCCGGAGCACCCAGGGTGTGGTCTGCAGACAGCACTAATGACCCTTCCTAGGAAGTCTTAAAAGACTCCAGATAGATCTAAAGCAAGGTGCACTCGCAGGTGTTTGAGAAACACTTTAAGTTGAGTTTGTCTCCCATGTATACTGAAGAATCCTGATCAATTCATTTCCCATAATATCTTTTTTAAAATTTATTTATTATGTATACAGTGTTCTGGGCACCAGATCTCATTATAGATGGGTGTGATCCGTCATGTGGTTGCTGGGAATTGAACTCAGAACCTCCGGAACAGCAGTCAGTTCTCTTAACCTCTGAGCCATCTCTCCAGCCCCTCTTATTAATTAAATAGGATGCTTGCTGATAAGAGCTCATCAATGAGAGTGACAGGAGCCCAGCATGTAATTTGCAATACAACCCTGTCACTGGTGGGATGAAGACGCGCTAGGTTCTGTGATTCTAATGTATTCTGCTGACATTTTGACTACTGAGAGCCTAGTCTGTGGTCCAAGGGAAGTGGGATGAAGCAATTGCCTCCTTCAGGAAGGGGGCAGGGAGGAGTTGGGAATACCTCTCAGGGGCCGCATGACACAGGGTCCCCTTCTGTCTTTCTACTGCTATAATAAAAAAACACAACCTGGGGCAGAAAGGACTTAAATGGCTGACACTTCCAGGTAACAAACCATCATGGGGGGAAGTCAAGGCAGGGACTCAAGCAGCTTGTCGTGAGTCACATTCACAGTCCAGAGCAGAGAGGAGAATGTTCATCCATGCTGCCTGCTTGCCCATGTACAGCCCACTTTTTCCAGGACTCTTACACAGTCCATGAAACTGTGCTACCCGCATCCAGGATGGGTCTTTCTGCCTCAACTGAACATCAAGACAATCTCCCACAGACAAGTCCATGGGCCAACATGGCTTAGACAATTCTTCATTAAGACCCAATTCTCGGGTGATTGTTGGTTGTGTCAAGTTGGCAGTTAAAACTAGCCAGCACACGTGCCATTCACATAATGCCATATAATCAAGATAGCTAGTGGACTCAGGTCTCTGAGATTTGCAGTCACTTATTGCCACAGCCTCGCCCAGCCCAGCTCACCCTGACCAGGACACAAGGTAGCCTAAATTTTGTATATAGATAGGAGCATGAAAAAGAGAACTGAAGTGGTTTAAATTAGAAGTAAGCAACAAGGACTTTTGGTATGCAGACGTGGCTCATCTGAGAAGCTTAGCTAATAAAAGGTAATGTTGCCACTTCCAAGGTAGAGGAAGATGGAGTTGCTTATACATAAAGTCACTGCAGCGATGACCTGGAAAAGAGGAAGTATGCAGGGGCACTGTTTATCAGTAGGATGCAAGGGCCGTCATGACATCATGACTTACCATAGCGAGGGGGACAATGGCGACCAGGTCCTTCTGGCTGATGAAGATCTCAGACACAGCGATGTCTGTGGTCCCCTTCCTGGGGTACTCCACCTGCCATGTGATGGGCTGTGTCCCGGAGAGGCTGCTGAAACTGGCGATTTCAAAATTCATCTGCATGACCTCGTTGAATAGATTGCCGCTTCTGGAAGGGAATGAAAGGAAATGGCCTTAATATGATGATGCTATTTGACGGCTCCTTCTCTCCCTTTACCTCCAACCCCACAATTGTGCTCAGAATCAGAGGATGGAAAGACCACCTCTCCAAGACAGCTCCAGGCACTTGAAGCATGATGTCACTTTCAAGTTAGAGAGTGGGGGGCTAGGATAGAGCAGCACCCACAAGCCATGGACCTAAACTGAAATTCTTATATACTGGGCACTGATCAGTGTGTGGAGGGGTGGGGTCTTCGAGTTGTTTTTGAGACAAGGGCTCACTTCATCGCCATGGCTATCCCAGAGCTCACTCTGTAGACCAGGCTGGCCTTAAAACTTGTAGAAATCTCCTGTCTTGATTTCCTGAGTTCTAGGATAGTATGGCAAGGTAACACTTGTTTTTGTTTTTATTTAGTAGGATTAAATTCCAAAAACATGCTCAGGTGGGGAATCACAATAATACATACTTTTAAAACTGACCCACGGATTTGGGATGTAGCTCTAGTGGTAGAGTGCTTGCTGGCATGCACAAAACCCCTGGTTCGATCCCCAGCACTGGATCTACTAGGCATGTTGGTGCACACCTGTAATCCCAGGTCTTAGGAAGTTGAAGCAGGTAAATGGGAGTTCAAGGTCATCCTGGTTACACTCTGATTTCAAGGCTAACCTCAGATACATGAAATCTTGTCTTTTTTTTAAAGGTGATATAATCCCTTCCCCCAATTAACAAACTCCAGCGGTGATATGGACTCTGCCATGCATGAGCCTTATTCATCCAGCTCTGTAGTTCATACCCTTACTCAGAATCTGACTCCCTCAGATGTCCCCTTCTCTGCTTGTTGCTGGAAGACAGAGACAAAGAAAAGGAGTCAGTTCATCCTGTGGTCAGCGCTTTTCTGCTTTCTCTGAGATCTGCCTTGAGGAGGCCAAGAGCCCCTGCCTAATTGGGTGTGTGGTGATACTGGAGAGAGAGGAGAGAGAGAGAGAGAGAGAGAGAGAGAGAGAGAGAGAGAGAGAGAGAGAGAGAATTAAACATGCAGGCAATCCCAGAGAGTGCCAGGAACCACTGCTTGATAAAAATCAATGGTGTGAATTTACAGATGTAACTCTTGAAAGAAAATTTCAAAATTGGCTCAAAATAAAGTAGTTACTCCAAAGTAAATAAATCCCCTCCAGTAGTCACAGCAAATTTCAGACCATTGGAAACCCAATTTTCCAAGCCTCTTGTCCATTGGACTCGCCTGTAAGAAAACGGAGCCAACGAATGAGCTAAACGCCAAAGGGACTTTAGCTTCCCAGCCTGGGGGTGGGGGGAGAGATTTGAGTACCTATATCATAGTCATCATGGGCAGCTCAGTGCCCGTGGAAGCAAATAGACTCCAAAATGAAAAAATGAAATTCTGAATGGGGAAGCTTTCCCAGGAGAACAGCCTAGTCTGGTTCGGGCTGTATTTTACCCATTTTGTTTCAAGTGCTGTCTTGAACAGAAACGGAAACATCTCTTTCCCAGGCTGCCCACGGAAACGGCTTTCCAATGAGCTCTCCATGGTGCTGACGAGTATGGATTTGAGCCTGAGTTGACTTGAGAAGTGGGGACTGAACAGTGAGCAGGATAGGAGGAGAGAAAGAAATGGAGGCATGACGGGCAAAAGCGGGAAGAAGGGGGTGCAAAGCTAGAATCCTAGGAAAACCAGCTCTTGAGAAATCTATGCCTCACATTCAAACACACACACACTGCTGTCTTGATCGGTTGTGCCAGTGGCTCCCATTCAGGGTACCGAAGGGGGTATCTGATCAGCTGAGATCCAACACGCTAGCACAGAGCAAGGACCTGGCCTCCCCTGCTGTTGCCTACAGTTAATACAAAAGACAGAATTCAGAACCCGAGACATAAGGGTAGCATAAGGGAGGGAGAGGCTTAGGAAATCTGTCCTGTGGAAGAAGGCAGCACACTTGGATTTGACTCTAGAAATAAGCAAACCATGGGGTGAAGAGATGGCTCAGTAGTTAAGAGCATTGACTGATCTTTCAGAAGGCCTGGGTTCAGTCCCAAGCATCCACATGTCCGTTCTCAACCATCTGCTCCAGGGGACCTGATACCTAATCTTTTGGTCTCTGTGGGCACCGGGTACATACATGGTGTGTATAGACATATGCAGGCAAAACACTCATATATATATAATAAATATTTAAAAAAATAGGGCTAGGCCGGGCGATGGTGGCGCACGCCTTTAATCCCAGCACTCGGGAGGCAGAGGCAGGCAGATCTCTGTGAGTTCGAGACCAGCCTGGTCTACAGAGCTAGTTCCAGGACAGGCTCCAAAGCCACAGAGAAACCCTGTCTCGAAAAACAAAAACAAAAAAAAAAAATAGGGCTAGAGGGATGACTTGGTCAGTAAAGTGCTTGCCACACAAGTACGGACACTGGATCCCTGGAACCCATGTAGAACAGCTAGCTAGCTGTAGTGGCATATGCTCAGCATTCCAGTGATTGGGAGACAGACAGAGGAGAGTCCTCATGGGTAACTGAATAGGGAGTCTTACAACTGCCTGTAACTCTGGTTCCAGAGGATCTCTGTCCTGGTCGTCATGGGCACTTACATACATGTGCAAGTACACATAAACACACATATAAACATGTGCACAATTAAAATAAAATAAATCTGTAGAAACTGAAGAGATGATTCAGAGGTTCGGAGCATGCGATATTTTTTTTTTTCCCAGAGGACCTGAGTTTCATACTCGAGACTCCTACCAGGCAATTTATAACTAACTATAACTCAAGTTCCAGGGATTCAGATGTCTCTGACCTCCTTAAACACCCATACTAACATATCCATACCACCCTGCCACACACAGAGAGAACTAAAAAAAAATAAATGTTTAAATAAAAGCAACAACAAAATAAAATGGGCAGCATCCTGATGAATGACAGTGGAGACTGTCCTCTGGTTTCCATATGCATACATGTGCACACCCATCTGCACATATGTCTATAACACACACACACAAACACACACACACACACACACACACACACACACACACACACACACTGAACCAAGCAGACAAGTGGCCTTTACTTCTATCTAGTACTCCAAAGCCTAAAACCCTGCAGGGGCAGGTAGTTACATGGGGAGGCAAACGAAAGAAAGAGAGTCGTCCCCTGCATATTATGTAGATGACAATGACTTTGCATAAGGTATCTGAAACCTAGAAAGGAACCCGAGTTTTTGCAGACTGCAACCCCACCAATAGTTTAACTACCTGAGAAGTTGGGAGAGAAGCAATGGATTCTCAAAGTCTACTCTCCACAAAGATAATGACAATGTTAGGTGTGGACACTCAGAATCATGACAGTCACAGACGGTCAAGGTTAGACATTGCAGCTGTGCACAGAAAGCTTTCTCCGTGGGCACCAGCCTCCCCACTCCTGTCCTCTCCCCGTCTTGGTGTTTTCGCTGAGACAGGATAGGGAGATGTTCTAACCACAGGTTCTAGAAGCAGACATGTGGCTGCCTGAACTATGGCTTCACTATGGATTGAAGGGACAGCTTAGGTAAGATACTTAACACATTAGCTCTCAACCTAGGGGACTGGAGTGAGCCAGCCGAGGAGCTGTACACAGATTCTGACACCTGTGCTTGTCCATTAAGAGTTGTTGGTTTTACTGGGTGGGGCTTGGACACAGAGTCATGAGGATCTCAGATGACTCGAATGTGCCATTCACGCTCAGGGTGAGTCTTCTCTTGTCAGTAAAACCTCTACGAAAATGTCCTCACGGATGCATCCAGAGATGTGTCTCGCGTGTGATTCTGAGTCCGCTCAAGTTAACCATCACCGGGACTGAAGAGAGACACCAAGTGCAATGACAGCAAATTGGTACCTGAAGTTAAGCTCGGCATAGGCATTTCTCGAGCCAACCTTCCGTGCCTGTGGATGCGACCCACAGTCCTTTCATCTCCCCAGTTCTGACAACAGGACCCCTCGCTTCTCTGTTTCCTCAACCTCTTTCTCCTTCCTTTTCTTGGAATACCCCACCTTGGCCACAGGTGTGCTTCTTCTAATTCAGGCTGTTGACAATTATCTCCCATGAGGGCAATTACTTCCCACAGTGTCTCTTATCACCCTGCTCCCCACAGCCCATTCTCTCATGTCACTGAACCCCTGATGCTCGGGATTCACCCTTCATTTACATGGCCACACAGCCCAGTATGCATTTCTCTGCACTGGGCAGTTCACCAGTTCATGCTCCCTAGCCGCGGTGGCCTGGTGTTCTTCCATTACCTTCAAATGACACGTGGCCATGCTGGCCTATGGGACGTACGCAGTCAATGTTTGCTGAACAAATAAGAGATGAGCGACGCCTCCAAGAACCTGGCTTCCTGATAGTCACACTTTCCCTTCCAGTTGTCAGGTTAATATTCATTTCTACTCAGGAGGGGGAGAGTCTCCATTTTGTTAGAACGGAGGATGGGGGCATGCTTCAAAGCTATCAGCCTTTCCAGAAGGGCTGAACCCATTCCAAGAAAAAAAAAAAAAAAGAAGTAAAAATCAGAGTCTGTTGGAGCCCTTCCAGAGAAGACATGCTCTGAGGTCCACTCCTAAAACTTTGCATTTTCCAAATATCACAGAGGACAGACGCTGGATCCACTCCAAAGCCTGCTATTGAATTTTACGCCTGCTAAGCTCTGCTAAGTACATAATGAGGACTCTGAATTAACTATGCAAAAGTGTAATTTACAGTTAATGTTTGTAATTGATGAGTTGCGGGTCTCTGTGGCAGCACTAACTGCTGAGACGAAAGGGCCCTGAGGGGGACGAAGGCAAGTTTTTTAGTTCTGGAACAGAAGGCTTCCTCTACCCATGCGCTCTCCAGTCATCCATCCGTCAAGCCCTTAGGAAGCACATTCCTGCCAGGCACCCATTGGAAACACTCAGAAGCTGAGTGTTGGAAACACTTCGGAGTCACTGTAGCTGGCAGTGGGCGGGAGAGCGCCTCCGAGACCTCCCAGACTCCTACTGTCCACTCCCCAGTCACTTGGCTAAAGACACAGAGAAGAGCGGTCCAACCAATGCATATTAGCAAGCCCTGGGGCTCCTTTCTTGTCCCAGGATTCACTTTGTTGGCATTCAGTGTAGTGACATTTTCCAAGCAGCAGGAACTCAACTAGGGCTGAGAAGTATGGTGGTTTGAACTGTCCCCACCCCCATCTCCCAGACACTTGGTTCTGAGCAGGAGATACTGTTGGGTGGGGAGGGTCTTGAGACTTTTGGGAGGCAGGTCCTCACCTGAGGAAGTGGATTTTGGGGGTGGTAAGTCTTGAGGTTGATAGCCTGACCCTGCGTTTTGTCTGGTCATTGTTTGTTGATTGACAGCCCGATGGAAAGAGCTGCCCCAAGCTCCCACAGCAAAACAGCCCCTGCTCTGCCTTGTAAGCATTAGCCATGGAAAATAACCAGGGGCTTCAGCGCTGTGTGTTAACACCCAGCACGGTGCTCATATCTACCCACCTCCTAACCTGGCAGCAACCGGCTTGTACACTGAAATTTGGCCAAGTAACTTTGGGAAGAAGTCTCTGCTTCCCTAGTCTCCTGGAAGCCACAGCATACTCCCTCAGCTATAAACATCCGGTGCTCAGACACCGGGGTGCCCAGCTTTCTAGGCATCAGACACCTTAAACAAATGTCCTCCACCAGACCCTGCATGAGAATCAGGTAAGGGAATAAAAGAGGCAGCAGATGAAAAAATAGTGCGGAATCCAATGATATTCCTCACTCTGCTTTGCTGACCATTGGGATCTCCCTAAAAGCAATGTTCACTGGGACAGCAGCCCCTCCCTTGGGGCACCTCACCCAGAGCCTAGTGTCCCCAGAGCAGCTTCTAATGGGGAGAGATAGGAAGCCGGGAAGCTGCCGTTGCTTAGCTGAGGCTCTCCAGTGGGACTTCCAATTTAGAAAAAGCCTTTCTTAGGTGTCTTGGAAGCAGCTGGAATGGAGGAAAAAAGAGGCTGAAATGAACCACATCCTTTGAGAAATCAGTTTAAAGGCTGTAATTTTGGCTTAGAGTAAACTCTGTTTAGGGGACTCCTAGTCGGCAGGCTGTGGGGAATTGGATAATACTGTGTTCACACTGGAGATGGGAAACATCATCCTGCTGAAAAATGGTTTTGGTCCCAGGGTCCTCCTCATGCTGAAGTGTGACAAAACAACCATGACAGCTGGGTCTTTGCGCTCTCCCTGTCTGGGAGGGACAGCAGCGGTGGGTCTTCTAGGTGCTGGGCTGGGAGGTCTCTGGCTCCCTTCATCTGCAACAGGCAGTGTGTATTCCCTGAAGAAAGATGAATTGTACATCTGCAATGTGCGATGAGACAGAGCAGCAGCAAATCTGATGGCTGTTTCTCAGAGTCTGTGCGCGATGGAGGCTTACTTACTGACGGCAGACCAGCTAGCCACAGTAATGGCCTCCTGAGCACAGGTCCTGTACAAGGACCCTTCTGCCTGGCCTTTCCAGCCTCAGGGGCTGCTGGGAAGGGGTAACACCATGCAGGAAGGGAAAATCGAGGCAAAGGGGGATCTCCAGGCCCTGCAGAGGCACCAGAGCCTGTAATGACAGGCTTCGGTTCACACCTGACCTCACTGCCTCTCCTGTCTTGTTTTCTTAACTGGTCTCAGAATAATCTTTAGGATTAGAGAAAGGACCCTCCCATATCTTTAATGCTTTGGTATCATCGTGGGAACCTGGGCTCTGACTCCACCAGATAGGCAGGGCAGGGTGGGAGACACAGTGAAATAAAGACAGAGAGAGGCAGAGAGAGGCAGAGAGAGAGAGAGAGAGAGAGAGAGAGAGAGAGAGAGAGAGAGAGAGAGAGAGAGAGAGTCAGTCAGAGTCCTTGGAGAAGGCGCCTTGTCTACAGCTACTTCCTATGGTTTTCTTTCTGCGTCCTGGCTACCAGAGTGTGAGCCACGTTGCACCACATGCCCTGCCATCGTGAGAGCCATCTTCATCTCACACCCAGAGTGACAGAGCCCGCTGAACATAGACCAAAGCCTCTGAAACGATGAGCCAAAATAACGGCTCTCTCCCTGGACTCCTATCTTGGGTATTGCATTGCAGTGATGAGGAACTGAATGCTACAATTCTTTTCCCTTAGTGTGCGTGCACGAAGTCTGGGGTTGAAACGAAGAGCACTGACTTCAACTTGGGGTCCCCAGGTCCTTGGCTCCACTTCTTTCCCACTGCTTTTAATTTCTGCACCTCAGCTGAACAGCAGCTCCTAAGCAGGGGTTCAGGGGAGCAGTAATATCCAGGCAGGGAAAGGGGGTCCCTTTAATGTAGCAAGTGTGAACCCAAAGGTATGGCCTCAAGGACAGGAACTGGGTTCAGCTGCAGCTAATTTGAACCAAGAAGAACAAACAAAGGCAAAGACGCATAGCGTGGGCTTCAGGCTACTTCCTTCTCTCTCAGGGACATGACTTCATGTGGCTTTTAAGAGACACATGCCTCCACCAGCAGCTTGGCAGCCTAATCAATATTTGCCTCAGTTTATTTTGAAAAAGTGCAGGTTGGGGCTTCACAAAAGAAAAAGAGAAAGGAGAAAGATGGAGTTGACGTGGAGGTTAAGCCTCACACATCACTCAGGAGTAGTTAAGTATCCGTGGCAGAGTGGTGGTTTGATTTGTTTATGTAATAGTGGAAAAGTACAAGCCCGAATCCCATTTCTCCCTGTAGCTAATAGTCACTTTTAACCGTAGCAGAACAAAATTCTGGTCTTTGCAAAGTAGGTCACAGATTGCTAAATATATTCTACTAAATATAGCTTTCTAATATGTATTGTGTACTTATAAAAGCTGTATTTATATAAATACATACCATAAATCACATGTAAGCATGTAGCATATATTTACTATGTATGGTGCTAGCAGATATATTTGGCTATGGTAATTATTTAGCATTTTTTGACATTTCAAACACTCACACGGTAACAAACAAAACTGCAAACACCACACAAAACAAGAGGCTGAGAATTAAGCTTCCCTCCTACTCCCAACATCACATTTCTTAAATCTTCTTATGGAGCTTCCCAGAGGTCGGCTTTGCATTTGCAAACCCATCCTTCTTACTGTCTTTGCATGTGTGTGCATGCCTGTGTGTGCCTATGTTTTAAGTGTGCAGGAGCCTCGGTGTCTCCTTTAATTGCTCAAAACGGTAGGGTAGGGTCTCTCACTGAAGTAGGGGCTCGATTCAGCTAGTTTACGGAGTCAGCTTACTCCCAGGGATGCCCTGGGCCTACCTCCCAGCTTTTAATATGCGTACTAGGACCTCAAACTCTGGCCATCATGTTTTATACACTGAGCCATCCTCCTGGCTTATAAATATATTCCGTATAGCTTTATTTTTAACATTAGTCATGTATTTATTTGTGTGAGAATGTGTGTCTATGTGCTTGTGTGCTCCCCCCCCCCACCTGCCCCGTGTATTGTTGGTGCATGCCACAGCACATGTGGGAGTCAGCTCTCTCCACTGTGTGGGTCCTGGGGATCAAACTCATGTCAACAGGAACGGTGGAAAGCAGCCTTGCCTACTGAGCCATCTTACCAGACCCTCTTCTGTAACTTGATGGGGGAGAGTCTTCTGTTTTGTGTTAATTTCATTGGTGAAATAAAGAGACTGCCTTGGCCCTGATAGGACAGAAAATTAGGTAGGTGGAGTAGACAGACAGAATGCTGGGAGAAAGAAGCCGAGTCAAGCAGTCGCCATGATTCTCCCACTCCAGACAGACACGGGTTAGGATCTTTCCTGGTAAGCCACACTTTGTGGGGCTACACACATTATTAGAAATGAGTTAAAGCAAGATGTGACAGCTAGCCAGTAAGAGGCTAGAGCTAATGGGCCAAGCAGTATTTAAAAGAATACAGTTTCCATGTAATTATTTCAGGGTATAAAGCTAGCCGGGCGGGCGGGCGGGTGCCAGGAACGTAGTCTGCCACTCTCTCACAAGAGTAACTCTTTATTTTTAATTGTAAGGAAATACACTTGGCCTAATTTTCTGTGGGATCCACCCGCAAGCTCTGCGGTGCACACACTGAGCCCAGCCAAAGTCCTGCACACGTGGTGAGGTGCGTAGCTCCCACAAGTCCATTTCCACAGCTCCCGCCAACTTGCATAACTGCTGTTCCTCCCTCAGTCTCTGGTGCCCACCCTCTGCTTCCTGTCTCTGAGTCCAGCGCCCTGGGGATCTACCACAAGTGACACCCAAGGCATTGCTCCTTGGGTGTGAGATACGATCCCCGAGGTTCACCCATGCTGTACTATCCGTCTACCCTTCACTCTCAGAGGGTTACCTGCCACACACACCCCTCCATACTTTGTTTCTTTTCCTATTTTACAATGCTTCTTGGACAAATTTCCAGACCAGTGGATATAGACATCTCATTTCAGATGACTGTATATTATTCCACTTAATAGAAGTGTCAGAGTGTGTCTGACCTGTGCCTTGACAAGCTTGTCTGAAGATACATATGGAGACATTGCAAGGCGTGCTTCCACGAAGAGGTCGTAGGTCGTAGGGTTTGGACATGTGAAATTTCATATTGTGAAAATGACATCCACAGAGTGGGCACCAACTTACAACGCCAAGAGGGTGCACCAAGCAACTCTCACATTTGCCTTCTCTTGGCATCAAGAAGTTCGACGTTTCAACTGGGTCTGCCTTGGGCCTCTCCTTTTGGTTATCAGACTATTAAGATGATGGACCTCCAGAAATTGGAGTCCCCTAGGAACCTTCTGGGAGAAGAATAAGTTGAAGCCCTTGGGACAGCCAGAAGAGGAATTTGTTTTCTGGAAAAAGATTGACAGACTGACAGCTGTCCTTCTAGAAAACCCTGAAGCTGGGACCCTGATGGGCAGGAACCACACCTCGAAGACTGCTTGGTTATGAGTATCTACTGCTTTTTATTTAAGCCCCAATCTCATGTCTGATGTTCTGATCATGACTAGGTGGGGAGGGGTGGTTGGATCTCTTTGTTCCTTGTCTCAGTGTGACCACACTGAAGAAATATCCCTTTTATGCTTAAAAATGATTAGACTTTTAATTGTCTTATCAAGGATAGGTAGGTAGGTGAACCTGGCTTGTTGCAGCACAGGCTATGACCCTAAGTCCTGTAATGAAGTGACCACAGCCTATGGGACTCTGGTCATCTCCCAGCAACATGCATGAAGACTGTGAATTAGGTCTTGTCTTCATTGTGGCCCTCAGTGGGCCATATCTCCTGGGTTCAGGTCTTGCTTCCTGCTGCCCTGGATGGAGGTAGTGTAAAGGGTAAGGGGGGCAATTCCATTGCATTTTAGGAAGGTAGCCTCACACCACTTGAGGCTGCCATGGTGGGATATGTGGAAGGTCATGGTAGAAAGATGCGGCTAGCTCAGCAAGGTGAGCCCCCATCACCCTGTCTGTCTCCCACCCAGCACAGCTAACCACAGTCTACCCACCACAGAAATGAGGCCATCTTGGACATGCTGCCATGGAGCTGATGGCACATAGAGCAATAGGCATAGGTCCGGCTCTGTCTGAGCCTAAGACAGAACTGTTACAAGCATGGAGAACTGGGTGAAGCGACATGGTGGGATTGCCTGTCATACAGCAATTGTTAGTTCCATAAACGATCCTCAATAGGAAAGCTTAGAAACAAGGAAAACCACCTTAGCCTCTAGAGTCAGGATTAGATGGTGAGAAAGACTGTGCAGTTAGTTTTACATCAACTATGACACAAGCTGGAGCCATCTGAGAGGAGGGACACTCAATTAACAAAATGTCTCCATAAGATCTGGGTGGACAACCGTGCATCAGACAAAGGACTGATCTCCAAAATATATAAAGAACTCAAGAAATTAGATATTAAAATTCTAAATAACCCAATTAAAAAGTGGCATACTGAACTAAACAGAGAATTCTCATCAGAAGAATTTCAAATGGCCAAAAGATACTTAAGGATATGATCTTTGTCCTTAGCTATCAGGGAGATTCAAATCAAAACAACCTCGAGATAGCATCTTACACCTGTCAGAATGGCTAAGATCAAAACCACTAATGAGACCTTATGTTGGAGAGGTTGTGGAGCAAGGGGAACACTCATCCATTGCTGGTGGGAATGCAAACTTGTGCTACCACTTTGGAAATCAGTGTGGTGGTTCCTCAGAAAACTGGGAATCAACCTACCTCAGGAAACAGCAATTCCACTCTTGGAAATATATCCAAAAGATGCTCAATCATACTACAAGAGCATTTGTTCAACTATGTTCATAGCAGCATTGTTTGCAATAGCTAGGACATGGAAAAAACCCAGATACCCCTCAACTGAAGAATGGATAAAGAAAGTGTGGCACATCTACATATTAGAGTACTACTCAGCAGTAAAAAATAATGACATCATGAATTTTGCATGAAAATGGATGGAATTAGAAAACATCATCCTGGATAAGGTAACCCAGACCCCCAAAAATGAATATGGTATGTACTCACTCATAAGTGGATACTAGTCATAAACAAAGGACAACAAGCCTATAGCTCAGGATCCTAGAGAAATCAAGTAATAAGGTGAACCCAAAGAAAAACATATATAGACCCACCTGGAAATTGGAATTAGACAAAAATTTGGGAGCGGGGGGGTTGGAGGGTGAGGGGGGAGAAGGTGGGGAGGAGAACTTGAGGGAATGGGATGGTCAAGATGGAGGAAGGACAGATATGAGAGCAAGGAAAGAGATATGGAGTTAGCAAGAAACCTAGCTCTAGAAAAATGCCCAAGAACCCCCAGGGATGAAGCCAGCTGAGACCCTAAGCAATAGAGGAGAGGGTGTCTGAACTGGCCTTACCTTGTAGTCAGACTGATGATTATCTTAAATGTCACCATAGAACCTTCATCCAACAACAGATGGGGAACAGAGGTAATGACCCACATCGGAGCACTGGACTGAGCTCCCAAGATCCAGTTGAAGAGTGGAGGGAGTGAGAGTATGAGCAAGGAATTCAAGACCATGAGGGGGTCATCCACTGAGATAGTTTGCTTGAGTTAATGGGAGCTCACCAACTCCAACTGGACTGGGAGTGAATGAGCATGGGAACAACCAAGCTCCCCCAAAGGGGATTGACAGCTGGGGCAGACTGAGGGGCCACTGATAGTGACACTGGGATGTGTCTACTGCATATACCAGCTTCATGGGATCCTATTCTCTTTGGATGCAAACCTTGCTCAACCTAGACATAGTAGGGAGGGCCTTGGACTTTCCACGGGGGGGTGCATGGCACTCCCTTCAGGTTGGAGGGCTAGGGGGAGGGTCTGTGGAGGGAGAGGGAGTGGACTGGGAGGAGGGGAGGCAGTGGGAATTTGGATTGATATTTTTTTAAGTAATAAAAAAGGAAAAAAGACCTGGGTGGAGGGCATTTTCTTAATTGGTGATTAACAGGGGAGGACACAGTCCATTGTGGGTGGTGTCACACCTGGGTTGTGGTCTTGAGCGCTTTAAGAAAGCGGGCTGAAGGATGGCTCAGGGGTAAGAGTACTGGCTACTCTTTCAAAGGTCCTGAGTTCGATTCCCACAACCATTTGGTGGCTCACAACCATCTGTAATGAGATATGTTGCCCTCTTTTGGCCTGCAGGCATACATGCAGGCAGAACACTGTATACATATACATAATAAATAAATCTTTATTTATTATGTATTCAATATTCTGTCTGTGTGTATGCTGCAGGCCAGAAGAGGGCACCAAACCCCATTACAGATGGTTGTGAGCCACCATGTGGTTGCTGGGAATTGAACTCAGGACCTTTGGAAGAGCAGGCAATGCTCTTAACCTCTGAGCCATCTCTCCAGCCCCCATAAATAAATCTTAAAAAAAAAAAAGAAAGCAGGTTGAGCAAGCCAATTGCAGCATCTCTCCATGGCCTCTTCATCAGCTCCTGCCTCCAGATCCCTGCCATGTTTGAGTTCTTCAATGATGGACCATGGTGCAGAAGTATAAGCTAAAACAAAAAACAAAAACAAAAAACCCTTTTTTCCCCAACTTGCTTTTGGTCATGGCATTTTGTCATAGCTACAAAAACCCTAACCTAAGAAAGACTCAAAAGAAAGACTCACGGAAAAATATACAAAGGGCAAACAAGACAGATACAGAAAGAATATGGGTCAAGGAGAAGGGGTGACTCTTCTCTGCTAGGTCATCCCCCGGCCTTCACATTCATCTGCAAGTGTATGTGCAAAAACCTGCACGCATGTGCCGAAACATTCCCCACATTCTCATACATGTTCGTCTCTCTTCCTCACGCCTAACCTGTCCCGGCTGGGAGTCTGCATGAAGGATGTGCCTTTTCATGCTTCAGTTCGTGCTTAGCTCCCCCCGTTTCCCAGTCTTTGCTCGGTGGCATAAAACGGTCAGCTATACATCACAGCACATTCGTCTCTCTGGGTGCACGAGTCAAACATCTGCTTTCTCCATCCACTCCTTTATAGTCTGGCACCATGCGAATGCCCTGAACCATCACCCTTACACCGATACCGTAAAGAACGGATGAGAAGTCGGCAAATTCGACATCAGCTGCCTGGCTCTGAAATACGCTCCAGCTGGGTTTCAAATGCATCTAATATCCCAGCCTGTCATTATAATGGCCAGCTCTGCATTTTAAAGAGTAGGAAACAGGTTCTGATTCATGGAGCCTGGGGCTTTGTAACCGCTGGGATGAGAATTGATCGTCTTCAAAGGGAAGTCAAAGTGAGCTGTGAAGTATTGGGGAGCCCACTGATGCCATGTGACCTTCACCAGTGATGTGCAATGCGCTTTTTCTCCCAGTGATGGAGGCAGAGGCGGGTGAGGGCCTTGCTGCTGATCCATGCCACGTATTTAAGGGGTCACTGTATTTAGGAGGGCACCGTGATTTGCAAATTAAACATTACTTTGGTTAATGTATACTTTAGGATGAGGAGGAGGAGGAAGAGGAGGAAGAGGAAGGAGAAGAGGAGAGTGAAGAGGGAGAGGATGGTGAGAAGGGGATAAGGGTGAGGAGGTAGAGGAGAAAAAGAAGGCTGAGGAGAAAGGAGGAAGGTGAGGAAGGAAGAGAAGGGAGAGGAGGAAGGAAGAAGGGAGAGGAGGAAGGAGAAGGAGAGAGATGAGGGAGAGGAGGAAGAGGAAGAGGAGGAGGGTGAGGAGGGAGAG
>NC_022010.1:10101202-10134475 GCF_000317375.1 Microtus ochrogaster
AGGGAGAGGAGGAAGGAGAAGGAGAGAGATGAGGGAGAGGAGGAAGAGGAAGAGGAGGAGGGTGAGGAGGGAGAGGAAGAGAAGGAGGAGGGAGAGGCGGAAGAGAAGGAGGAAAAGGGGAGAGGGAGAGGAGGGGAGGGAAGAAGGGGAAGGAGAGGAAGGAGGGAGAGGAGGGTGAGGAGGAAGGAGGAGGGAGATGAGGGAGAAGAGGAAGATTCCCAGAATGAGAATCCAACTGAGTCCTGACAGAAGCTGCTACTGCTTGTGAACCAGCAAGCAGCCTTGGAGATCACATGTGGTCATTTCGTATCTGCCCTATACAAGCTTAAACTTTACTCTAGGGTCTCTCACTGGTCTAGAACTCACCGAGTGGACTGGACTTGTTGACTAGCCCCAGGCATCGTCCTGTTTCTGCCTTCTTGGCGCTGAGTTTACAATCAAGCACTCCCATGCCAGACTTTCAAGGATTCTCTAGACCAAACTCAGGTCTCATGCTTGCAAAGCAAGTATCTTACTGAATGACCCATCTATGCAGCAGCCCGTGATTCTCAAATTTTAATATGTTGGCATGCCTATTGACATGCCCTTAACAACAGGCCTTTGATGGAAGTAGAGTTGACTCACCCTTAAGGACCAGTCTGTTACATACATCACCATGCTGGGCTATGTGGCATTGGAATTAAAGAGCAATGCCAACTCAGGCCCCCTGGCTGTGCATCCAGGCAAGAAGTGATGCACTCAGGGGCTGAGCTTCTCAGGGTATCCCCTGCTGATAGAACCAGATAGTACCTCTTGCCAGAGCAGAGCACAGGGGTATCCTTGTCTCTGGTGATATTTATTTACTTGACTGTTACACCTAGCCAATTTCAGGACATTGGTTTAATCGTTGCTAGGCAAGCATTTTCAATAGCTGTCTAAATCCTCTAAATATAAAAGTCGCCCAGCCACTTCTAATAACACCCACGTCTTCATGCTTTTATTTTAATTGTAACTGTGTTTATTTCTTTAAAAATAGAACTCAAATTTCCCATTCCCAGGTAACTTTTTTTAGGCAAGTTTTTAAAGGTTTATTTTTAATTGTAAACATGTGTGTCTGTGTGGGGTATGCACATCGGAGTGCAGTTGCCTGTAGAGGCCAGAAGAGGGCATCAGATCCCCCTGGAGCTTGCATTGCCGGTGGTTGTAAGCCACCTGACTGTGGGTATTGGGAACCAAGCTACAGCCCTTTACAAGAGCAGTAAGCACTCCTTAACCACTGAGTATCTCTCTAGCTCCTTGGTTAAGCTTAACAGGAGAAACGGGTTTTATTTAACTCACTGTATGCATCTGATACTTTACAGTAAACAAAGAAGTTGGCCCCAAGTGTGCAGGTGAGTTTGCGTGGGTGAGAAAGAGCACAGGTGGAGAGGCAGAAAGAGCAAAGACAGTGAGGGGCAGGGAACTTAGACCTGGGGAGAGAGAGTCCGGTGAGAAAAGGACACAAGAAGACATGTTGACATGTCCTTCTGCAGCCCTGAATATAGGACAATCAGGTGCTGATGGGCATTTTCTGCAGTGGGTGGCTGTCAAGGTGACTCTAAGTAGATCAGCTTAGGGTCAGAAGGTGGGGGGTGGGCAGTGGGCCTACATCCAAAGCATGCGTGATACTGTGATTTCAAATGCATCCTTCTGTTTACACAAAGGAGCATGGGGATGAGGGCTCTCTTGGGGGCACTCAGAGGCAAGCAGAGAGCCACTTAGGGCTACTCATCTCCACTGGTAAAGAGCAGTGGGCCCTGGGCCAGGAGTTTAATTGCACTGATTTGTTTGGCTCCTTTGTATTTGTGGCAGCTGATGCTGTTTTTTTTTTTGTTTGTCTGCTCATTCGTTTGTTTTGTTCACTTATGACATCAAGTTTCCTCTTGAAATATATTTATTTAAGGAGAAAAAAAAGGAATTGGCTTTAATAAACAAGGCTAACTAAATGAGCCCAGCGCTGGTGACTGTATCTACAGCAGAAGCCACGAGGGATGGTTTCCCGAAGTGCTGTGGGGGTCTCTGTGTCGGGACAGTGCAGCAAGATGGTGTGCCCAACCTTCTCTGAGGTGGGGAGAGTGGCCGGAAGGGAAATAACTGGCTGGCTAATTCGAGAGTCAGGGGAAGTGGAAGGCTAACCCGAGATGCATCGTCAAACTTTTAAAAGATCAATGGTCACCTAAGGAGTGCCAGGTTAGAAGAAGAGGGCGGTTAATAAGGGCAAGAGGTGCCAGGGGCAGACACAGCTCTGTCCTTTCAGGACCAGTTTGTTTCTGAGAGAGCCATTCCCACTTCAGTCTGAGACGGTTACAGATGGATTGAGAAATGCCACAGTCTCAGAGCAGGCGAGGAATCTGTGACCCTGAGCCAGCCCTGGTCACAGAGTCTGAGTATAAATAATAACGATTCCCTAACTCTTCATGGGACTTTCTCTCAATAGAGGGGGATGGATTGGGCTCTGTCCTCCCAGAGTCTGGGCTACGGCTGACTCTGTGGAGTAGTCTTTGACCATAAATAATCCCCAAGGGACACAAGGAGGTGATCAGGAAAGCTGCACAGTCAAGGGTCACACATGCAGGTGATCTGGTGGCCACAAAGTATATGTCAGTGCTGTCATAGACTTTGAGCTGGACCAGAAGACAACTGGGTATCTTCAGTGGAATCACCATGGAGACACACCTCTGGGCATGTCTGTGAGGGTGTTTCCCGAGAGGAGTTCCTGAAGAGGAAAGTCACACCCTGAATGGGGGCAGTACCATCCCATGAGCTGGGGTCCCGGACTGAAAAGAGGACCATCCATCTCTCTCTGCTTCCCGACATGGATGCCATGTGGTCAGCCGCTCATATTCCTGCTGGCCTGCCTGCCCCCCACTCTGCCTCACCCCATGATGGACCATGAGGCAAAGCAAACCTTTCTTTCTCTTCGGTGGCCTTTTCTAGGCATTTTGTCACAGCAACGAGGAAACACTGCTCCTCCCATCATTAGAGACTCTCGTGGTATCTGCTTCCTGCTCTGCGTGCTGCAGATCACTGATAGCCATGCTGGCCGTTCTCACAACTGCCCTGCTCACTCACACACACATGCGCGTGTGCACGCCACACACACACCACACACACACACATCACACACAGTGAGCATGACTGCTTTCTCTCCCCATCTGTGTGGAAAATCCAGTTTCTATCGACTGTGAATTAGGTTCCTGTACTGGCTATATGTGCCCATGTATATCTGCCTTTTAAAGTCTCCTATAAATGGTTATAGCTGTTAGAGATTCCTCCACTGGTTACTCTCCACTGAACTTCTGGGCATTGGTTCATAATTTGTAGGAAAATTGTACTTTTTTGTTGTTTTGTAAGTAGGCAAACAAAGGAAGGACTTTCCCTCCTATTTAAACACACACACACACACACACTCACACACACACACACACACACACACACACACACACACACGAATGAGTATAGTACCCTCAGAGGCCAGAAGATGGCGCCAGATCTCTGGCAGCTAGCGTTAAAGGTGATTGTGACATGCCTTATTGTGGGTGCTGGGAACCAAACTCAGGTTGCCTGTAAGAGCAGTATTGACTTTTAACGGCTGAGCCATCTCCAGCCACAAAGCAATGACTTTCACACAGCTTCAGTTTCACTGACTTATCTGCACACACCCCTCTCCCCTTTCCTATCCTTCCCCTGATGTTCCCTTCCTCTCCTTAAGAGGCCCCACTCTGCTCCCACGCCATATATGTCTTCTGTCACGCCAGCTGTCCCACTTCTTAGCTGTATAGCCTGTTCAAGCCACGCCTCAGTGGTGACTTTAGTTTTTAAAATTGTTTTGCAAGGTAAACACAAGCTAGGGCAGTGCCAGACTGCCTGTGTTCAAGAAAGATTAGAAAGGATTCCTGTGTGCGTGAAGACACACATGGGGGAGAAGCCTCCAGGGATGCAGGCTCCTTGGTTTTTTGTTTTCTTTTGTTTTGTTTTTGAGACAGGGTTTCTCTGTGTAGTTCTGGCTGTCCTGGAACTCGCTCTGTAGACTAAGCTGGCCTTGAACTCACCAGAAATCCACCTGCCTCTGCCTCTGGGGATTAAAGGCGTGCGCCACCACTTTTGGGCGCTTCTAGTTTTAACACTGGCTCCATCTGTGGCTGTCTGTCCTTCACCTTCTTACTCCTCGTAAAAGAGGCTCTGACGGGGAAATGTTTTCCATGACCTCAGCGAAGAAATTGGGACTGGCTCCTTTTTCCTTGATGTTATTTCGCAGTACTGAGGTGAGGAAAACCTGCCTCCTACTGAATCTGGGCTGGGAGAGGCCACACTGCCCATGGTGGAGAAGTCCCATCTCAGGAGAAATCCACCCAAGTCTCCCCTCTCAGCAAACCTCAGCAAAGATCTTAAAAATGTCAGAGCGTTCCCGTCTCCTCTAACCATGAAAACTGTCAGGGAATCACTCTTCTTTGAAAGACAAATCCTGCCCGTGTCCTCCCAGTGGGTACGGGAGGCAGGCCAATCCCCAGAGATAGGAAGGAGCAGAGTGAGGGGGTGTGGTGTTTAATGAGGGCTGAGTGTCACTTTGGGAAGGTGGAAGGCTAGGGATGGATGTTCCTGCACTGATGGGATTTTACTCCACGCACTCTTAAGTGGGGTTAAAAATGTTAAGTTTTATATTACATATATTTTACCATAATAAAAATTTCCACTAAAAAGGCACTCTCATTTATATATGCTTGACAGAGGGCAACGGGAGACTGGGTCAGTTACAGCATTTTTTTTTTTTCCTGAACAGCCCAGAAATGAGGCTCAGACGGAATTAAGTGAGGGAGGGCTGTGTCTTCTCCCCAAACCAGAAGGGTGGAAGGCAAGCAAAATCAGAGATGGTGAGATGGGGACCCTGGCAAGGCAAATCCAATCCTTTTGTAAGTTTCTGTTCCTCCCTGCCCAGAGCATTGACCTCTCTCTTCTGATAGAGGCTCAAAGTGGCTACAGCATCTGCAACCATCAAATACACTATTGCACCGGTAAGGATGTAAGGACCGGAGGGTAACCTTGGGTACCACAGGCTAGACTGACAGGCCAACAAGCTCCAGGGATTCTAGCTACACTTTCTGATGGAAAGAGACAGCCATAGGTAGCATCCTTTACCTGGTGCCTTAAGCCACGCCCCTTCTCCCTTGGAACCCAAAAGGTGACAGCAGATAGGGTCACCTCCTTTTGTATAAGAAGAGCTGCCAGCCAAATATGATGGAGCAGGAGTCTGGGTCCCTAAGGACTTTGCAGGGCCACCAAGTTAACCCCAGGCCAGCTCTGCCTTCTGCATGTCATGCTGTACCAGATCAAGTGAAGCCTGTCCCCCCTTAAGGGGCTATAGTCTGGCTTCTGTGAAATCAGCCAGGACTTCAATTAGGGCAACAAACACATATATAAAGATGAGAAAATTCAACTGAATTCTGGACCACGGTCTAGCTCAAGCTTGTCACAACAAGATTTGTGAAGGTCCTCGAACAGGCTCGAGTGTTGTTAATTATTTGGAAAGGAAATGGACATCGGAACACACATCCTGCATGGCAGTGAGCCAGGGCATTGGCAGAAAGTAGACTGCTCTTTGTTCAGCGTGAGTGTGCAACCATGGCGTGTGTGCGCACGAGATCATTCTTCAGTCCTTGTGTCTTCCTTTCCCTTCTCTCTTTTCTCTCACTTGAGCTTTTGGTGATGCTGGTGGGGGCTTTACCACAAGACCCTAACCCTGGCAGCAGACGCGGGGTTAATTCAGACCTTTCCATATGTTCCCCTTTAAACACAGTCAGTGTTGGGGCTTCATCTCCCCCTCCACTTCTCACCAGGGCAGGACGATCAGGAAGGGACATCAAAGCGGATCAAAGAGATGGCAGAGCAGAAAGCTCTCACCCCGGGACTCCACGGGCTGAGACGACTCCAGCACATCTGAAGTTGGTTTTAGATTTTATTGAACGTCTCTCCCTGCTCCCCTTTTATGATTTCGGCAACCGAGGTAATGCAATCAGGCCTCTCCTGAGGCAGCTGTGTAAGCGACCCCCCTCTCCCATTTAACTGGAGACAATGAGAAACTAACCTGAGCCCAGCACAAAGCAGCTTCTCCAGAGACAATGGAATGCTCGGACATCATCCTTTCTCCCCCACAGATGTTTGCCGACTGTCTTTATTTACCAAACTGCCTGTTGGGTTTTACAGCCCCCTCCAGGCACAACACCTAGGGGGAGCTACTGTCATCTGGCTAACGGTAGGTGGTATAAATGAAGACAGATCACTCTGTCTTCCTTCTAACCCGCCCCCTTTCGCTCCTTGCACAGCAAATCTCCGTCTGAGGCTTTTAAGGTGTGGTGCGCAGAGCACTTCACTGCAGTTGGCGGGTGGGGGAAAGCCCTTTCTGCCAGGGCTGTACTAGCTCCTTACTGTCTTTAACATCTGGCTTTATAAGAGCTGGTGCAAAGGATGCGCTTGCATCTGGATTTTACAGCAGCAGAGAAACAACAAATAACAGGGTCCCTGGGCCCAGGAGGAACTTGTTCTGCCAATCAAGTCACCATCGGCTCCTGGCTTTCCTCTTCTATGGAACCCACCATGGTCCCTTTCCTGAGATGCTCAGCCATGGTGATAACTTCAGGGTGTGTGGGAAACCAGTTTAGGGCTTCTCTGTCTGGAATGTTCTTCCCACGGGACCTGCTACATGTTACTGATCCTAGAAGAACTTGACTGGCTGCCAAAACGTAATCCAAATGCCCTTCATGCCCCTGCCTCACTGTCCCTCATTATCATCACCAGACGACTTGCAGATCCTGAGATGTGTTAGAGGGGTTTTGGTGCACACAGTGCACACAGCTTAGAGGTGACTACAAAGCTTAGAGAAGTGTCTCCCAAAGATCGGAGGAGGGCACAGGGGGTCTCCCTCCCGCTTTCAGCTCAACTGTGTGTTTTCAGGGCAGATGGCCTCAGTTTCCCAGAGATACAGGATCTCTGATCTCGCAATCGGAAGTGATGGCTGTGAGGGCGGTGCCAGAGACACAGAACTGATCTTTGTGTTTTCTAAATACTCACCAAGCCGAACTGGATTTTGAGGAGGGTGCAGTAGTCTGGCATTTCCCCCCAGTTTCTAGGAGGGAGGTGCTAGAAGTGACATCAACAGCCTTAGCCCCAAGTTGGAGAGAGTTCAGCAGTTAAAGACACTTACTGTTCTAGTGTACTTCCTGTCCTTCCTGGGCTGGGTTGTCAGTACTCATGTGGGCAACTCACAACTACTCGAAACTCATTTCCAGGGAATCATCATCTGGTATCTATGGATACTAGCACACAGGTATCACACACATATGCACACACACACACACACACACACACACACACACACAGAGACAGACAGACAAAGAGACACACAGACATTCAGATAAATAAAAATAAGTCTCTAAGAAACAAGCAAACAAGAGACCAGAGAGATAGTGCGATGTCAAAGAGCATTGACTTCTCATGCCTGGGTTTGATTCCCAGCACCCACACTGCAGCTCATAACCTCCCGTAACTCCAGTTCTGATACCCTTTTCCAGCACCCAAAGGCATGAGGCACACATGTGGTTTATAGAAGAACATGCAAGCAAAACACCCATAGACATGAAATAAATAAAAGTTTAAAAAAAACAAGAAAACACTGTCAATCCTAATACGAAATACGAATATAAACACTAACCCTAGAGGTGACCTCAACAGCGATAGTAATTCTACCCCTTAGCTGCCCAAATCCTAACCCCTAACCTTAATACCCAACCCTGAACCCTAACCCTGATTCTCAACCATAAAACCTAGTCCCTAACAATTGCACTTAAAATTAATACCTAACCCTACTCCAGCCTCTGACCCTACTCCAATTTTACCCCAACCTTAACCCTAATCCTAATGCTAACCCCCTAGTGACACAGAGAACTCTGTGACCCCGATCCTGATGCTAACATCCTAGTGACACAGAGATCTCAGTGACCCTGATCCTGATGCTAACCCCTCAGTGACACAGAGACCTCAGTGTTCCTGGTGTTTCTAAAAAAAAGCACCATCCATCTTTCTCAGCCATCCCAGCATAGATGTGGTTCCTACCCTCTATCCACAGAAGAGAGACGCTAGACACAGAGAGACCAGCAAACCGCCAGAGTTCCACAGAAGGCGGGCATGCTCTGAGCAGCAGCTATACCTGGGAACATGGCTATTCCCTCTCTATTCCTGGCTGGAAGATTCCAGCACCGTAAACAACCTTAAGTCATATCAACCTTACTCTGCAGCTTACCCCCAGGGTGACCACGGAGGTTATGTCTCACTTTGGGATGTGCCAGGCTGGGGAGAACAACACTTCAGATCGCCTCCAGTGGTGCAGCTGGCGTCGACGCAGGGTTACAAATATCACACCACATTTCAGGGAGCAATAGAAACAACTGGTATACTTAAACAAAACGGGCAAAATAAGAGATGCATTTAGGCTTAAAGAGTCATGCTGAGCAGTGGTGGCACACGCCTTTAATACCAGTAGTCAGGAGGCAGAGGCAGGTGGATCTCTGTGAGTTTGGGACCAGCCTGGTCTACCCAGCGAGTTCCAGGATAGTCAGGACTACATAGAGAAACCCTTTCTCGAAAAAAAAAAAAAAAGTCAGTCAGTTCCTTAGGCGGAACATACACAGAACAAAGTAAGTTGCCAGGTACATGTACCAAAACTGTCAGCTATCTTTCTCTAAAGTTGACCCTTGTATATGTTCATGCAGTCTTTCGTGGGATCCTTTTTTAATCCAAAATTCAGTTCAGAGAAGGCTTTCACATTTTTAATCACTCATATTAGATTCACATTGTGAATCCCCATGCTGTTCTCATAGGGTCCAATCACAGTAGAAAATGCACGTTTGGGGGTTTTACAAAGAAGAACTGCTAAACAGGCCATGGTGTCTCGGAGTATTCCTCTAACCTGCTAGCTGGCTTGGGGTGAGTTCTCTTCAGGGTCCCGGCATCCTACTTCCTTTATCATTCATGTATGTCTCCGAGGTTTGCTGAGATGAGCCAGCAAGGGGATAGATAGTTTTGGGGACATTTTACAAGCTGTAGTATTCCATAAAGACAAGAGGGACTTTTTCCTCTCATTTTATTTTTTTCCTCTGTATAAGTATTTGTCTGCACGTGTATGCCATGTGCATGCAATGCTAGTGGAGTCCAGAAGAGGGCGACAAATCCCCTAGAACTGGAGTTGTAGCTGGTTGAGCGCCACCATGGGAAGTCTGGGGACGAAACCTGGATCATCTGAAACAGCAGCAAGCATTCTTAATTGCTGAGCCATCACTCCAGCCCCTAAGACATGAGGAATTGTATTTACGTGCTTTGGTTTGGAGTTTTCCACAACAGAGTTTGTGCAGGCAATTCCGGTGCGCCTAAGCATGACCAGTGAGTTCTGCACCGGTACATACAGACAAGGCCCTTGTCCCCTATTTCCAGGTCTCTCCAAGGCTGAGAGCAAGGTGACTGAAGGGGCTGGGACCTTCTGGGACGGTCAAGGGGAAAGGAATGTGCCTCCAGGATGTCGTTGTTGTTGAAGGGATTCCGTCCCTCACGGGCTGTTGGACTGGCTGCTTCAGCTCCTCCAACACTGCTGGCTATGGAGTCTACGCTCTTTGCCAGGCTGGCGGTGCCAGCATGCAAGCCAGGAGGACAATGGGCCTCTAGCACTACATAAGTACTGTCTTTGTTGCCTAATCAGAGAGAGACACATGCGGTGATATTGACTAAAAGCGGCTCAGCTCGCCATGAGGAGGGAGAGCAGGATTACATAAGGATAGGGACGCCAGGTGGGGGGAGGGGGACACCAAACCTTGGCTTTCCTAATTACACTTTGGCTACCTGCCAAGCATTTGAACCACGCCGATCCTTTGCTCTTGACAACAACCTCGTGGAGTGGGAGACACCACCTCTCACTTAGGGGCAAAGAAACGGAAGCTCAGAAAAATCTGTGTGATGAACACTCGTGCCGACTTCACACTGTGGGTCCTATCTCAACCACTTGATTATGCTTAAATTTCTGTTTTTGTTTAATATTCACTTAATGTATATGAGTGTTTATCCTGCATGTATGGAATGTATGTGTACCATGTGCATGCAATACCTGTAAAAGAGGGTATCAGATCTCCTGAAACTGGAGCTACAGATGGTTGTGAGTCTCCATGTGGTTGCTGGGAACTGAACTTAAGTCCTCTGCAAGGGCAGCCTGTGCTCTTAACCACTGAGCCATCTCTCCAGCTCCACTCTGTTTGCTTATGAGACTCAAGCCCCTACAGCTCAGGACTCACAAGACTCAGGTGAGGAGGCTGGAGTCCCTATGGAGAATCAGAACTTCCCAGCCATCAGTCAGGGTGGACACTGCTGGACTATGTGCCGAGAAGTAACCCTGACAGATCTGCTTGATCTTCATCTTGGTGTTTTGAGGCAGGGTCTAACTATATAGGCCAGGCTGGCCTTCATCTCAATCTCCTCCTGCCTCTCCTTCCCTGAATGCTGGGATCCCAGGCGTGCATCACACACCCTACAATTTTGCTTGGCTTGGTCAGACAATGGGATGACAAGTTCCCTGCCGTTGACCTTCCAGCCTCCAGCACTGAGAAAGGAATGCCTGTTTCCCCAGCAATTCAGTGGAAGGTATTAGAAAATGTAACCTCCAAGCTAATATACAGCACTAGGTGTCCCACGTTTTTTCAGTCTATAAATATTTCATCTTATTTTTTATTTTTATTAGTTATTTGAGAATTTTATACAACATATTTTTATCCTATCCACCCCTCCTTTCAATCTCTTCCTTATCCACTCTCCCTTCCCTACCCACCTAACTTTATGTCATTAAAAAAAACAAAACATTGACTACAATCTGTGCTACACATAGACTCTTGGATCTGGGGCCTCCACAGGAGCATGGCAAAGGGCCAGGGGCCACACCATCGTGGGAAACTGACCTTCCTCTCCCAGCAGCAATCAGCTGCCAATTGCTCCTCAGCTAGCGGTGGGACTTCGTGCTCCATGCTGGGGTTTTAGGAAGTCTTCCTTCCTACCATAAGAATAACACCCATTTTACAGAACATGTGATAGACAGGACTGAGCTGTGCTCAGAGACCAATCTTTGGGCTTGTCTGACCAAGGAAGTCTCTAGATTTAGTTCACATAAGCTGTGGGTGGCAGTGTCTCATGATGGACGAAAAGGAGAAGAGGTGAGCACCAGCATTCCTCTCTGTCTGCAGGGAGACTGCGGATATCATGTGACCACCTTACCCCGCTACCATAGCTGCAGCCTCCCTCACCACCACGGCTTCCCCACCGTGATGGACTGCACCCGCCGTGAGCCAGAATCCACGCTCCCTGAAGTTGATTCTGTCGGATGCTTTGTCCTAGCAATGAGTTAAATAACCAATACATACAGGGGACCTGGAGAGTTGACAGTGACCATTCTAAAGCCATAGAGAACCAGGATCTTGCTCTGTCACCTCCTTCCTGGCCCGGAAAGGACACAGCATATGCCAGGACAGCAGCAGATGCTCTGCAAAGGGAGGGCGGTCTGAGGAATGCACAGGGGCTCTTGACACTATTACCAGGAACACAGACAAGTTCTTGGCCCCGGGGCCATAACTGCCCCAGTCACGCAAGCTCCTCTAGTGCTGGTCACTACTTATTGTGCCAAATGCCTGAGACTTTTGGAAGAATACATGTGCCCTCTGCCGTAGAACCCTCAATTTCCTGACCTGATGACACCCTTCCTGTTCCAGCTTTCTCCCGTGGCTACCTGTGCTGTGCATTCATGTATGTGTGCATGGCCTGTCTGGTTTTGCATATGTGCGGTTGCATGTATATGCGAGGCTTAGGGTTGAGGTCAAGAATGATCCTTCATTGCTCTTGTACCTTATTCACTGAGGTAGGGTCTTGGGGACAAACTCAGAGCTCACAGGTAAGGCTAATCTTGCTAGCCAGCTTGCTCTGGAGAATTGCCCCCACCCCACTTTCTACCTTCTGAGGCTGGAATTACAGGCGGGCTGCCATGCCCACCCATCCAGCATGTGCATGGGTTTCTTGGGTCCTATTCATATACATGGGATCCTAACTCTGGTCCTTGCTTGTATAGCAAGCACTTTAGCTGCTGAGCCATTTCCTCTGTCCCCTGTCCCCACTGACATCTTACTGGCCAGCCCTCAGTGGACTCCCTAAATTCTGATCTCTCGTTCAATTCCTGGAGATCTCCTACCTCACAGGATCCACTGTCAACACTTAAACTCCATATCACTAGAGCCTTGCTTGGGGAAGACACCCTTAGTTACTATGTCTTGATAGCTTGGAGTGTCGCAATCAAGGATCAGAGCTGACATCTCCCAGCCTCTCCTACAGCAAGGTGTGGCTGTGGGCATGCTCTGCTCATGAAAATGATGGGTACAAATTCAGTGTCCTAAGTAGAAGAGGAGGCAGGCTTCCTGCTTCAGCAGGTTAATCCGAATGGCTGGAATTCTTCGGGGGAGGGGGTAAGCCACTGTGGGTGGAGGTGAGCCTAGCTACACTTTGGGGGTGATGGAACAACAAAGTGGGTGGAGTCGGAGCACTAGACACCTCGGCAGGGTAGAGTTGCCATGAGAATGTAGCATTCGAACAAGAGGGAAGGTGGCTTGCCCCTCAGTCACAGAAACATCCCTTTTATCGGAACCCACTTCCATCTACATAGTGAGCACCTAGGTCCCTGACAGCTGCCTGCCTACGGGAAGTGCTGTGAGCACATGGCCCCAGCAGCCCGTGACGGACCAGGGTGACTTGACTTTATCCTTACTGAAGCATCAGTGCCTTTTCCCAAGGTAGACAATTAAGGCCATGATGGATGAGTTGTCGCTGCCATTTAGCCGGCCTAATTTATACACTGCTGGTGAGAAAATGCCGCACTTGAGACAGAACAAGTGCGGCATAGTAAGGACCACTTATGAAGAATTAATGCGAGACAGGGAACAGAAAGGAAAGAGTTATTCAGCTGCCAGGGAAAGACACGGACGGCTTTGCGGCCCGACCTGTCACTCCATCTTTGAGAAGAGTGTGAGGTCTGGAGGACCAATTCAAAGCTATTAAAATAACCTCTCTGCAGGAAGCGTGTCTTCGCACACTGCTCTTATTATTCCACCTGAATGTGTTGTTAGCTTTTCTTCCGAACAAAGACTCAAAGCATTTACCACCTTAGGGAGTCTGGGTGTCACTTCAGGAGGTTTGGCGTGAGGCAACAGGATCTAGTGTAGGGTGATTAAGGAGGAGTGCCTGGGGTCCCTGATCTCTGGTGTCCAGACTTTGAGTATAGAGACCAGAAAGTCATGTACACAGTGAGTCTTTATGTTGGCTTGTTGCCAGATCTAAGCGGCCACCCACATCGTCTTTATCTCCGTTTCTATTCTCTAGACATTTGTCTGTTAAGATTTTAAACGAAAACACGATGGTGGTACCATCCCATTGATGACGTTTTAAAGAGTTCGTGTTAGGATAGAGACAAGTGTCCCCAGAGTAAAGGACTCCCCCTCCTCTACCCGGCCAGCCTTGTTCTTTCAGTTGTAATGTTGGATCACGTCTGCGGAGATACCCCTGTCGTGCATCCTGGGCGCTAGAGCACAGGACGCCCCCTACTGGGGCCTGAGCGCATGACAGCAGAAGCACAGCTGCAGAGGGCATTGCAGGAAGGAGTTGCATCACACTGGATTTGTATCGTGGAATAGATCCTCTTTAACTCGCCCCACTTTAAACAAGGCCTTGCTTGCAAGCCATTGACCCGTACTTAAGTAATACGCTCCTTTATGGGACTTAATAACACACACCATTTCTCTAGCGGACTTGCTTATCCAATCACTTTCTATCTTTCTGAAGACCAATCAATGTCATGAGGGTTGGCGTGCACGCCTGTCGTGGGAGCTTCGATATCCACAGGGTTTGCCGGGCACTCATCATTATCTGATAAGTGAATGCAGATCTAATGATTCCGGCCTCACTTTGAGATTTTTCATATAAAGCTAATGTTGGATGAAGGCACCTTCCGATGAGGATCTAACATATTCAAAATCGACACAAGATTTTTTTTTCATGGTCTGAGGTTTGGGGAAACAGCTATAGCCTTGCAGGTTTCTGAGTCCCGTGGAATGGGAAATAAGGGTGGCAGAGGTCCGCACATCCTGTGACCAGCAAGTTTCAAGGCTGACAAAACGGTACAGCCTTTGTCAACTGAAATAATATTTTAATAACATGTCTGAACGTCCTACAGAGAGTCCATTGGCTCCATAAATCCTAGTTGAAGGCCAGGGTGGTGGCTCAGTCCATAAAGTACTTTCTGTGCCAGGATGGGGACCTGAGTGAACACCCCTCCCCCCCCGAACCCACATGAAACAAAACATAACAAAACAAAATAAAAACAGGTCTCAGTAATGTGTTCTTGTCATCTTGGTGCTGGAGAAGCAGAGGTAAGACAAAATCTAGAGCTGAGCAGCTACTGAAACCAGGGCCAAGAGTTAAGGAGCCCCTGGGGACTGGGAGACAGTTGTGTGCGTACAGACACTAACTGGGCGAATCTGGTGGGGACAGGCGGCCCTCTGTTGGGAGACTGAGGAACTTTAAGAAGGTGGGGATCTAGGTGGGTTACTGGGGTTAGGCCCTTGAGGGGAAAAGTCCAGCCCTGTCTCTGCTTTCACACCTTTGCTTCCTGTCTGTCATGAAACGAGGTGCCTTGGCCACAAGCACGTGCCAGGAACTCCACTGCAGCTTCTGTCATGATGGACCCAAACCTTCTGAAGCCAAGAAGCCTAGGAGCCTTTTGTTCTCTTCATTTGGTTCTGTCAGGCATGATGGTCACAGTGGCATGGAAGCAATGGATGGCCTCAGGTGAAGCCCTCGCCCTGGGGCTTCGGGGAAGCTGGGCTCTAAGGGGAATCAACCAGTTCTGAAATGCTGCCACATCAGAGCCTGAACACAGGCTCCCCCGGCCATTCCCCAAAGCTATTTACAGATGAGGCAAGCGTTTGACCACTTGATAACTTGACATAGTTAGCTCAGGGCAGATTCTGAGAGAGACCAACTTAAGAGCTTGTTAGTGTTCACAGGAACTACCTGCCAGGCTGAGACAGGAACAAAGAGAATAAATGCTCCATGCTATCTGTGGGGCTTGGGCTATGCAATTGGCCCAGGATGTGAGTTGGGCAAAGCAACTGACTTCTATAGGTAACTTGGGGTCCTTGGTATAAGACCCAATAGCATCTCTTCCTGGAGGAGTTGGAGAATTACTTGGGGTAAGATAAAGGGGGGTCAAAAAAGAGGTATCAAGCCATTAGTATCAATGTGAGTTTGACAAGCATATAAACCTTCTGAATTCCTGGAGTCTTAAGTAAGCATTGCTGCACCACAAACTCCCTACACAGGTAGAATAAAACTAAAGCAATCATCCCATTGTCTTCGTGGTTTCAGTGACTCAGAAATTCTATAAGGGTTCATCTAGGTTGTCTAGGGTTGTTTCCTCCTATACCCCCAACTCCCACAACCCCTGCCACGATCAGGTAGGGACTCCAGATAGAGCAGGGGCTGAAGTAATGAGGTAGGGGAGTTAGTGGGATGTCATTTCTTCCTTTAAAAAGCTTAAGGTTCCTCCCTGGGGTCTGTTCATAGCGTATGACTAGACTTCCTCCCACCATGGAGGCCTCAGGGTGATCAGACTGCCTAGACGTGGTGGGCTTGAGGTTCTTTTACAGACCAGCTTCAGAAGTCACATGGTGTCACTTCTGTTGAGGAATATTAGCCAATCAGAGGCCTATTGGGTTCCAATGGGTGAGGGCCAGATATGACCTCCCAGCAAGGAGTGAGAAGAAAAAAGGCTGGTGACAAAACAGCAGCCAACCCATGACCTTAACCTCACTATGCAGCTGAGGATGGCAGTAGGCTTGATCTTCCAGCTTCTACCTCCAAGTGCTGAGAGGCTAGGCATGCGCTATAAGGTCCTATTTATGTGTGGTGCATGCTAGGCCAGCCCTCCACCCTCTGAGCCACACCCTCAAGCCTGTCATTCAAAAGCTGGCTATGCGAACACTGTGTGTGCTCAGGCAACAGTGATCATGTCCCAGACTGCCCACTCTGAGTTCCACAGGCACCAGGCCAAGAACTTCAGCCAGTCCCCAGTATCTCTGCAGACACATCCCATTTAATTCGGGGGTAGCGAGTCTTGACCAGACGATGAACCACAGGTCTTGCAAGGCACCAACCTTTGAGAAGCCCCTGTGGATCCCGCAGACACCAGACATTATCCTGAGCTACGACTCTTTGATGGCATGTCTCCCACTTCTCCCAGCTCCCACACTCAGGTGTCTCTGGCTAATCCTCTTAAAAGATTGACTCTCTACAAAGGACAGGGGCACATCAATGGCCTCTACCACGCTAGCCTTTTACTCTGCACTAAACCTCCTCAGAGTTCAGGAAGCTGGTAGTCCAATGTATGCTTAAAGTAGGAGGGATGGAAGACTATACCAAAAATTACACAGCTTGTACATCCAGACACTCACCTGTTTTGAAGGTCCACATGAGCCTGCTATATGCTTGGGTGTGGCGGGGGCACACGTCTCTCTTTGAGAGGCCAGGATGTACCCACATGCCATTGAGATGGAGATCTTAGTATGTGGTTGTTTGCTGTTTCTGAGAGAGGACATAGGGCAGACAATGTCCCTCGGGAGAAAACAGATTATCTTACGATATCATTCCCTAAACTTCTGTTTCCAGTAAGCAGTCCCAAGCTCACTCACATTCTAGCATCCTTCACAAAAACGAAAAGCAAAACAAACAAAAAACAAATAACTTCCTACAGCTAGCTCTAAGGTAGGCAATTGAGACCGCTTCAATGAATGCTAATAGGTATTTTACTTACCATTTTCAATGATTTTTGCTTTGTGAAAAACCCTTCTCGTTTATTACCTGCCTGATTTATATCACTCCCCTGCAGCATATAGTCCCTGAAGTTTTACGCTCTTGAGTTAAGGGGATGGGGGTGGCAGCAGCTGCTGCTGCTGGAGGCAGAGGGGAGAGGTACATGGGATTCATGCTGTGTTCTATAGAGGCACTGGGACCTCAGAAGGTCTACCCTCAAGATCCCCTGAGAACTTAGCTGACCTGTCACTCAACACGAGGAAGGGTGGGTAGGAAGAAAGCACCTGCTCCGTGCATGGTCCTGGTGCCACTGATGCCGGTAAAGCTGCAGGGGGCTGGGGAAGATGGAGCAGAGATGACACACCTTTACATTTCTGCTGGAAAAGAAGGGATGTCTGTACAATTCATTCTATTTAGGCAGGATCCTGTGGTGGAAAATGAACGTGGCTCAGCCTTCGAAGGCGTTGGCCTCATTTCTTAAGTCCCTTGCTTGGCAAGAGTGGCGTTCCAGGACGACTTTTCACGGGCAGTCTCCTTCCCTGGAAGTTACAGATAATCAACTTCCTGAAGAATACGGGCTCTATTGTGGCAGGAGCCTGGTTGACTGCTTTTGCATAGGGTTTACTGACTGCAGAACCATCTTCCTGAACAATGAGCCTTTTGTTGGACGAGCATGGCCGATTTTAAAACTGTGAGCGGGCTGGGTGTGTTGGAAGTGCTTATCTAATCCCAGCCTTCAGGGGGATGAAGAAATGTTTAAGGCCAGCGTGAGACACATAGTGAGTCCAGGCCAGTCTGGGCTACTTGACAAGACACTGACTCAAAAAAAAAAAAAATAAAATAAAGCAAATGTTTGTGGTAGATTTGATATGACAATGTGGGTTTTCAGCTGCTCTAGAAAAGCCTGGTGCTCTGGTCACACAGGGCGCCATGCATTCCCACCTGAGAGGCCCTAGAACCTGAAAGGCACACCCTGTTTAGGCACGTGCAGCCTGTCTTCCCCCTGTTACGGTCCCAGAGTGGAAGCAGGTAGAATTCCATTCACCTCCTAGTGGCACAAAAGTCCCTCCTGCTTGAGAACCTGTCCACGGTCCTGAAGTCCCAAGAGCAAGCTTCCCTGGGGCTGAGCCCCTACTTAGCTCTGCAGCTTAGATGTGCAGGACAGCAGCTGTGGGACATCCCTATAACACCCCCTTCCAAAAGGGGGTTGCCACCCCTGATGAAGAAGGAACCCTGCAGGTAAAAGTGGGTCCCTTTTGGAGTCTCTTGAGTTCTCTGGGCTGTTCTGGAACAAGTTCTGGACACCTGCATCACTACAACCCCTACCTGCTTCTCAACACATCCTTAGCTCTCAGTTTCTTCCTTCAGCCTTGTTCCATTCAGACTGGGTCACCAGGCTTGGGCAATTCATTCATATTCATTCATTCATTCATTCATTCATTTATTCATTCTCTTTCTCTCTTTCTCTCTCTCTCTCTCTCTCTCTCTCTCTCTCTCTCTCTCTCTTTCTCTCTCTCTCCACCCCCTCTCTGCAAGCATACGGCCTTCTGCTAGCATTTTTTTAAATAAAGGAGTCACTCCCCCTTCCTTTCTTTTTTTCTTTCTCTTTCTTTCTTTCTTTCTTTCTTTCTTTCTTTCTTTCTTTCTTTCTTTCTTTCTTTCTTTTCTATACAGGGTTTCTTTGTGTAACAACCCTGGCTGTCCTGGAACTCACTTTGTAGACCAGGCTGGCCTCGAACTTGCAGAAATCCACCTGCCTCTGCTTCCAGAGTGTCGGGATTAAAGGTGTGTGCCACCACCCAGCTAAGATTTATTTATTTATTTTTTAAATTATGTGTATAAGTGTGTTGCTATGTGCGGTATGTACACCATGTGTGTTCAGGAGACCATAGAGGCCAGAAGAGGGAGTCAGATCCCCTAGAGTTAGAGTTACAGGCAGTGAGCTGCCATGTGGGTGGTGGGAAACAAACCCAGGTCCTCCGCAAGGGAAGCAAGCACTCTCAACCACCAAGTCATCTTCCTGGCCCTGGTTTTTATATTTTGATTGTGTTTGCATCTTCTCCTTTTTAATTCCACAACTGAAGCACCTCCTTCTCCAACCATTTGCACACATTAAAGCTATTTTTGAAAGAAAACACTTGCAGGCACTCACTTACACATTCCGTTTGGGTGCCTGCTCCTTCTAAGCACCGTCTGTCTTTATCTGCCTGCTTAATCACGTGACTTTGATTGTGGAGGCCGTCGGAAAGATTTAGTGAAACAATGTGCACATTTTGTAAAATGCCAATCCCCAGGGACTACATGGGGGCCTGTCCTAGTGCTGCCGAACGCTAAGAAACACACAGAGTAATCCTGTTACTGCGATGTGTGCTTTTAAGGCAGCGTGCTTGCTCGGGAGACAGCTTTTAACAGTAATGCTTTAACAGCCGAACCTAAAAGGAAATTCCAAGTGCCGAAGAGAGCTGTCTTACGTCAAGGTGTTCGGCTGGGAACAAGTGTGTGGCTGGGTCATGATTCCTACAGCAGGCACTTGTGACCCACAGAGTGTGCCAGCTGGATCATGACCTCAGAGGTTACATCTTCCAGCGACCAGACCCCATCAACTGGACCCCATTCATTTCGGGGAACACCTACCGGTTTAAAGACAGCCTTGTGCTTGGCCATTTCCCCTGAAGAACAGCTGTATAAAGCAAGGCTTAGGGAATGCTCAGGGCAGGAGCACGTTTTCAGATGAAAAGCCCACACTGGAGTCCAGGAGGGCCAGCTTCCCTCTTTCTTTCTGCCACCTGGAGGTCATTCTTGCAGGTCAGACGAAGCACTTGCCTAATTGATCCCTAGCTGCTTAGGCAGGACTGTCCTGGACACTGAGGTCTGAACAAACACTTAGAAGATGAAGGGAGAAGAAAAGTAGGTGCAGGATGTTTCTGAAGGAAGGAATGCAGAAAGGGCCAGGAGAATGAGTTCGGATTCAGGTTCACCACTGTCTGCACACCCCCACCCCCACACTCTTTCCCTGAAGCCACACAGAGGCCTCTGCCTCTTGCCCTACTCACTTAGAGCTGTGCAGCTCCGATGGGGGAAAGATTGGCTTCACACTCTATGTATGAAAGATTCTCTTATAGGTGGTAGCTGGCTCTGTTTGAGAGCAGAGATGTTCAGGATGCTTCAAAGGCAAGAGGGGATGGAACACAAAATAAATAGATGGCTCAGGGACAAGCTATCTTCCTGGGTCTGGGAGACACTGGCAAAAAGATTTGGCTCCCCGAATCCCACAGTTCTTTGGTAGACATACGGAGCAAGGGGAGCCAGTGCTCCATACCATCTTCCTGAGTTTCCCCAAGCAAGCTTTCTCTCCCATCTCTCCATCTAAGAGGTCACTTCCCCAGAGGAGGCAGTAGGGGGCGCTTCCGATCCTGAGTCCCAGGTTGGGGTTACCAACCGTGAACTTTGGCATGGGGAATCATTTGATTGAGGTGAATTAAGGAAGGGTCTTGATTTTCTTCCTTTCTTCTTCTTCTTTTTTTTTTTTTTTGCATGAGTCTTTTACTGGTGTGTGTACTTCCCAATTAGTCTAGGCTGACTGGCCAGGAAGCACTGGGATTATAGGTGCAGGCCACTGTGTCTAAATCCTCACGCTTAGGCAGCAAGCACTCTGCTGATGGGCCCCCCTCCTTAGCTCCAGCAAATCCTCTTTCAGGAGCCAGAACTCTGGGATGTGAATGAGATCTGGAGACACAGCTGCAGCTTCCATGGCTCCAATGGGCAGCTCTCCTAATTGCTGACACTCACGAGGGACATTGCAAGAGCCAAAGGAAAAGCGCAAAGCTCTCTCAGCTCCTTCAGCAGCCACCATCCAGCGTCCTACAGAGAGGCTCCTGCAGGCAGCCACAAATCACGAAGATGGGGGGATTCCATGCCAACAGGATCCTCAGATAATTGACTGAGTTTGTCCTTGAAGCAAGAATACTTGGTATCCATGCCCCGATGAGGGCTGTCTGCTTCGGCTGGGCTGGCTAGGGAGGTCAGCTCCGGTGTTCAGGGCAGCATTAGGCATGGGGGAATTTTTCCTGTCAGTCTTCCTCAGAGGTCCAGGAGGCTTCACTGGTGGGCACTGTGGATGCAGAAACTGCTGACCTGAGTCCCACCCCTGATCTAGGTGTCCCCTTCCAGCATCTCAGGGACTGAGGTGCTGCAGGCTCTTTGCTCCAGAAAGTGAGTTCATGAACATATCTCTGTGAGTGATAACTACACTACCTTGAAAGGCAAGCATCTTTGCAAGTGAAGGGCAACCAATGATTTTAAGGTGGGCTGAAGGGGATGGGGTTAGTCTGGATCATTTAGTAAGGATCTGATGACATCATGGAGGACTTGGAGGTCAAAGTAGGAGGAGGAGACTTGGGGATATGTGTATACACTAGAGTTTCCTGAAGCTCGGAACAGAGATGACTGACTGAGGCTGGTTCTGTAGGTGAGGGTCAGCTACAAGCCAGGAAACAGGATGCAAGGCTCCAGAAGACAAGGGGACTGTCCCTGCAGCCCTGCTGATATCTGTATCAATTCCCAGTGACTTCATGAACAAGTTTCAGATGATAAACTTGTGTCATTTTAAGGCATTGCACCCATGGTGACATTTTACAGCAACAGGGGATGAACATAAAGACCCAGGGCAATGTTGAGACACAATGAATGGCAGAGGCCACATCTTCTCATACCCTAAGAGGCTCGTCCATAGGCAGATCTGATGGAGGAATTTACTCAACTAAAGTTCTCTCTTCTCAGATGGCCCTGACCCTGGCCTGGGTCAAGGTGACAAAAAGTCTGATCAGGACAATCATCTACGATCAGAGACAAGGACCCTTCCCTGAATGACCCTTTTTTACATGGTGCTTTAGACCCTGGATGATACTTGAATGGGTACCTTCCTTGAGACCTGGAGCAGAAGATTCTGGTAGGCTATGCAGATACTCAGAGGCTATAAGGATATGCTGATGGGGTTGGGGGGGGGGTTGACTCAGCACAAGAGTCTAAGCTTGATCTCTAGGAATAGTGAAAAAAAAAAAAAAGGTGGGCATGGTGGCATGTGCTTGTAATCCCAGCAATCTCCTGGGGATAAGGAGACAGGGTGATCCCTGGGGCTTGCTGTCCAGTCAGCTACTTGGCCAGTGAGAAACCCTGTCTTAAACAAGGTGGAATGGTTACCTGAGGAACAAGAACCAAGATCATCTTCTGGCCTTTACACAAACACACACACACACACACACACACACACACACACACACACACACACACACACATTTAAAAGGTATATTGTTTTAAGGTCCAAGTCCGTGGATGACTTGGTGTACAGTAACAGACAAATCTAATGCCTTGTATGAGCTTCAGGGAGCTGGCTCAAGAACTCCACACACTCTGGGTACTTGAGATCAGGTGTGGCTCTCGCTCAGCGGTACCTACCCAGCATAGGGTGGGAAGCCTCACAGTGCTTTCTAAGGGTCCAAGTGAGGAATGGGTGTGAAGGGGGACCTGTATTAGTGTTGCACAGATGGCAAGGCTCCCCAGCAGCTGGCGGCTGTTTCACAGCGTGTGCCAGGCCCTTGCCGTATAAATACTGTCCCTGGGGCTGAGTGGCAGCTATTGTGAGATCCTGGCTGTTACAGTCTGCGATGGGTGTTTATGCACACTGATGATACTGGTTGTTCCATAGCAAGGGTGCCAACGAAGGCAGATCACTTTCTCAGACGTCACTTAGAGAAACTGAGAGCAGGCAGACATAGCCAGGCCCCCCCCCCCCACACACACAAGCACACACCTGCTTGTGACCCTGGAACAAACAGGGCTGACCACGAGGCTCTTCAGCATTTTCAGCAAATATTTTATCATCCGTTCAAGGACTCTCAACCTGTGTCTAATACAAAGAACTATTTACATGTGTAAACTCACTATCTGTTAATTAACACGCCTGCTTTCATTTCCTTAATTGTCTGTTGTAATTAGATTTTACATGGAACCAAAGAGGAAGGCTTAATTTGTCCTCTGATCTCCCCTATAAATAAGGGCCTAGGCACACGTTTCTTTCTGGCCATGTTTTTTGCAAGGTTAAAGACTGAGACACTGAGGTGTGCTCCAAAATTCTTCCAGGGGTCACCATGGGGATGGCCAGGGCCGAAGTCAGGAGCTATTCAACATGACGGCTGTCTTTCATGATTGGGTGTTGAAGGAGGGGCCTGCAGAGGGTCCCATGGACTCACGAATAGGGCACCCATAAACAAAGTGGAGTAGTTTTGCTTAACGGCAGCATCCTGAGGGTCAATTTAGACATGTCCTGTGACTTCACCTTCCTTTCCTGCATCTAAATTCCTTCAGGAAAGCGCACTGAGGAGAAGCCAAGAGGGCCCTAACAAGAGAACGCACTTCTGAGAGACAAACAAAACAAAACAACAACAACAAAAATGACCATACACTGTGTGCCTAAAAGGAAATACCACATGGTACTCCATTCATATTTACACTTGCTTTTCAAAAACAAAAGCTCAGACATTGGAGATGGCAGTAGAGCTGAAGTCAGGTACCACCGACCTGTGGATTGCTCACAGGAACTTGTCGACTCTTGTGGCTGTGTTTTACTGACCTACGCAAAAATTGAATGTGTCAGAGAAACAGCTGGGATGCCAAATGGAGAAGGGTTTTCAATTTTTAATGAAGGAATTCTATGTCACTCAGGTTGGCAAAGCAGTTCTTTTGCTAAGCAATTGCATGCAAGCCAGCACAGGGAAACCAAGCTCTATTCCGGCTAGACAGCACACAAGCCAGCCTGAATGTCTCCTAAAGAGAGATTGGAGCCCACACTGAATGTTATCAGTTTCTCTGTTAATGCGAACAAACCACGTGCCTCACAAACTCAAAACCATTTGCATCAAGGATACAATGTACTCTGAGCATACCTCACTGCACCCAGTAGCCTCCCCTTACTGTCCCTTCCATTTCTTCCCACCCCACAGATTAGCAGAGAGCCATTTTTCTAGATACAGCTTTCACAATGACTTAACACTCTTCTACCAGCAACCACTAAGACAGGGTCGAACATAATATGCATGAGGAGGTGGTGGGTGCACTGTACCAGTTGGTTTTTGTTGGCTTGACACAAACTAGAGTCACCTGGGAAGAGGGTCCTCCATGGAGAGGTTGCCTATGTCAGACTGACTATCTGTGGGGGCACTTTCTTGATTGATGACTGATGTGGGAGGTCCCAGCCCACAGTGGGTGGTGCCACGCCTGGGCAAGGTAGTTCTGCACGCTATAAGAAAGCTGGCTGAGCAAGCCATGAGGAGCAAGTCAGTAAGCAGCACCCTTCACGGCTTTTGCATCAGCTCCTGGCTCCAGGTTCCTGCACTGTTTGGGTTCTTGTCTTGACTTTTCTCAGTGATAGTGTGTCATCTGGAAGCCAAATAAACACTCGCTCTTCTTTCTTGGGTTGCTTTGGTCATGGTGTTCATCACAGCAACAGAAACCCAAGCTAGAAAACCCACTTCAGTCCTCTGTTTTCTTTGTGTACCAAAGAGAGATTTTTGTGGAAAGAAGCTCACTGTTTAGCATTATCTGGGACAGTGGTTCTCAGCCTTCCTAATGTTGTGACCCTTTAATACAGTTTCTCATGTTGTGGTGACCCCCAACCATACAATTATTTTCATTGCTATTTCATAACTGTAATCTTGCTACTGCTTTGAGTCATAATGCAAATATCTGTATTTTCAATAGTCTTAAGCTTAGGCGTCCCCTGTAAAAAGATTGCTTGACCCAGCCCCCTCAAAGGGGTTGTGACCCACAGGTCTAGGTAACTCAAACCTCTAAACAGCCTTGATTAGGAAAGGCACTACTAGAACATCCCCATTGTCTTAGCCAGCTGGCCTGGGTCTGAAAAAGCATGGGTTAAAACCGGACTCGCTGAACATAGCGGACAACGAGGAATACTGAGAACTCAAGAACAATGGCACTGGGTTTTTTATCCTACTGCACGTAATGGCTTTGTGGGAGCGTAGGCAGTTTGGATGCTCACCTTACTAGACCTGGATGGAGGTGGGTGGCCCTTGGACTTCCCACAGGGCAGGGAACCCTGATTGCTCTTCAGGCTGACGAAGGAGGGGGACTTGATTGGGGGAGGGGGAGGGAAATGGGAGGCGGTGGCGGGGAGGAGGCAGAAATCTTTAATAAATAAATAAAAGGAAAAGCACTATTGTTTACTGGCATTAAGTTAAAGGCTTATGGTGGGATACTATGTAGCCATTACTACTGTCTGTAAGAAGTACTTAAAGTCAAAATGAAATGTCTCCTATATGAATGAAAACAGAACCATTGTAAAACCCCAAGTGGATACTATGATCCTAAACTTCTAAGACAAGTACCTAACTATGGATATTTTGTGTATGGAGATTGTGTATGCAAGACCCTGGAAAGAGATGAGCCCATGTCTCAGCAGCAGGTAAGAGGATGCCTTCAAGTGCCCGAGTTTTGATTTCGAAAGCAGCAGGTGTACTGGTTTCATAGCCATAAAACAACCACCTTCAGAGGTAACCCACAGTGTCTATGGAGAGCCTCGCACAGCCTCTCCACAGCATCCCAGCGTATCCTCCCCTTCCCTCCGTTCCTTCTCACCAGTGACTAAATCTAACATGGGCACCGGACTAAGCATTTTGTCACAGCACCCTCTGAAAGTTCACAGAAACAAGTTCAGGTGACAAAGCAGGGTGTGACGTCATTTCTTTCCCAATGCTTAAGGAGCACAAGGCTGGAAACCACACATGCTGGTACTTATCGTTGGTTATTTGGTACCTCAGCGGGCATTAGGTCCTGGGTTTAACATCCAGGCCAGCGGTGGTCAAGATGAAGCCAGATAAAACTGGATGCAAAATCAGAGTGCCCTGGAGGGGCTACTTACCTATTGCGCGTCCCAGGGCCCAGGCGCTGGCAGGCCACAGAGGTGGTGGTGTGCTTCCCTCCGTTGCCCACCTCCTGTCTCACATCCCACTGCCGAGGCTCGCTGGTCTGTGCGCTCAGAATGTTCACCCCCTTCTTCACCTTGGCTCTGTGGATGGAGGGGGTGAGAAAGGGTCACAGTGTCAGACATCAGCTTTCAGAGGTGTTGGGCCTGACTTAGCTGCTGCCGTCAAAGTGTATGGGGCAGTGGCCCTACTGGGACTACACGTGGAAGTGGAAGCAAAGCCCTCTCCTAAGGCTCATGAGTCATAGAACTTGCTGGAACATACTAGGACATTCCCTCAACCACACCAGAAAGTCATCCATGTAGATCTACCAAGAAGGTAGAGAAATCATTCACCGGTACCGGTAGTAAGTTTATGTGTGGGTAAGTGCACAGAGTGTAGTGCCCAAGGAGGCCAGAAGAAGGCATCAGATCTCTGGAGCTGGAGTGAGGGGTGCCTGTGAGCCACCATGTAGGTGCTGGGAACTGAACCCACGTCCTCTGCAAGAGCAGACAGCGCTCTTAACCATTGAGCCATTTCTCTAGCCACCCAAGCATGGAGTTTAAAGAAAGATGTGGGTAAGAACTAAAGACAAAGAACATGAAGACACAGGAGGGAATGACTCAGAAAGTGGCTTGGGAATCTAACATGTGACTATCAGGGGCAGGGAGCTGCAGGAGAAAATCCAGGAGGATTGCTTGCAAATTAGTTTGCGAAACTTCTAAAAGAGCATCTATCTTCATACTAGAAGAGACCAGTAGACTATATGTACAATGGACAATAACAAGCTACATGATCAGTGCATATTCAAATGCTATCTAGCCGGGTGGTGGTGGCGCACGCCTTTAATCCCAGCACTTGGGAGGCAGAGGCAGGCGGATCTCTGTGAGTTCGAGACCAGCCTGATCTACAAGAGCTAGTTCCAGGACAGGCTCCAAAACCACAGAGAAACCCTATCTCGAAAAACCAAAAAAAAAAAAGAAAAAAGAAAAAAAGAAAAATCAAATGTTATCTACTCAGAGGGGAGCTAGAGAGGAAAAGGTTGTCCTGGTTAACTTTAACTGTCAACTAGAAACAGCCTAGAGTTGTTCAGGAACATCAGTTGAGAAACTTAAAGGATCCCATTGAGCTGTGGGCATAGCTGGGGAGCCTGTACTTATTAACGGGTGCAGGAGAGCCCAGCCCACTGTGAGGGGCACTGAGAAGGTGATCCTGAATTATATAAGGAAGCTTGCTAGCTGAGCATGAACCCGCAGTCCCATAGTCAGTATGCTCCATGGTTCCTGCCATGTTTCTTTGTCTGTGAAGTGAGTACCCTGGTTGGGGATAACACTGTGTGGAATGACAAGAGAAGGTGCCATCAGGTTCCTGCCTGGAGTTTTTTCAATGATGGATTGGGAGTTGGGAGTGGGATCCAGGTCCACAGCAGCCTCACGGAAGTGACTGGAATAATCTGAGCAGAAGGGACTTCAGACCCGAGCTCTGTGCCCAGCCTAGTTACAGATCCAGTGTCCCCACACATTAGAGTCTTTAAAACATGTACTCTCTATGGTCACGCTTGGGAAACCATGTGGGACGTGCTCCATGCAGCCAGGGGCGAAGTGGTGGGATACAAGGAACAGGTCCAGACTTCAGAGAGACAGGCATGGGGGGCACAGTGCAGGGAGAACCTAGGAGACAGACTCCCAGCAACGATGCTGTGTGACGTTTGCAAACAAATGTCTGTTCACTCCAGATAGGGCACCCATGACAGACAAAGAAATGATTCATGAGCCAGTGAGTTCATTAGGGTGACGGACAGGAGCATGGGGGACTCAAAAGTGGCTTCAATCATCACCCCGCCCCACAGAGTGTGGGATGGACTCGTGCAAGCTGCGTCCCTGGAGCTCTCAGTTTGCAGGCAGCTCCACTCAAGAGCCTCTTCCTCCCCCGATGTTGTTGCTGCTTTGTAAACTTGGGGACCAGCTTTGGGAATCCTCTAGCTTTCCAGCTTCCCAAGCCAGATAGATACGTTCCTTAACTTCCTCCCTCAAGGAGGCAAAATTTCAGCACAGAGGAAGAAACTAACGACAGCCAATGAGATTCCTAACTTCTGTGATCCCAATGAGTATGTCACAAGATCTGATCAGTTAGAGGAGAGTTTGGGAATGAGTAAGAGCCAAACATAGAGGAAACCAAGGGGGGAAAAAAATACAGCTCAGGGCTGTAGAGTTGGAGAGGTTGTTAGAGTCTGGATGCTCTAGCAGAGGACCCAAGTTTGTTTCCCAGCACCCATATGTAGCTTGTAACTGCTTGTAACTCTAGTTCCTGGGGATCTGTATAACACACACACACACACACACACACACACACACACACACGCACACACACGCCTTAAGTTTTATATTAAGTCGATGTGTTAAACACACTTAGTACAAAAAGATGAAGATACATTTGACGGGAGATATTTAAAGGTCCACTTTCATGTGACAGTCCCATCCTTAATAGCAGAGAAACTGACACTCTCGGGTGCTCACAGCCCTGGCACCTCTCTCTAAGTAAGGCTTCATGCCATGTGACCCAGCTGGAAACAGGCTATGGGTGCATTTGAACTTTGCTTGAGCTTCTAGATTTCAGCAAAGCTACACGTATTCCACCCCCGCGAACTGGAGATCCCTGGTGGTCTGGGTGCTAGGTAGTTTCAAGTCAGAGAGCTGGAGAGCTCATCACTGAGGTAGGGAAGACCAAGAGCTAGAAGGACTTCTAGTGAGCATAGATCACTTTCTTGGGTGAGAACAATGGGTGTTTAAATCTATTCCATGAGCTGAACAGGGGAGAAAAGCAGCTCGGATCCAAGGACTGGAAATTTTGCAAGTGGAGGCTTGCAAAATCTCCACTGAAGATGGTGAAATGTACATTCTTCCTTGGAGATACCCGGCTTTGTGGCCAGACACTTTCCCAGCGTGGGTGAGTGGATTGGAGCCACACAGACTAGGGTAAGGGGCTCAGCTCCAATCACCTGCAGGTGTTTCTCTTACATCATCTGCTCCCAACAGAGATGTCCCTTGGTTTGTGGGACTGCTGTTGCTGGCCTTGGGGTTCAGATATCCTTGTTTACAATGCCTGGTGTTGAGCCCAGTGTTTCTCAGCACAGGCTGGGTGCTGGGATGCCTCAGGACACCATCCAGGTATGGGCCTCACCTTGGTGGTACACCCAGCCTCACTATAGGTACCTATGCTGGGCTCCCCCATCCATCCTGCATGTTCATAGCTGGCAATCTTGCTCAGTTCTTGCTGGTTAGAAACAATAGCTTTATCCGTCTTTTCCCAATATGTAATAAGGGGTGATTAAGTGTTCTTAGAGAAAATCGATGCTCAGTACACATTTTGAACATCGAACGGCTAATTTCCACCCCGAGTTATCTCCCTCCGGTCATTTGTAACCTCGTTGTGTAATGCTTCCTCTAGAAGCTGCTGCATTCTGCTTGGATGTATGAACCTCTGTGAGGCGTGAGGATATTTTTGGGTACCACTCAGTCTTGGGCTGTGGGGACCCAGATCTAAACCTCAGACAGAATATGCCAGGAAATAAAACCATGTAATTAGGAGCTGTCTGGAGTGCACTGTCCATCCCATTAGCACATGTTGGAGTCTGAGCTCTGGATCCTCAGAGTGTGGTCTCATTCATAAAGGGTCTTGGGGGCGGGGGGAACTGCAGCCATTATTGGCGAGCTCTGGGTTTGAGAGACCTTGCCTCGGTGAATAAGATGGAAGATGGATCAAGCTGAGCTCAACTTCCGGCTTTCATATGTATGTGCACATACATGCACAGATACCCACATACGTATATCCACACACATACAAAAAACATGCATGATCACATGCTCACCACACACACATACAAAGGAGGAAAGAGTCTCTGTGAACAGAACCAAGTTAAAAAGAGGTCATAAAGGTGGGCCAGATCTAAACAGTTAGTGTCCTCACAAGGGGAAGCTGGAAGCAAAAGTCCCAGCAGGAGAACCCACATTCATGTGCAGGTAAACATGGCTGCCACTCACCAAGGAGAAATGTCAGGACAATGCCTGCATTAGTTACTTTTCTCATTACTAGGACTTAAATACCAATAACAGTTACTTAAGGGAAAGGAGTGTTTGGCTCACAGTTTGAGGGTACAGTCCATCGCGGCAGGAGTGTGAGACGGCTGGTCCCATACCATCCCCACTCAGGAAGCAGTAAGAGATGAATGCTGGTACTCAGCTCACTTTCTCCTTTTGGTGCAGAACATGGGATGGTACCAACCCACATTCAGAGTGGGTCTTCCCGCATCAGTTAGCCTAGTCTAGAAGTAACCTTCCGGGCATGCCTCCTAGGCGAGTCTACACCCTGTCAGGTTGACACTCTTAACCATCACTTCTTTGGTTACAGAGCCCCAAGGGAAACACATGCTGATGCCTTTGCCCCACTTCCCTCTGCATCATAAGAGAAGACATTCCCAAGGTGTTAGTGTAATGCAATTCTAATCGGTCTTCATAATAAAAACCCAGAGTCAGATTAATATCTAATCACCCCTAATGGGGGTGAAAGCTGAAAGATCAGAGAAGCAAAGCAGCCAGCCACTAGCTCTTACCTCTATGAAATCTCCAGCCCGAATGGGGTATCCCATCTCCGCAAGTCCTCAGACTGAATGCCATCTCTATGAAACCTCAGACTAAATCTTGAGCTCTGGTATCCTCCTGCCTTCTATTCCTCTCTTCACCCAGTCCTATCACTTCCTGTCTCCACCTCCCTAGTCCTGGGATCAAAGATGTGAGCCACCACCGCCGGACTCTGTTTCTCTTTGAGACTGACTTAATCTAGTGTACCTCAGGGTGGCCTTGAACTTATAGAGATCCACTGGCCTCTGGCTCTCAAGTGCTGCGTTTAAGGTGTGTGCCACCACTGCCTGGCCTCTGTGGCTAACTAGTGGCTCATGCTACACTCTGATCCTCAGGCAAGCTTTATTTGTTAGAGCACATACGAACTATCACCACATGTTAGCCACCCAGGAGTGGCTCCATGTCACAGCTGTCCCAGCGAATTGGCCCAGATGCCAGCATGTGAGGATAGAAGCAAGCCCCCCACTGCAGCTGCCCACCTGGTGGGGCTTCTAGGAGATGTAAGACCAACTGACATTACAAGGCAGAGGCGGCAGCCTTAGAGACTGGGGGCTACTCAGCACGGCAGTTAGAGCTTTCCACCAGCCTGGCTCCAGGTGCTGTCATAGGAACACCACTTGCTTCTTGTACCCAGTGGCAGCTGCTGGTAAGGGGGGGGGAACCTTTGCAGTGGGCACCACTGCATGAGAGGGCACAGAGTAGAAGGTACGTATGTCTTCCTACTGCAGGAATACACATAAGTTCATACCCACAGTCAGCCACTAACCTAGCAGAGTTCCTGGGGAGATGCCAGGCTGGGGAAGGAGAGCTGGCTTGGGATTTCAATAGTTCAGAATACTAAAAAGGACCAGGTGAATGTGTGAATTTAGTGCCCCTGGTGCCCCTGTAGCTTTTCTGAGCTCAGGAAAGTCAAGCAGGGTGTCAGGGGCCAATGCTCAGGGAAGGTCAAATACATACAGCCTCCTCCTGGCTCTCTGCAAGCAAAGCCACCCAGGTTCTAGTCCCAAGCTGCTGGCGAGTCACACACTCTCTGTGATTGTATTCATTTACTCAATGCTTTTCTTGAAATCAGCAATCTCTCTGCTATAGAAAAGTCATGTCACAAAGGAGTCCTTGTGTGGTTACATACTCGGTAATGAGAAATGTTTTTATCTGAATGCACACTGAGATGAATATGTGACAGCAGAAATAAGAAAAACTTAATCATAGATCTCATAAGTTAACATATCTGGTTACCGGCATGCTCACACTCTCTAGTAAGGTGCAATATGTTAAGATTTAAAAAACGCAGACTTTTGTGAATATGGCTTGGTACAGACAATTCTTTTCTTCTCATTTTCCTCCCTCCTCTTCCTCCCTTCCTCACTTCTTTTCAAGACAGTGTCTCAGCCTGTGATCCAAACTAGCCTGGAGCTTTTAGCAATCCTCCTGCCTCAGCTTCTCTAGTGCTGGGATTACAGACACATGCCACCCACCATCGTCACGGTTTTGTAGAATGTAAACTCACCGATCATGTACATGGTCACAGCTTTTTCTCAGCAGTGGGGGTCATTTTCCCACTTCCTTTCTCCCATGGGAACCCCATGAATACAGTCACCCTATCCAGCCTGCCATATTCTGATCTGGTGCTGAGTGCTCCACACAGGGACAGGGTCCCTTCACAGACCAGGGCCTACTTCCTCACCTCCTCTGCCAGTCTCTTTGACCTTCCTTAAATTACCTGACAGGGTAGATTGTCCACGTCTGTCAGGAACCAAGAAGGAGAAAATGAAGAGTTTGTGCATGGTTCCAAGGCATGAAATGTCCCCTGGTCATGTCTGTATTTCCTAAAAGAAGCCAGTGCATGAATGTATTGTGTGCATACACAGGCATGTGGACAAAGATGAGTTGTGTGTTACATGCATGTATATACATGCATGAGTTACATGTATCATATGTGCACCTGTGTGTGTGCATGCACATGTGCATACGGGTGTACACATGTTAAAGCCATTGAACCCGCGCTCTTTGTCCTGCCCGTAGAATGACTCAGTTCCCGATTCCCTGATGTCAGTGACCACAGCCAGCCTGTCTGAGCACATGCTTCTCACCCCTCAGGTAGAAACAGGCACAGCCAAAGGTGTTTCTTACTAAGCATCTTTCTGTGTCATGATAATCTTATCGGATCTTGGCCCCTATGGGCCATTGCCTGTGGCTTCCCCGTGTTTGCTTCTATCTTGAGTTAACAGTGACTTCTTTATCAGCAGGTCTTTATAGCTTCGAGGCAAAGCTGGAGCTCGAAAGCAGCAGGATTCCTGAAGCTGCTGTTCAGCTCCATTGCTTCTGGTCCTCAGCAGTGGGTTCCCCGGCTCCATTGCAGACTCTGGTCTAAGATGCTCATTAACAACGCATGCACCACTGCACGGCTTCAATGGGCTTACTTCTTAGACTTCCACTCTGCCTCCCCACACCGCTAGCTGAACCTGTTGGACTTGCAGAATTTTGCAAGCTGATTGTTAGATAAATCCGTTATCCAGTTATAAACATAATATGTTTAGGATTGAACAATTAGGAAAAAGGAGCTGTGCTGCTAGGAGAGAGGGCCTGCTTTTTGTCCTGCCTCGCTTACACCAGAAATAATCACACAGAAACTGTATTCATTTAAACACTGCCTGCCCATTAGCTCTAACTTCTTTTTTTTTTTTTTTTTTTTTTTTTTTTTTTTTTTTTTTTTT
>NC_022010.1:10134575-10157119 GCF_000317375.1 Microtus ochrogaster
TTTGGAGCCTGTCCTGGAACTAGCTCTTATAGCCCAGGCTGGTCTCGAACTCACAGAGATCCACCTTTCTCTGCCTCCCGAGTGCTGGGATTAAAGGCGTGCGCCACCATCGCCCGGCTAGCTCTAACTTCTTATTGGCTAATTTTTACATCTTAGTTTAACTAATTTCCAATAATCTGCGTATTGCTACATTACTGTGGCTTATCGGCAAGATTCTAACCAGTGTCTGTCCCAGGCAGGAGATCCATGGCATCTGCCACTCTGCCCTTTTCCCCAATATTCTGTTCTGTCTACTCCGCCTACCTAAGTTCTGCCCTTATCAAAAGGCCAAGGAAGTTTCTTTATTCAACCAGCGAAAGCAACGCATACACAGAAGGACCTCCTACACCAGAGCTGGGCCTGGGGGTACAGGTAGGCATCTCTGGTATGTGGGAGGCTGAAGCAGAAGGATCATAAACTGCCTGGGCTACAGGATGAGTTCAAGGGCAGCCCAGACAACTTGGCCAGTATCATACTAAAAATCACAAAAAAGTGAGTAGATGGTTCAGTGGTTAAGAGTGTGTACTAATCCTGCAGAGGACTCAAGTTCAATTCCCAGTATCCACACCAGGCAGCTCACAACTCCAGATCCAAGGGCTCTTTCGCCCTCTCCTGTCCTCCATGGGCATCGCACTCATGTGCACATTCCCTCTGTCTCCACATATGCACAGTTAAAAATAATAAAAATACATCTTAAAGAATACAAAAGGTCTTGGGCCAAGGCTCAGTGGTAGTGACCTTACCTCGCATGTGCCCAGCCCTGGGCTGTATCTTCAAAACCACACACAGAAAAGACAGGAGACACCCAAAACTCCAACACTCACTACTTGATTTCAGCTGCCTATCATCTATCATCACGAGTTCATTTCTGTGGGCGTATCCTTATAGAGGCAACGGTACACAGTATTAAATTATACAACATCCCTTCCAAGTTCCGGATTCAGCGGAATAGAGCACACTGGTACCTGAACTTGCACTCAGCCATTGGCAGAGGTGACAAATGGAGGTGTTTCTCCAAAGTGTCCCTTGATGGGCATTAACCGACACACCACGGGACCAGCTGACTCTATTAAAGCACAGTTCACACAGAAATATGTTCTCAGAGTCCTACAGCCACTCTCCATCAGTGGATGTATCATCTAGCCACCCATACGGGAAATTCTCATTTGCATCCCCGCATCCCAACCTCTGACCCCTGACCCTGCCACTGCTGTTCCTACTTCCGCTTTGCATTTCAGAGGCAGACTTCTGAGAGTTACTCTGTATCCCGTCCCTCCTACGTCCGTACAGTGGAGTGTGGCCAAATGACAGATTAAAGGGCATGCTGGGAAGATTTGCTAGCAACACAATTATTTCCCCATTATCATTCCTTCAGAATTAAATCATCTCGCAGGACGAGAACACTCCTAATTATTTCAAAGAGAACGTTCACACAATTGGTTTAAATTCATCAGAAATCCAAACGTGGTTCCCGCACAGCACGGCTGTCACTCTCTTACATCTTGTCTCTCTATGAGCTGCATCTCTTCCAGTTTGCCGGAGACGGATCGGTTTTCAACCACCCATCAACGTACCTTATAGAATACGAGTCTACGGGTCTGTCTGCTTGTGGTCCCGAATTATCCCTCTCACTTTCTTCCTCTTAATTTTTAATACAAACCTTTTTCAAAAATAGCAAATTTTCTTTTTTTTTTTTGGTTTTTCGAGACAGGGTTTCTCTGTGGCTTTGGAGCCTGTCCTGGAACTCGCTCTGTAGACCAGGCTGGTCTCGAACTCCCAGAGATCCGCCTGCCTCTGCCTCCTGAGTGCTGGGATTAAAGGCGTGTGCCACCACCGCCCGGCGCAAATTTTCTTTATTCTTAAGAATTTCATAAAGGATTATATCTATCTTCATTGACCCCTCCAACTCTCTTCATGTCCCCCAACAAGTCCCCTCCCTACTTCATGCCCTTTTTTCCTCTTTTTAATGACAATTCTGCCTATATGTACATGAGTATGGGACCATCCAGAACACCCCCAAAGAGGGATCCTCCCTTCTTCAGGTTGTTTATCTCTTGATGTTGGCTAGCTGTAAACAAAACCATCTCTCACTTCTGCTGTTCTAACTTTGTTGTTATTTTGTTTTTGAGACAGGGTCTCACAGTATGTAGAACAGATTGGTTTCAAAATCATAGAGATCCATCTGCCCTTGTTGGGGTTAAAGGCATGCTCCTCCATGCCTGGTCCCATTGCCCTGATTTTTAACAGTCACATGGCAGGAGAAAAATGGCTGGGAGTCCATGTTCTATGTCTATTGTTGATGGAGGTTTCCGTCTTGCCTGAGCCTGCAGCCCAAAGAAACACACAGTCCCAAAGAAACACACAGAGGCCTACATTAATTATAAACTGTTTGTCCTATTATCTTAGGCTTCTTTTTAACTCTTACATCTTAAATTAGCCCATAATTCTTGTCTGTGTTAGCCGCATGGCTTGGTACCTTATATCAGTGAGGCGTTCTCATCTTGCTTCCTCTGCGTCTAGGTAACAACTGCAAACTGACTTTCCTCTTCCCAGAATTCTCCTGTTCTGGTCACCCTACCTCTACTTCCTGCCTGGTTGCCCCACTTATACTTCCTGCCTGGCTACTGGCCAATCAGCATTTTATTAAGCCAATACAGCAGACAAATCTTTACAGGGTACAAGATCATTGTCCCACATCAGTCTAAGTCAATATTATGTCCAATGGCAGCCAGAGTATGGATGACCAACCACTCTGGAGTGTTTCCAGCATCAGCCCATTTTCGTCTACTTATTTGCCATGTGTTGAATGAGTTTGAATCCTTTAACTACACCACCAAACAGACCCATAACTAAGCTGACTCCTTTTGAAAATACTGATTAAAAAAGGAACAATAAACTTGGTCAGACCCACACAGTCACAGAAGCCGCGGAGGGACCAGCCTCATGCCCATGATAAACAGTTTGTCCTCTGCTCATTACATCATTACAAGGATATGTGATGGTTGACATTGATCATTGTGTTGATAGGCTCTAGAGTCACCTGGGACACACACTTCTGAGTGTGTCTGTGATGGTTTAACTGCAGAAGCCGCACCTTGAATGTAAGCGGCATCATCCCCTGGGCTAGGGTTCTAGACTGAAAAAGAAGGGAAAAAGTGCACCGAGCACCAGCATTCATCCCTCTCTACTTCTTGACATTGGATACAATGTGATTAGCTGCTTCATGCTCCTTCTACCATGCCTCCTCTCTCCATGACTAATTGGATACTCAAACTATGACCCAAACAAACCCTTTCATCCTAAATTGCTCTCATCAGGTATTTTGTCACTGCCTAACAACTACAGGATGGCTGGTCTAGGAGCCAGGGGGTAGGGTTTGAAATTAATGACCTGGACCTGTGCATTCCCACTATGGTAGGGAAGATGAGCTAAAGGTAGTGCATGCTCATGCATGCACACACACACACACACACACACACACACACACACACACACACACACACACACACACAGAGCTACCTTGAGTGGAAACTACCCTACTTGCTCATCAAGAGCCACTGGTGCGAAACTATATTAATAATAAACACCAAAGAAGGCAAAAGGGTCCATCTGTCAAGTTCCTAATGGCTCCCTATGCACTTTCTCACCAGCACCTGCATCTTCCTTGAGAGACACGATAGCCAGTCACGGAAGAGGCAGGGCAGGAGGAGGAGGGCTCCAGTGAAGCGGGCTACATCAATATTGCATGAGGCTGGCCCACTAATTTGCCCCTGAAGGTGCCGCAAGTCTCTGCTTGCATTGCTCTCCACAGCACGGCAGTGAAACTCCCCAGTAAAACGTTTCAAAAAGGACAATGACGGGCAGCTCCCAGGATGGGCAGGCTCTTCATTCCACCCCTTCTTGACCCTCACTGTCACTACTCTTGTTATATCGAGGTGTGTGATGGGACACAATGACAGCCACACGGTTGCTTCCCGCTTCTTACCCGGCCCTCTCAGATCTTAGTTTACCCAGCACCAGAATGCCCTCTGTGAGCAAACCATCGGTATGTGGGCCATGATGGATGTCTTTCACCCACTTTAAGGTGCTGAGGGGGGATTAGTAGCATGTGCCGAGAGGAACACTTGCTTGGGCTCAAGAGCAGTCTCTGCCAAGTTCAAACCCTCTGCCCTTGATTCATCATTTGCCAGTCACCATGATCTGCTTTTGCACACTCCTGCCTGCCTTTCACCTCGTTTTCCAGCTCTGAGTCATTACGAAGCAACACGCCCGGAGTTGTGCCTCTGACAGTTCCCTGCTTCTGCATGCCTTGTCTGTGCTGGCCTGGCTGGCGGCCTCTCCCTCTTCTCAGCACAGATGTGCCTTAGGGAGGCTCACAAAAGAGTGGGATTTGCCTTCTCATTTTTGTCCTTTGATCCTATTGTAATTTTATCCACAGCCTTTATCACTATACACTGTGTTTATTAATTTTCCCTAATCAATCTCCCCCATTAGCAAGCTGACCTCATCAGAACCAGCGTGGTGTGACTCTGGATAGAGCCTCAGTTTCCACGTTGAATTCTCACCAGGGCAAGGTTGGTGTGACCCCACGTATCTCCTGAGATTCCCAGGATGAATCCCCCACTCACAAGGGATGGTATTGGAAAGTGGGTCCTTTAGAGGAGAATCAGGGCATGATGGAGAAGGCTTCATGAATGGGATCAGTGTCATTATGAAAGATGCCCTAGAGAGCCGCCAGGCCCTGGCCAAGGGAGGACATAGCCAGAAGCTAAATCTATGAACATGGAAGCAACATTCACCTGTCCCCAAGTCTGCTGATCTCATGACCTTGATCTTTCAGCCTCTAGATCTGCAATGGATTAGCAGTTGTCTGATATTACCAATTGACACAATTTTGTTATCAGAGTCCTAATGAAGTAAGAGAGGAAAAAAAATCATTCACACATAGCAGTAGTTTCAGGACCTGGGACAGTACATAACATGCGAGCACATGTGCATGCTCGCTCACACACACACACACACACACACACACACACACACACACACACACACACACACACACACACACCCCAGTCTCAAGCATCACCGGCTTCAGACTTTTGAAGCATACAGGCCTTCGCAGATTACACGGGGTGGGGTGGGGGGGAGCTCAGCTCTGATGTGCTGCATTTTGCTGAAGTTTCTGTTCTGGGCTCTCAGCTTTCACAGAGGCCAGCACAGAAGCCGCTGTCCTGAACCACGAGCTCCTCCTCCCAGGTCGTGCTGCGTTCACAGAATCCAGATGGCTGTGATATCTTGGAATTAAATCTGTGGTGATTCCTCCTCTGAGACAAGAGGACGCCCTGCCTCCCTGAGGACAGGACAGGAGCAACCGGTTCGTTGGTGACATCACCCTCTTATCAGCCGTGGAGAAGCAGGGTGAACTCTAGTGGCTCCTGGGATGTTTGCCTCACAGTGTCCCTGTGCTCCTTCCAGGCCATGTTCCTGATTTTTAAGGACAGTTTTCTATACCAAGCCTCAAAGAAGGACGCCCTGTGTTCTCAGAACTTGGTGGACAGGGCAGGGGGAAATTGCTTCTATAGGGAGCCATGAAAAACATTTCTCCATTGGGTAAGTGGCCAATTGCCATTTACAACATGATTATCGAGAGTGGATGTGAGACCTGCAGGGGTCCTCTTGCTGTCACATGAACTTTTCCCATGAGAACCCAGAAAGAAGGAGAATGTGAGAGCCTTTACTTAACCCCCCAAAGCTGCGCTAGGCCTGCATTCCCACCTCCCCTCCACCTAGGAGCCCCTGACTGAGAATCTAATGTGTGGCTTTACTCTCCCCCGGTCCACAAATTACTGAGTGTAGCTTCCTTTTTGATGAATTCCACCTTGAAGTTTGCCTTCTAAGGCTGGAATTATATTTTTGGTTGGAAAAAAAAAAAGGTGAGCGAGAGAGGAAATGGAAATAAATTCAATCCATTGCTGTAAATGGCAGTCTGTACCTGAGCGATGCAGGGCTGAAGCCAGCGGGAGCAGGAAGCCCTGCAGGGAAGCCACACTTCTGGAGGGGACAGCTCTGATTGGTCCACACACCGCCCTTGGCAGCAAGTGTGTCCTGGAGGGAATGTGTCTGGGATGCTAATGTTTAGAATCCATACAGCCTAGGCTGTCCTCTGACTAAGAGACAGCAACTACAGATTCCTCACTTCCCCATAACCTTCCCATTTGGGGCCAGGGCTCCAGCCATCCTTGACTTTGAATTAACCCCTTCTTGTCTAGGCACCGCCGACCTCACTGGACTCTGGGGACCTGTTCTGCCTTATATAAGGGCAGCTGACTTGTATTCATGGCCATGGAAGCAGGCTAAGGGCCATGCCACTACTCTGGTGTGGCTTGCCTGAGTTCTTTGGAGATTTGATGGCATGGGGATAGAAAAGAACACCCCTCTAAGCTCCATGAAGCTGGAAGCTATGAATGGAGGTTGCTGTGTGCCTGGATGGTCGTACAGAAGATTTCTGACAGTGGAGAGGGAAGCAGAGTCTTCATGCACTCTCAAGCCCCTGGATCCAGTTCTGCCCGAAGCTACACTTACATACTTGTTAGCTCGGAGACTGGTGAATGGATTTCCTTTTTCTTTCCCATTTTTATATTCCTTCCCCAGTGTGTGTGTGTGTGTGTGTGTGTGTGTGTGTGTGTGTGTTCATGAGGGTGCCACAGTGCATATGTGGTAGTCAGAGAATATATTACAGGAGTCAGTTCTGTCCTTCCAACATGTAGACAAAACTTCGGCCATCAGACTGAATGGCAAGCAAGCGACTTTAGCCACCAATTCATCTTGCTAGCCCTTAACTTCCATTTTTTAAAAAAATATTTATTTATTTATTTATTTATTTATTTATTTATTTATTATGTATACAATATTTTGTCTGTGTGTGTTTCTGCAGGCCAGAAGAGGGCACCAGATCTTATTACAGATGGTTGTGAGCCACCATGTGGTTGCTGGGAATTGAACTCAGGACCTTGGGAAGAGCAGGCAATGCTCTTAACCACTGAGCCATCTTTCCAGCCCCCTTAACTTCCATTTTTAAAAGATAGTAAGATATACATAGCATGAACTTTAGCATCAGAACTTGCATGTATGTGTGTGCATGCATGTGTCTGTGTTTATATATGTCTGTGTGTGGCACTGGGGGATAGAACCCAATCTTGCATATACCAGAAAATACTCTACCCCTATTCTATGCCTCAGTCCTAGGCTATATTTTCATGCACAAAAACGTGTATCTTCCAACTCTGTGTCTAAGGTAGCTGCTTCAGCTCCTGCCATTTCTATTTTCATCCCAGCCAGGGGATGAGGAAGAGATCCACCAATGCAATCTTTTTTTTTTAATATTTATTTATTTATTATGTATACAATATTCTGTCTGTGTGTGTGTCTGCAGACCAGAAGAGGGCACCAGACCTAATTACAGATGGTTGTGAGCCACCATGTGGTTGCTGGGTATTGAACTCAGGACCTTTGGAAGAGCAGGCGATGCCACCAATGCAATCTTTAAATGATATGATCTAAAAGCAAGCATATGTCCCTTTTACGCAGACCTGCTAAATGGGAAATACAGGCTTATTTTTAGCTGCTTTTGGTTGTTGTGCTAAAACACCATGGCCGGAAGCAGCTTATGAAAGAAAGAGTTAATTCATGGCGTGACGATTCTAAAGGGGTAAGGGCCAGTCATGGTGGGGAGGCACGGCAGTGGAAGGAATGGGAAGCTGAGCACCCACATCCTCAAGTGCACAGGAGGAGCAGAGACGGTGAACTGGAGATGGAGTGGGGTATGAATGCACAGAGAATGTCTCACCCTTAGAGGTGCACTTTCTCCAGCAAGGCGGTATCCCTAAGGAGAACCACCATCTGGAGACCAAGTGTCCAAATACCCAGCTTTACGGTGAGCCAGGTGTACTCCGGGCAGATTGTATAGCAAAAGGAAGGGAGGATGATAGGGGTCAGCATTGACTGTATCTGGTGCAGGTTGCAGCAGTGTGCAAGAGGGACAAGCAGAATATTGAGTGTTCTAAGAGCAAGAAGGGGAGTGGGGTGCCTGGAAGGGCCTGTCCCCATGAAGCACTGAAGGTTACTGTAGAGAGAAAGAGAATAGGTTCCATTTCTTTGAGGGTATAGACAGATCATGATAGCATTTAAGGACCATGAGGACTCAATCCTAGGGACTAACAGAAAGATCAAGAGCTGGAGGCAACAGGAAATGAGTGTATGAGCTTCATCAAAGGAGCTTCTTCATGATGCTGGAAGCAGGGATCTCGAAACAGAGAGGGAGAGAAAAGACCGAGCTAGACCACAAACACCCAAGCCATGCTTAGGAGTGAGTACTGAAGATGGCAAGCAGAGATTTTGTGGGAGAGGTGGGCCCAGGAGTCTTGCCCTGTGGTCTCCTTGTTGAATTTAGGTTTTGTTCACATCATGGTTAGAGCGGTTCACAAGGGACCCTGGGTCTGACTTGCTGGTCAACCCTCTAGTTGATTTTGGTGATCTTCAGGTCCCACTGAGAAGCTGCAGCTCAAAAATAAAACAGGTGGGCAGAGCCAGAGGACAGCCTGATCTCTGGCTGTCATACACCACTACACCCTGAAACACATGCACACACATACCTGCTCACATAAACATGCATGCATATGCATGTGCACACTCATAAACACACACAGATGACTGCTAGAGTCAGGACAGATGAGGGAGGATGAGAAGAATAAATTCTCTGAAGGTATTTGAGAAGCCCCACACCTTACATTTGCTTTAAGACAATAAACCTTCAATGAAGCACCCCTTTGCCTTTACTCCAGTGCTTGGCCAAGGCAGACATCACTAATCAATTCTGAAGAGCCAAGTTAAGGCCTATCAAATATTTATAGGGTGGTGCTCCTCCAGTGAGCTTGTGTTCAATTGTTCAATGTGTTGATACCCAGAGGATGCTCAGGCAATATGATAACCCATGTATCAGTGTTTTAAGGTCTTGCTATGTTGTTAATTTCTCTGGCTCACTGAGAAAAATTCCAAACAACACCCACGCACGTCCTGAGGGTAAAGATGACGGACAGCCCCTTCCTACTGCAGTCTGCAGCAGAGTATCTGATCTTTGGATAGTACCACATAAGAAATGGCAGTCCCCACATGACAGATGAAAAAAAGTGATGCTCCACTGGCAAGAAGATGTAAATAAAGATTCAAGACCCACAGCATAGAGGCTACATGACACCTGGCTGTGTCCATCGGGTTGGGGACAGCGAAGTCCTTAATCTGTCACTCAAATCCTTGATAAGGCCTAGGCATTAGTGTCAGGATGAACGCCTGAATAAATAGACAGGAGATGATGAGCCCAAAGAAGAAAGAGGAGAAAAGTGGAGAGGGGCTGGGAAGAAGGGGGGAAGAGTAGAGGGGAATGCAGATGAGGTGGGGAAGGGGAGAGGAAGAGAGAAAAGGCACAGCACACTCGGGAGGGGTGTCCCCAACCTTAGAACAGGTGGAGGCAGACCTGAAGAAGTGATGAAGCTGAGGGGCAACAGGAAACCTAGATGCTGCAGAGTCTGAGCTGGGGGATAGTCTGTCATCCCTTGTTAGTGTCAGGAAGACTGCCCAGCCAGTAGGGGCAGCCACAATCTGCAGAGAAGATAAAAAAGGGCCCTCCCTCAACTTGGCTTCCCAGGGGAAGGACAGGGAAAGACCTCAAGGTGTTCAGTGCCCATCAACGCCGAAGCCGAGACAAACAATGCGTGTGTGGCCTGCTCAGCATGACCCTCATGTCCTGCTGTCCCAGAGCGACTGCTATGAAGACATCCTTCCCTTCCCTTCTGAGAAATCCCTAGGCTGGACCATAAAGTACCATCACCACCGCAGCTGGGAAGTAGCCTCTCAAGCTGTGCCCTGGGCAGTAGCAAGCAGAGCTGGGCAGGGAGGTGACAGACCATGGGGACTCTTCTCTAGGATGTGTTGCTTTGGGAGAATCAGGTTTTCCAAAGGTGGAGGAAAACCTGAGCATTGTGTGTCTAATCTCCTCCCCAAATACTATGCACTACAGTCTTTTGCGAGCAGTATGTAAATTATATATTAACAAATTATAGTCATATTCTGCTCACTGTATGCAGAGCTCTTTCCCCTGTCTATAAACATTCACGTGTCTCATTCATAGAGCAGGCATCACAATTACTGACCCCTGGATGCAGGAATAAAGAAGACTGGACAGGTCAGCCCACCCTAGGGCTTGCACAGTTTAGAAGTGTGCAACCTGAAATTCTTGGTAGAAAACTTCTGTCTCAGGTTTCTCTCTCTCTCTTGTGTGTGCAAGCGCATGCGTGAGCGCGCGCGCGCACACACACGCACACACACACACACACACACACACACGCACACACACACTCCAATGGCTACTTCAAAGGAGTAAGGAAGAAATTTAGATTGAAGCTGAAGATAAAAGAAAATATTTTCATAACACTCCAAAAACTCACAAAAGATTCTTTGCAATTCTGCATAATTAGGACATAATAATTGACTTAAATTTTAATATTTATTTATTTACTTATGTGCAAATGGGCTCACGTGCACACACACCCTGGTGCACACGTGGAGGCCAGAGGACATCGCTCAGGAGCGGGTTCTTTCTTCTAACTTGTGGGTGCCAAGGATCCAATTTAGGTCATCAGACTCGGTGTGAAGTGCCTTCACCCACTGAGCCATCGAGCCACCCCAATAACGGCTTTAAATCAGTGAGGACAACTGGGGAGTCGGTGATGTATAGATGCATGCATACATGCATCCCTTCCTACTGCAGCCTCTCTTCTGGAACATGAGGCCCTGAGCACTGACATATGGGGACAAGAAGAGCCACAGGCCACCTGCCCCTTAGAGGCCACCTAAATTTGCCCGTGTCTCGCTTTCTGTTCAAAGCCATGTAGATGAGACCCCTGTGTTAATTGCAAAACAGCCCTAGACAAGAAGAAAAGGTTCCCGGAATGCAGCCAGACACGCCCCTCTCATCTCATTAATTGTCAGCGTGTTACTTCATTTTCTGCACAAATAAACCACTGGCCTGGAAAACATGAGCCTGATCCATGCGGACCCAGAAAGGGCAGGGTGGCCTCAGAGCCCCAGGACATGTTTGTTTCCTCTGTGTAGGATGTCGACTCTAATAAAGGGAGATGGCCGGAGCTTAACTGTGCTTTCCCCAGAGGGTGAGACGGCTGGTACCTGAATTTCAATGGTTTTCATTGCAACATCGTACCATCCCCAGGCTTCTGGCTCAGGAGCCTATCCTGGCTCTGAGACTAAGTTCCTCTGGTAACCAAGGCAGCCTGTGCTATGCCTGTCTAGGACATCTCTTGATAGCCTGACGTCCAGCTTCGCATAAATACTCTAGTCCCAAGAAACTGCTCTACCTGGCTCCAGGTAGTTTTGACCAAACTCCGAGGTCAAAAGCTCATCTCCAGGAGTGTTCCTTCCTCCTGGTAGAAGCTATGGTGTTGAACAGAATGTGAGGAACTTCCTCACGATATTTATTTATTTTTTTCTTTATAGAGATGGTCTCATATCACCCAGGTTGACCTTGAACCCCTGATCCTCTTGCCTTTATCTCCTTTATCTCCCCAGTCTGAAAATTACGGGCATGCATCACCATGCGGTTTATGCAGTGCTGGGGATTGAACCCAGGGCTCTGGGCATGCCAGATGGGCACTCTACCGCCTGATCCACATTCTCAGACTTGTTCACTGTAAAGAAAAGTATGTTTGCCACCAGACCTGCTGCCTTGATTTCTTTTGAGAGATCCAATTCTAAAATTATGTCTTAAACCTCTCTGGGTCTCAGTTTGAGAGTATCCCAAGCTGGCATAGTCTACTTTCTCTTGTATTCATGAGGCTCAACACTCTTGTCTCACAGGAACAGCACCTGCCTGTTGGGCAGTTTGGATAGGCCAGTGGCATAGCCATCTTTTACTTGAACATCTGAGCCTGTAGCTTGTGTGACAAGTTGATGTCAGTCAGTCCAGGGCACTGCCTCCTCTACGCAGGTCTTCTGCTGCAGGCCAGGTTTGGTAAGGGCCGTGTGCCCTTGTAAGTGGTCTTAGCTCTACTCCATTGCCCATGGGTCTCTGCAAGAAAGCATCCTATTCAGTTGTGTGTGAAGAAGAGGCCCAGCTAGTCACCAATGAGACGTGGAATGGGCTGGATGGAAGGGAGGCTGGGCACGGTGAAGGCATTTGTTCCTTAGATGAATCGTCCTCACGGAGTGTGGACGAGTCCTCAGTGAGAAGAATTCTCCCCAGGGCTCACATCTCATTTTGTAGCTGTCATCTCTCCTAATCATCTTTTCCTTCCTTGCAAGGAAAAAGTTCCCAAGGTAATTGGACATGTCACCGTAGCTCCTGATGGAGCCAGGCCAAACTCCCTCACACTGTGTGTGAACTAAGTGAACCCCTGTCTGAGGGGCTGAGTCTCTCAGCACTGCTCCTCCTGGGGGTCAGAAGGAATGCTGCAGAAAGTGTCCTGGTGCAGGGAGAGGGAGGAAGAGGCGCCTTCCCCAGGAACTGGTATTACTGGTAATTGTGAGCTGCCTAGCATGGGGTCTGGGAACTGAATGCAGGTCCTTTGCAAGACTGCAAGTACTCTTAACTGCCTAGCCATCTCCCCATCTTCTCAAAGAGATTTTCAACCACTACCATCCGTTCATCTCCTGATCTTCCCTGAGCTTGGGCATGGAGGCCAGGGAAATTGTGCCAGAACTCTTCCCAGGCATCTCCTCCCTTCAGTGTCTTCCACTGTTGCTTTCCTATCCCTGAAGCCAGACTGTTTTTTGGAAAGGGTTTTCTTTTCTTTTCTCTTCTTTCTTTCTTTCTTTCTTTCTTTCTTTCTTTCTTTCTTTCTTTCTTTCTTTCTTCCTTCCTTCCTTCCTTCCTTCCTTTCTTTCTTTCTTTTTCTTTTTTTCTAACTTCATTGTAAGTAGATCTGTGTGACTGTCCTTCCCCTAGAAGACCAAACTGCTTCCTGCTCTGTATCATCCATTCTGCTTTATTCCATCCTGGCAACTGTCTCTCTGCACACTGTAACAAGTCTGTATTTCATGTTTTCTCCCGCACAGAGCCAGGCCCACATGCACAGGGATGTGTCTTGAGCTCACATCTATATCATATACTGACTCAAAGAGGCACTCAATAAGTACCTTGGTCACATGAGCCCAGATTGACAAGAAAGAAAATCACAAAAGTCTTAGCATTACAAAAGGGAGGCATGAGGGCTAGGAAGGGAGCTGGTTCAGGGAGAGCATAAAGATCTGAGTTCAAATCCCTAGAGCCCATGTAAAGCTATACCTGTGATTTCAGCACTTCTACAGCAAGAAGAGAGGCAGACACAGGAGCATCCCTGAAAGCCCACGGTCTAGCAAACATTGTGAATGTAGTGGCCAAGCCTGTCTCAAACAAGCTAGAAGGTGAGGACCACCCAAAGTTGTCCTGTGACCTCCATATGTGCACTGTGATAGGTATGTACCCAATCTCTCTCACACAAACAAAAACACAAACATAAACACATATATATTAAAAGAAACAGATGTGTGAATGCATATGAAGTCACATCCCACCCTGACTTGGGTGGTGTGAGGAACAGACTCTGGTTGGATAGTGAGGTACTGAATAGTCTTGCCCCAAGCAAGAAAATTCATCCAAATTGCTCATGGTTACCCCATCTGGCCAGCAGGCCATGTAGCCTACTTAAATAGTGCCAGAGAACTTGCCCTGTAGATATCTTTGTATGTGTGTTAATAGTGAGTGTGTGAGATACTTGAGCCCTTAGTGACTGTGATGGTAAATTGTGGATGCTCTGCCCAGTGAATACAAAGTGACCATGGACAGTTGAGAGTAGTCTCTGATGCAGAAACAGCTCTGTGAAATGTCAGCTAGAAATCTATCTCTGTCTCTGTCTGTCTGTCTGTCTGTCTGTCTCTCTCTCTCTCTAATCTATATCTACATTCTATCTATCTATCTATCTATCTATCTATCTATCTATCTCTATATCATCCATATTTATCTATCTCTATCTCTATCTATAATCTATATCTATCTATCTCTAGATATTGGAGCCTAGGTAGTTTGGATGCTCACCTTACTAAACCTGGATGGGAGAGGGCGGTCCTTGGACTTCCCACAGGTCAGGGAACCCTGATTGCTCTTCGAGCTGATGAGGGACGGGGACTTGATCAGGGGAGGGGGAGGGAAATGGGAGGCGTTGGCGGGGAGGAGGCAGAAATCCTTAATAAATAAATAAATTTTAAAAAAGATATATGTAGAGAGAACATGAAAGACATCCAGTTCTGCACAGGAAAAGAAAGGGCAAGAAGAAATGGTTATTGCATTTGCTTAAGTTTTGTCTGCACTTGAGTCAGAAGGAAGCCCAGAAGTCAGTGCAGGTGGCTCAACAGCTGTATGGAGTTACCAGGTTGTCCTGAGGCACAGAGAGTTCAGAAGGGGTAAGACTTCTCCCTCACCTAACTTTCCACATGGCTTTTGAGCCAGATTCACTTTTAAGAAATAAGGAAGGGATTGGAGAGTTGGCTCAGCTGTTATAAGAACTTCCTGCCGTATTATAAATAATGCTGCTATGGACAGAGCTGAACAAACGTCCTTGTAGTATGATTGAGTATCCTTTGGGTATATGCCCAAGAGAGGTATTGCTGGATCCTAAGGTAGGCTGATTCCCAATTTTCTGAGAAACTGACATACATACTGATTTCCAGAGTGGTTGTACAAGTTTGCATTCCCACCAGCAATGGAGGAATGCTTTCCTTAATCCATATCCTTTCCAGCATAAGCTATTATTGGTGCTTTTGATCTTAGCCATTCTGACTGGTGTAAATGGTATTTCAGAGTCATTTTGATTTGCATTTCCCTGATGGCTAAGAAACATTGAATTGTTGAACATTTCTCTAAGAGTCTTTTTGGCCATTTGAGATTCTTCTGTTGAGAATTTTCTGTTTAGTTCTGTACCCCATTTTTAATTGGATTATTTGGAATTTTGATGTCTAATTTCTTGAGTTCTTTATATATTTTGGAGCTCAGTCCTTTGATGTGGGGTTGGTGGAGATATTTTCCCTTTCAGTAGGCTGCCTTTTTGTCTTATTGGCCATGTTCTTTGTTTTACAGAAGCTTCTCAGTTTTAGGAGGTCCCATTTATTTATTGTTGCTCTCAGTGTCTGTGCTACTGGTGTTATATTTAGAAAGTGGTCTCCTGTGCCCATGAATTGAAGGCTACTTACCACTTTCTCTTTTATCAGGTTCAGTATATCAGATTCCTCTCAACCGAAGAATGGATAAAGAAAATGTGGTAATTTACACAATGGAGTATTACTCAGCAGTAAAAAGCCATGACATTTTGAAATTTGCATGCTGTGGGACAAAATTCTTCTACCCTGTAAATATTTGTCACTTGTATTGCTTTAACAAAATGCTGCTTGACCAGTAGCCAGGCAGAAAGTATAAGTGGGGTGACCAATCAGGAAGTATAGGCAAGGTAATCAGAACAGGAAAATTCTAGGAAGAGGAAAGGCTGAGTCTGTAGTCATCACCCAGACACAGAGGAGGCAAGATGAGAATGCCTCACATGGCTAACACAGACAAGGATTATGGCTTAATGTAGGATGTAAAAGTTAATAAAAAGCCTGAGCTAATAGGCCAACCAGTTTATAATTATATATATACCTCTGTGTGTTTTCTTTGAGACTGAATGGCTGTAGGACTGGGTGTGACATAAAGAGATATTTTGATTGAGGGATCCATTATGGGGCTAGCAAGAAGCCTGGCACTAGAGAAATTCCCAGGAATCCTCAAGGATGACCCCAGTTAATACCCTAAGCAATAGAGGAGATGGTGCCCAAACTGGCTTTGTTCTGTAGTCAGATTGATGAATATCTTAAATGTCACCATAGAACCTTCATCCAGCAACTGATGGAAACAGAGGCAGAGACCCACATTAGAGCACTGGGCGGAACTCCCAAAGTCCAGTTGAAGAGTGGGAGGAGCGAGAATATTAGCAAAGAGGTCAAGACCATGATGGGGATACCCACTGAAACAGTATACTTGAGCTAATGGGAGCTCACCAATACCAGCTGGACTGGGAAGGAACAAGCATAGGACCAAACAAGACCCTCTGAATGTGGGTGACAGTTGCAAGGCTGGGGCAGTTGCACCGTGGGGCCACTGGCAGTGGCATCAAGATTTATCCCTACTGTTTGTACTGGTTTTTGGGAGCAGTTGCTCAGTCTAGATATAGTAGGGAGGACCTTGGACCTTACCCAAAGCAATGTGCCTTGCCCTCTCTGAGGAGTGGATGGGGGGGGGGTAGGTGAAGGGAATGGGAGGAGGGGAGAGAGTGGGAAGTGGGATTGGGTATGTAAAATGAAGAAAGATAGCTTGTTTTCTTTAAAACATAAAATCAAATAAATTATAAGAAGCTAGAAGCCAAGGTGATGGGGAGTTGGGGAAAAATTAGAAGGGAGGGGGATCAGGGTGCATTTTATCAAAGCACATTATATACATGTATAAAATCCTCAGTGAAAAACAGAATCTGTACCAGAAAACATTGTAGACTAAGAAAATTCGCCTGTGAAATTTGATGGAAAATGTCCTCAATTCCATGGCAATTTTAAAAATCAGCAAAAGATTGCAAATAATGATCTGTAAAGGTAAGTAGTTTGCGTATATTACTGATAGCTTAAGGAAATTTTCCTTCATCTATGGAACATGCACAGTCTTTTCGTTTATAATTAACCATAGTAGAAAAAACAATTGAGTACCCTGAGCATATCAGACAATTAGTTAATAAAATGCCATTTTACTTAAGGGAAAAAAGATAACTGACTGCTCTTCCAGAGGACTGGGGTTCAGTTCCCAGCATCTACATAGCAACTCAAAACCAGCTATCACTCTAGTCCCAGGGCATCCTGTGCCCTCTTATGGTTTCTAAGGGTACTGCATAGACATGGAGCACAGATATGCATGTAGGCAAAACACTCATACATATAAAATAATGAAACTGAGGCTGGAGAGATGGCTTAGAGGTTAGGAGCACTGGCTGCATTTGTAGAGGGCTCAAGTTGGGATCTCAGCATTGATGTCGAGAATTTCACAACTACCTGCAACTCCAGGTCTGGAGATGTCTGGTGCCCTCTTGTGGCCTCAGTGGGCACTGCATACATATGTGCACACAATTTTTAAAAATACATCTTAAAAAAACAATGAAGCTGGTATGGTGGTGCTTTGGAGATTGAGGCAGAAGGATTGAAAGTTAAAGGTCAGCCTAGACAACATGTCAAGACTCTGACCTCAAAAAGCTTAAGTTAATTAATAGATCAATTAGACACAGTGTACAGGGCTCTAGAGGTTCCTGGAGCAGATAGGAGGACTCCCCCAAGGGAGTCCAGCCAGAGGTGGACAGTCTTAGCGGAGATGAAAGGTCACAGATGGTAAGTTCAAGGTCAGGGCACCTCAAGGCTACTGAGGTCACCATTAAGTCTGGGTGTGTCACACTTGACAGACCATGCTTGTTATCTGATGACCCTGACAGGCAGATGGTAGCAATGTGATTGAATATGACCTTCCAAGCCCTGTGACTTAGGTATGTGTGTGTGCACCTGCGACCACACATTATCCTTAGGTGTAATGTGTGTGCATGTGTGTGTGTGTGTGCGTGCGTGTGTTTGTGTGTGTATCTGTTGTAATACACTATTCTTAGGGTGTGTGTGTGTCTGTGGTCATATATCATCACCCTCTGAAGGGCTAGAGCACAGAAACCTCTAGTCCCCAGACTGGGGCCAGCTTCCCTAGTGGGTGCTGCAGTAAGCATGCTGTTTACACAGATGGGTGGAGGAAAGGTGTACCACCCTAGCTGCATGATGAAGGGATGCCTACGTTCTACATCGCGTACTTCCCAGATTCTGTGCTTTGAGTGTCTTCATTCGACTGGTTGTATTTGTAACCTTTCTTGTCATAAGCCATAACCAGGATGGTTTTCATGGATGATTCAGCGGGCATTCCAAACCCACCCTGGTACCAGAGATGAGGGAGGCCCCAAGACTACTCCTCTGCTGTAGTGGTGGAATGGGTGAATGCCTGATGGACTTGCCCTCTCGGTAGATGCCTAGAAAGTATTTGGCTTGTGGAAGGTGCTTTACTGGTGGCTGTGCAGTGATCTGAAGGAAGCACCTAGCAGGAGGTGGTGTCCAGTCCCCCATACTGAGCCTCCCTCAGCCAGCACTTAGCCTGGGTGTGAAGTGAGTCATATTGGGGCCCTTCTTCACTGTATCCCCTCAGCTATAGAAGTCCTTGGGTGACTTAGATCATCGCTGCACCCACGTTCTGTTCACAACACACACGTCAGCTTGCAAGACTGCTGGTGTTCCACGGTAGACCAGAAATGAATGACCATCAGCCAAGAGACACAGGACACAGAACCATTGGAACGAGAGTGAATACAGACAGGTCAGTGGGGGCAGAGCGCAAGGTCACAAGCCTTCCTCAGTCTGGGTAGGAGTAAGCAGCGGGCCCAGAGTGCTGATGGCAGATGCCATCTGTACTTGCCAGGCAAGGGATGCCCAGTGGGTAGAAGATGCCCATGCAAGGAGCTCCCCCTCTTGGCACCTATACACTGGCTAAGCTTCTTGGATCCTTCTCAGGATGGACTTCCAGGGACAGAGAGATAATTTTGGCTTATTCCCCTGTGGCTGCTCAGTGTGAGTTGTGGTCTAGCAGGTTCATGACCATCTGATGGATGCCAGAAACCTTCGAGCTGCCAACCAATTCTAACAATGAAGAACATTTGCAAATAGCCTTCTAGATGTATTTACAAAATGCCAGGGGAGAGGTGGAGACCGGAGGACCTTTGCTAGGGGATGGTTGGAGAGATACAGTCCAGGAAAAAGATGCAGGGTGGAAAAACAACCACACCTTGTTCTTTGCTTTTTTTTTTTTTTTAACATAACAGAAGGGGCTTGAGATGGTTCAGCAGGAAGGGTGCTTTCCAGGGACCCACACGGTGGAAGGAGAGAAACAACTGAAAAAAAAGTTGTCCTCTGGCTTATACACACATGCCCTGGCATGCACTCTTTATATCTACAAATAAATAAAGAAATGCAATTAAAAAAATTTATACATCAATATAGTCTCTTGTAACAGTCAGTCGCGAGCCTGCCAGGATCCTGGTCCTTTGTCATGGAGACACACGGATAAAGAGCCCTTGGTCACCATTTAGTTGGTTGGTGAAGGGTTTTAGGTGTGCTTTGTTTATCTGTGGTGTATGGTCTTGGTACTGGATCAGGTAAGGACATTTTCATACACGCATAGAATGTATTTCTGTGTGTGTAGGTTTTTAAAATGTGTTTGCCGTGGGGATCCACTAGCAAAGACGAACGACTTCAAGTATGAGCCATTGACTGCATCAGAAGTCCACCTCCCTGTAGTGGATACGTGCTGGGAGGAAACAGCCCATCTCCCCTAAGTCAGAGTGGACATCTTCTGGGACCCAGGATGCACAGGGGTGGCCCACGAGGACCTATATTCCCACTGGTGACCCTTCAGAACCCAGATTCCCACAGGTGGCCCACGAGGCCCTGGATTCCCACCGTTGGCCTCTTTTAGGCATGCTGCTCAGACCCACCACAGTTTTTAATCTTCCTGCACACAAACTCAGTCTCCTTCTTCCCATTCCCTCCTGCATTCAAGCTCTGAAGAATTCAAGCCAGTGAAGAGATGGCGCGACGCTAACAGCCAGCAGAGGGAAAGGAGAGTTGATAGCTCCCACGTTCTGCTCCAGGCTGCTAACTGAAGAGCATCCTGGGATCCTTTGACACAAAAGAAAAAAACGGTGCTTTGGTGCCTAGAGCAAGAAGCAGAAAGCTGCCTACCTCACTTTTCGGTAGATTGGTCATGTTGGGTCCGATGGTTCACATCTGGAATCCTTGCTACTCAGGAGGATACTGAGGCAGGAGGATGGCAAGCAAAGGGACAGGACAGGCAACTTTCTGAGACTCTGCTTTTAAAAAAAGGAAAAAGAGGGTTGGAGATATGGCTCAACACTAGAGTGTTTGACTTGCATGTACTAGGTCCTGGGTTCCATCCCTAGTACTGAAGAGGAGGAAGGGGAAGACGGGCAGAAGGGAGGAGAGGAGGAAGAAGGAGGGGAGAAGGAGGATCCACATGAAGAGGAACATTATCAAGCATCCGAAGCCCCCCTGAGCCAACCTGGCTAGTCCATCTGCAGAGGCCTAACCTCTAGGCTCCTAGTGGGGTTTCCAGCCATGCTGTTCTCTGGCCTCACCTGAGCGTGGCCTGTGCTTCCAATGCCTGCTTCACAAACACTGGCACAGCTGTGTACTTCAGAGCCGAGCTCTCTGGAACATGTGTGCTATAGCTTGATAAACAGCTTATAAAAACCATTTTTTGAAAACCTATTTTAAGGAGGAAGAACATCTTTTATCGGGAGTTCTAATTGGAAATATATTTGCATGGGAAGTCTTTACTGTTGAAGTCAGTTTGCGAGACAACCCAGACCGCAGGAACCGTGGTTCTTAATCTTACATCAGGGCTCTGAGCGGCCCAGCGCTTTCCTGAACTGACGGATATAAAATCATCCGAGGATAGGTGTGTCAGCTGAACAGCAAAGGGAGGCAGCATCCTTCTCAGCAGCCCTTGAGGGAGTTTGTGGGGAGCTAAAACCCTCAGGTCAGTGGGCATGGGTCCCTAGACCAAGGTGGGCTACGCAGGTTGTCATGGCACTGGATCCGAGCTGACCCCTCAAAAGCAGGCTCTGGCAGAATTTGGAGCCAGGGCTGCTTTGTGCAAGTATTATCAGTGGAGGGGGAACTGGGGAAGACAGCTGCTCTGCAGGGGGCTCACGTAGCAGGCCCCCTCGCCATCCTCTCCATCTTCTCCTTGTATTTGTTGTTCATGAAAACACCATTATCATCACCCCCTTCTGAAGGGTCACAGGACAGGTGACATTCCACAGGTGGTTTATTCTCAGAGCAAGCAGTATGGCAAAGGTCACCCTATAGCTGGAGTCTCTGGGCCACATTCCGGGTGATCCAGAAAGCTCAGAGGTGGTGTTCAGGGTCAGCTGGGACAACTTCTGAGTGGAGCCTCATCAACTTCAAGGCCAGAAACAGCCCTCCAGTTCCCACCTGCCGTTTACGTCCTATCCCCAATGTGAGACCACCGGCTGCAGAGAAACGTGAACTCCAGCCATTCCTTTCAAGATCAACACAAGTGCACAGCAGGAGAAAGCCTCTCCGCCTCTCCGAACATGTTGGACATTTAACAGATCTGACGGCTGAGCTGGCATCGCAAGAAGTACCCTCTGGTAAAACCCAGAGGTGGCTCCTAGTCACAGCGACTATACCTGAAGATTTTTCAAAGATATATTTCTGACACTCTTGTAGAATTTTCTGGAAGGTGACCAAGTAAACCAAATACACGGAGGACTTGGAAGAATCCTGTCCTTCGGACACCCATCTAAAAGACAGTGCCACAGGGCAGGTTTGGTCTTATAAAAAGAAACAGCCCCGTAAAAACATTCAGCCAGGGCTGTAAAGATTCCAGTATCTTCCCTCTCTCCGATCCGAAAATCTCATTATCACATTCTCTCCACTGTGGGTAGAAGTTTCTCAGGTATGATTAGGTCCCCAGGTGAATTCATAGACATGGAAACAGAAATGAATCTGAATGGGGCATGAGGGGTCACCCGGGGCGCTGGGCTCCAAGTACAGCTCCCGAGGATCTGCTTGGGTGAGTTCTCATTGCCTCTACAAGGGCTTCACATTCAGAAAGCAAACACAGCCACCATTGGATTCTGACCCTGGGAAAGAGGATGTCTGTCTCCACCAGCCACAGCCCAGGTTGAGAGCTGTGTTACAGCCATTCCATGGTCATTCCCTGAGGTTTAGGACACAGGTCACGTTAGAAGCAAACGCAGTGGCAGTGGCCATGAAGCTCACCGAGGGGCCACATCTGCTCTGTGTCTTTAGCAAGAAGCTCACAAGGACCCACTCGCCATGATTCTGAATGGCCGTCGTGATTACTGAGGACCTCTTAGATGCAGGGCACTTGCTCCATGTCGCCTTTACTTGCCACGATAGGCTTGGGAGATAATGTGGTGGGACTTTGTCATTTGGTGGGGCTCACCACACTTTTCCCTGATGGAGAACAGAGTCCTGTTTCAGCTTGCTTGAACTTACAACAGTGACCCGCATTTCCCAGATGCCTTTATTAGTGATCTAGATGGAGCAGGCTTTTAAGTATCTTACCTCTTCCAGAATAGGCTTGGGAAAAGATAGACCCTTTTCTTTCTTTTTTTTTAATGAGGAAAAATTCATTTTATTTCCTTCTTATTTTATTTTTTTATAAATTTATTTATTTATTAAGGATTTCTGCCTCCTCCCCTCCAATGCCTCCCATTTCCCTCCCCCTCCCCTGATCAAGT
>NC_022010.1:10157435-10207435 GCF_000317375.1 Microtus ochrogaster
TCCTTGCTTATGCTCCCTCTCCTTCTGCTCCTGATTTGGACCTTGAGATTTCTGTCCGGTGCTCCAATGTGGGTCTCTGTCTTTGTCTCCTTTTATCGCCTGATGAAGGTTAATATTCAGGAGGATGCCTATATGTTTGAGATAAACCCTTTTCTAAGTGGTGCCTCCTGGGACTGTGAAACTGGGTCAGGGGTGAACAAAGGGTGGAGTGAGGAGAGCAGACATCGTCAGAGTGGACCCTTGCCACTGGTGGGTGGTATACCTTGGGATCACTGGTTTCTGTGGCTACCGAACCTACCCCCTGTCTCTGGTTGGTCAGTAAAGGATGCTGGACTAGCCTCCCCTGCCCTCTTTCCCCACAGTTCTAGATGCTTCTTGGCTCCTCTGCTTCTGTGGACCACTCTGCAGCCTTCCCACAGTGCTCTGCTCTGTGTTCCCTAATGGCATTGCTTTCTGCTGTGCGTCATCAGAGACTCTGATGATGTGTGCTCACTGGAAGGTCTGGGACACTGTGAGGAGGTCACCGAGGCCGTGGGCACACTGGAATCTGTTCACAGTCCTGGCATCACTAAGGAGGTGAGGTTGGCTGTGGAACGTACAGCTGTCTCTTTTGTTTGGCTTTGAACAATGACTTTAACCACTTTTCCGTAAATGCACACAAAGATTTAAGATATTGGGGGGGGGGACAGTATTGTTCTGAAGACGGCATCCTCTCTGGTTTACATGATAAACCACCAAACTCCAGAGGGACTTCATTGAGAGATAGGGCTACAGGGAGGTAATACGGTTAGTGAATTATAGGATAAGAATCTAAATCAGTAGGACTGGTGTCTATGTAAGAAGAGCAAGAGACTAAGGGAATGTTCTCTTTCTGTATCTGTCTGTCCCCGTGTCTGTCTATATCTGTCTCTCTCTCCCTCCTCTTTCATGCCCCCCCTCTCTACATTACACAGAAACACACTCTGTGATGACATAAGAATATGGCACCTCCAGCCAAGTAGAGCCTTTACCAAGCACTGAACATATGGGCACTTTGGTAATGCAGCCTAGAGAACTGTTGGGAAATGTTCTTCTGCCATGTGACCCCTGCAGCCTGTAAATACAGATACAGCGATATGTTACACTTACCAAATATGCTGCTTTTACCAAAGAACACCCGCTGATAACTTCCATTTTCCGGGGTACGTATTCTTCCTAAATTATAACCCAGATTTTCTCCCTAGTCTCCTGAAGCTGGGGTAGTGCTTGAGGATTTGCCATTAAAAGGACACATGAGTAAACATCTATCCACGCCATCCTATGATCCCTGGTCCGCATGAAACTGGTGCCTGGGCCTACCCAGTTTGGCCTGAGTGACATAAAATACTTAAGTCCACTGGACTTTCCTATCCTGAAGAGGTCACTGCCTCTTTGCGTGAGTTTGTGTGTCTTGTGTGTGCACAGTGTGCATATGTACACAGAGGACGACCTCGGATGTTAGTCAGCCGGACCTGTCCATTTGACTTTTCTCAGACAGAGTCTCTCAGTGGCCTGGATGCACAGTGAACAGCAAGGATCCATCTGTCTTTGCCTTTCTTATGCCAGTGTAAACAATGTCATCCGGGGATCGAACTCAGGTCCTCGTGTGTGCACACTGAGCGCTTCACCGAATGGGCCCAGCTTTCTAACTCTGGATCAACTCACTGACATTGGTAAGAACATCAGAAGGAAGGATACAGACAGCATGCTGCTGACTCCCAGCCTGCTTTTGCTGTTTTAATTCATGAAACCAAGTCTACGCCATGATGAAAACCAGAAATGTCAACATCAGAATCAGGGCTGTATTAGAGTCAGTCTCCTGTCCCACAGATATCCCAAGGGTTTAAGTATGAGGCCTGCTGCAAGAAAGAGGTTGGTCCTTGCAGAACTTAGCAAGGCAAGATACCCATCAAGAAATTCCCCACCAGAGCCGCCACTTGGGCTCCTTGATGCCCTCTTGAATTCCTCCTTGTTTTGAATCAGAGATGGGAAGATTTTTTTTTTCAGATTTAAAAACTATACATCAAGCTCCCAAAAGCTGGACCCTGAAAGCCTCATGCATAGATAATGTACCTGCAGACGGGAGAGACTCTGGCGTGTAGAGGCTGATGATAGCCTTCAACTTTTCTCCACTTCCTTGGGGAAAAAAAAAGTTATGATTTTGAGGTGGAGAGTCTCTGAGAGAGGCCCTGAGAGTTAATGGGACCACTTTGGCTAGGTGCCATCACATCTGAAAACCTGAATAATGAGGCACACTTTGCCCTTCATATTTCAACAATGCCCTAAGTAATGGCAGAGCTATTATCCCAGGCTCCGATTGACATGCCCTTCTAAAAAGCTCAGAGATTGTTAAGTGGGATGCAGCAAGAAATACTTGGGAGAACAGAGCAGGTGGAAAGTTCTACAAATACATTTTTTCCACTCAAAGGGAGGTACTCCTCTGGCCCAGAACTAGGGCTGCAGAGGCTTCTGCCACTATGGTGGGGCTGTGGATGATTGTCATCCATGTAGGCTATTACAATGACAAGGACACAGTTACTCATAGGTTGTCTGTCACCTTGGCCAGGTCAAGCGAAAAGCAAGAGGCTGTCAATCACAATACCATTACTCTTGCTGAGAGCTTCAGGGCAACTAGTCAGGGGCACTCTGGGGTGGATGGTCATTGGGCTGACTGACTGTACCACCTCCATCCATGCCTGCATGAGATCTGCTCTCTAAGGTGACAAGAGGTCTGCCGGGAGGTCTTTCCAAGGTGGTCAGAAATTCAGATCTCAGCTCAGTAAAAGAAGGTATCCTAGTTTTATTTCTGTCGATGTAATGAACATCCTGACATAAACCAACTGGGGGAGGGGGATTAGATCGCCTTTCCTAGTCATTATTTCAGTTGAAACCACAACTCAATCAGCTAGTCACACCAGATCTCAGTCAAGAGCAGAGGGACTATACACACTCTTGCTTGCTTGCTTGCTTTCAGCTAACTTTCTCCTCTTAAGATGGGCAGGACCTCCTGCCTAGGGAATGGTGCTGCCCACAATGGGCTGAGTCTCCATCCATTAACAATCAAGAGACTCCCCCCCCCCCCCACTGACATGTCCATAGGCCAACCTAAGCTATATAATTTCTCATTAGGATTCTTTTCCCAGTTGATCCTAGATTACGTCAAGTGACAGTTAAAACTAACCAGCACAAAGAAATCCAGGTCTTGAACTCGGGGATCCTAAAGTCCTGAGGGAGTTGTTGTTACTGTCCTGGCAGACCCACTGGAAGCCACAGATCATCCTGTTCCTCCAGTGCCTTTCCTCCCTTGTGTAGGATTATACACCCTGTCTTGTCTGTACACATTGGTTCACACCACTGCAGGAACACCCATCTACACCCCACCGTTGGTCATGTCTGTTTCCCCTCTGGGCTACACACAGATCTTGCCCATTTTGTGTCCTAGCCACATGCTGGGCATGTGGTTGATAAATTCAAGGTTCTCCCTGGTCACTGCCATTTCTGGCTCACATTTGAATACATGGTGGGGCAGTGACCCTTGTTTATTTCATTCATGAATATTCTTGCATGTACCTGTGGGAGTCTATTAACCCTTTTCTTAAAACATCCAAGATAAGATGGTAAGTTAACACACCAGGGAATTCCCATCAGAATTTTCTCATGACTGATATGAGGCTTCAGCTGTCCCAGGCTATCACCAGAACTGTAAGATTTTCTCATCACCACAGACACAAAACCTGGAGACGGTGTGCTTGGGAACCAGGCTGTGAGGTCTAACTTAGTTGTTCCTGTTCATACCTCACCAAGGGGCAGAACACAAAAGTTCATCTGGACTTCTATGGCCAAAGTCACGTCTTCCTAATTTTATCTGGTGGATCCAATTTGTCATTATGATTGGTCAGTAGTATTATTTCATTTTTTTCCATAAAATGTAACATTTAACTCTATATACTGAAGGCAGGACATACACAAATCTCTAGCTTACTAGAGACTTCTGGTATGGGAAGTCCCTCATAGGGGTCCAGAAGGGGAGAGGGACACTTGTAATTTTTTATGTATGTGTACGTATGTGTTCTTTAGTTTGAGTGCATACTATACCACATGCACGTAGTGTCCATGTAGGCCAGAAGAAGGTATAGGAATCCATGAAGTTAAGAATTATTATGTGGGTGCGGAAAACCAACCTCAGGTCCATTGCAGGAGCAGTGAGTGTTCTTAACCTCCAAGCCATCTCTTCAGCCCCTGCGACATCACATTTTGCTTCCGTTAGTATTGCATTATTACATTCAAACACAGTTTTGGTATGGGCACTTATTATTCTCTTGGGCTGTAGCTGTAAACAGAGCTAATGGGCCATACACTAACTCTGCTTAACTTTGGAGGAACCACCACCACAGTGCTTTCCAGAGCAGAGTGCTCTACTGAGGCCCATGAGCTAGAGGTCCCATCCCCTCAACCTTTGCCTGCTTCTGAAGCTAACGGTGCTGATGAGTTTGAGGTGCCATCTCGTTGTGGCCTGATTTAGATTTCTCTGGGGAGCAATTGACTGGAGTCCCCCCACCCTCCACATGCTTGCTGGAGAAAAGCTCTCTGCCATTCTTTGTCTACGTAACTGAGTCCTTTGGGTTTTTATCTCTGAACTGTAAGACTTATTTGCTAGTCTCAGCACTCATCAGACCACCAGCTTCATGTATTTTCTCCCAATTCTGAAAGAGACACCTTGCCTTTTTTTTTTGTACAGTTCCTTGAAGCACAAAATGAAGTCCGGTTAATAGAGTTTTTCTTTGATTGCTTATGATTTTAGAATTGGAGGTAAGAAACTGTTTCCTTTGTCCCTTCTTTCATTTTCCTTTCCTTTGAGACAGGGTGTTACTACCTGGCTGGCCTGGAACTCAGAGATCTTCCTGCCTCTGCCTCTGCCACTGCCTCTGCCTCTGGAGTTCTGAGACTAAAGGTGTGCACCACCACATCCAGAAAAATATATATTAGAATTAGAATATATGTATCTATGTATAATATAATTAGAATTCTATTATAATATGGGGTCATGTCCACCCATGTGATCTGAAGTTTTTACTTCTGCTCTTTCACCTGGGTATTGATCCATTTGGAACTAATTTTTATAGATGGTAGAAAGCAGAGGTCTTTGTGGTGGAAGGATAACCACCCATCTCAACACCATTCATTAGAAGGGCAAGGTTCCCTATTGAGTTCTCTTGATACTCACTGTCACTTAAAACCAATTGAGCACAGGATGATAAGCTCATTCAGGAATTGCAATCCTTCCTCAACGACCTGTCGACCTGGGTCTGTCTTTATCTTTCTCTACTGCTTAGTGTCACCACACAGTTCTGATTCCCGTAATCTGTAGTAAGCTTTAAAGCAAGTACTGCGAACCCTCCCATTTTTCTCTTTGTCAACATCACTTGGGATGTTTTTGGTGCTCAGGATTGAACTCAGTCCATCACAAGAGCTAAATGAGCACACACTCTGGCACACAGACAGCCCCCCCCCAGACTCTCTGTGCACATTTCTGAATCAGGTTGACAATTTCTGCAAAAAGTGGACCTCGGGTCTGGTAAGAATCACCAGATTCATGACTCCACCATTCCCATGGAAACACAGAACTCCCCACTATGCCTCGTGCAAGCAATGCTAACTCAGTGGGTCACATAAATATAAAAACATGGAACTCAGCTGAGAGCTTGTTCAGAAAAAGGATTTTCCAAGTGAGAGGGAGTGGATGAAAAAAGATCAGACTAGGGGGAAGGTTGAAAATGACTTTTGAAACACTGATATAACTTACGCTAGAGAGGATGTGGGGTAAAGGGAACATTCCTCCATTGCTGGTGGAAGTGCAAACTGGTATAGCCACTTTGAATATCAGTATGACAATTTCTCAGAAAATTAGAAAACAACCTATCTTAAGACCCAGCAATACCACTTTTGGGTATATACCTAAAGGATGCCCAATCGTACCACAAGGACATGTGCTCAATCATGTTTATAAAAACATTTGTCATAACCAGAACCTGGATACAACCTAAATGCACCTCGACCAAAGAATGGATAAGGAAAATGTGGTAATTTACACAATGGAATATTACACAGTGGAAAAAAATAATGACATCTTGAAATTTGCAGGCAAATGGATGGATCATATTGAGTGAAGTAACCCAGACCCAGAAAGACAAATATCACATGTATTCACTCATAAGTGGCTTTTAGACATAAAGCAAAGAAAAAATAGCCTACAGTTCACAACCCCAGAGAATCTAGACAACAAAGAGGACCCTAAAAGAGACATACATGGATCTAATCTACATGGGAAATAGAAAAAAAACCACCAAGATCTCCTGAGCAAATTGGGAGCATGGGGATCATAGGAGAGGGTAGAAGGAGAGGGGAGAGGAAGGAAGGGGAGTGGAGAAAGTATATAGCTCAATAAAAACAATTTAAAAAAAGAAAATGACTTTGGTCATATATGAAAATGTCAAAGAATATATATGTATGTATACACACACACACACACACACACACACATATTAAATGTCAGTGACAGATACCCAACAAGAGCACATGGAAGGTGCAGGTTGCTAAGTCTGATGACTAGTCAAGCCCAGTCATCATAGAGACCTTGGGATAGAACCAAGAAGCTGAGGTCAAGGAAAGCACAGGTGAGCGTGTGCAGAGCTGTCACACTTAGCAATGAGACATGGGTGCTGACCTTAGGCATGATGGACAGTCCATGTCAGTATCATACCAAAGTCCAGGTCCAGAGCCTCAAGTGTCCACAGCTCTTAGGGATCATACAAAAATACATAAATTTTAGATTCAACCAAAAAAGCCATCACAGAAACTACACAGGACTCTCTTCCCACTGGCCCTTGTTCCTTGCACAGCCAGCTGGTCCTGCCAGGAATGTGTGTACATGTCTGTGCTGACTGAGATGGGCGGCTTGCAGCAGATCTCAGGGGCAGAATCAACTGGCGATTCAGAACTTATTAATATGCTCAGCCCATGCAACTGCAGTCCAATCCATCAACCTTGAAGCTGCTGTATTACAGGAAGATGCCCGGGCAGGAACTAAACTCACTAAAATGTTTCTGTCTTTTGTTAAAGTCCCTGATCCTTACTGATGAGGACACTTGTGCCTTAAATTGTGAAGCTTATTTCAAGGCACAGAGAGCTTCTGACTTTGTATTCATCTTCCTTCTGGTCACCCTACAGCATAGCACTATGGTTAGGGCTTTGAACTTCAGCACCAGCCACAATGGACTCAAGTCTCAACTCCTAGTTCCTACTGATTCTGCTCCTTGGATGAGTAGTCAGAATTAAGCTTCAGCTCCTCACTTCAAATAGATACTAAAGCTGATAAAACACTGTGATGACCGTGAGTTAACTAAGTCACACAGCACTGAAGATAATTAGCAAAGGAAAGGCAACAGTGGTCACTAGTTAACTATCATATAGGGTACAAAGAACGAACGCCATTGTCTAATGAGACAGGCTCAGATTTGGCTGTTAGGACCTAGGGACCTTTCTAGAATAACATACAGCCCACTGTGGGCAGTGCCATCTCTTGGGATGGTGGTCCTGGGTTATATAAAAAAAGCAGGCAGAGCCAGTCATGGGAAGTAAGCAAGTAAGCAGGGTTTCCCACCTTAGCTTCATGACCCGACTTCCTCTGTGATGGACTGAGCAAATGCTTCCATCACACTGGCTTGTGGGTAAGTCTGTGGGGGATATTTTCTTGATTGCAAATTAATGGAGGAGAGCCCAGTACACTGTGAGTGGTGGTGCCACCTCTGGGAAGTTAGTTCTGGGTGTCATGAGAAAGCAGGCTGAGCAAGCCAGTAAGCATTGCTACTCTGAGGGCTCCGCTTCAGTTACTGGGCCCAGGTTCCTGCCCAGCAATGGAATGAAAAGTAGGACACCACTCTACAGGATCACAGCTAGTTCCCAAACCCCATCCTATTGATTTAATACACCCAAGTATTTTTCTCTCGCAGTAACCAGACATTTTATTTTGTGACTGCCTGGCTTGTTAATTAGAACTAGCCAGTAGCTATGTAAACAGGAACAGAGATACGGAGACGCTGTGGTGACAACATGTCCTCCATGTGACAATCTCACGAGCTTCACCATCCACCACTTTAGATATTCTGTAGCTTCCCTTGTTTGGTCCATAGGTGCCTGGTCTCATTCACAAAGTCTTCCGTTTCAAATGTGCTAGGATGGGGAGCCCAGGAAAAAGCCTGGTACTCACTGCCCAGGAAGCCACCATGGTGCCCAAGACTTCTCTGGGCATGCGGATGCTGGTGGGGTAAGGCAGAGAGAGCCACACACCAAGGTGATCCAGACTCAGATCCTTGACTCAAGTTTGTCCCTGGATCATCACGATCCAAGCCTATCCCTGTGTCAATACTAAGTGCTCATATACATTCAATTCAGGAACCAAAACTTCACTAAAAGACCTTTAAAAAGAACTTCTGTTCCCAAATTATCTCCCCATTAACCTCCATTGATTCTCCTCACTCCAAATATCATCCCCTTAATTGAAATTTGTTCTGAGTTGTACTTTGAAGGAATAACTGACATTCAAATGTGTGGTGTGAACTGCAGGCAGTGGCTCTCTGTCTTTTGGGGTTCGCGACATGCTTGTCTGTACAAAACAGATGTCTCTTTCCCTGGCTTGAACAGGGTATTTCAGGTGCTGAAATGGGAAACCCTAGCTGGTACACTGCTCACCTGGTGGGCATTCAGCAGAGTGGTGCTCATGAAATAACAACCCCATGTGTTCTTGTGTATATGATCCCGGGAGGGGACATTAGCCTGTGTTTAAATCTTACCCTTCTCCTAATCCCTGCCTCATTCTTTCTCTGACATCATGATAATACGAGCGTGGGGCCTTCAGATATGGATAGAGTACCTAGAGGGACCCTGGCACCTACAGGTATTACTCTTTTTTTCTCCTCTTCTTCCTCTTTCTTTCGTCAGAGGTGGTGGACTTGGATGGAAGCGGAAGCATTTACAGGAGAAGCTGTACATGTCAGTCCTGAATGGTGTGCTTCCCTGCCTGCTGGCCACACCTCTCCAGGTCTCAGTGACACAGCAGGTGGAGACCGGGAGGGGCTGGGCCTGAGTCCAGAGGAGGAAGAGAGAGGGAGGCTGTGGAGGCAAGAGCACCTAAGGATATATTAGCAAAGTGGTCAAGACCGTGATGGGGACAACCACTGAAGCAGTCTACTTGAGCTAATGGGAGCTCACCAACACCAGCCAGACTGTGAAGGAACAAGCATAAGACAAAACTAGTCCCTCTGGATGTGTTGACAGTTGCATGGCTGGGCCAGACTGAGGGGCCACTGGAATTGGCACCAGGATTTATTCCTACTGCTTGCATTGGCTTTTTGAGAACCTATTCTTTTTGGATGGATACCTTGCTCAGCTGAGATACAGTAGGGAGGGCCTTGGACCTTCCCCAAAGCAATGTGCCTTACCTTCACTATGGAGTGGTTGAGGGGTTAAGGGGTGGTGTGAGTGGAGGGAAAGTGTGACATGAAGGGCTGCTTGTCAGGGTTTCTGTCCTGCCCAGTTCCCACAGCCGGCAAGTCCCAAAGAAAATCACACAGAGAGTCTATTAATGATAAATGGATTGGCCCATTAGTTCAGGCTTCGTATTAGCTCTTATAACTTATATTAACCCATTATTCCTATCTATGTTAGGCACATGGCTCAGTACCTTTTTCAGTGGGGCAGATCACATCCTGCTTCTTCGGTGGTCTGGGCAGGACCAGGAGGAATGGGCTTCCTTCTTCCCATAATTCTCCTGTTCTCATTGTGCCACCTCTACTTCCTGTCTGTTTTTTCCACCTCTACTTCCTGCCTGGCCAATCAGCGTTTATTTAAAACATGATTGACAGAATACAGACAATTCTCCAGCACCAGGGAAGGGAGGAGGGAAGAGAGTGGGAACTTGGATTGGGTATGTTTAATGAAAAAAAAAAAGATAAGTTTGTTTTCTTTATTTAAAAAAATAAAAAAGATAAAATAAAAAAAAAGGATCAGTCATGTGCTTCTTTCAGTGAACTCTGTGGTCTGGAGCCCTCAGGCACACACCAGATGGGGATCCTTAACACATCCTGTATCTACACCTGTGAATCAAAGCCTCTGGTTTCAGGGAGCTCAACCTTTTTCAAACTGACGGAGATGAACAAAAAACAGGAAAGAACTGGGCCAGGGTGGTGGCTAAGTAGGTAAAGGATCTGACTGACAAGCCTGGGGCTCTGAATTCCATCTCTGGAACCCACATGGTGGAAGGAGAGACCCAATTCCTGCAAGTTATCCTCTGACCTACACACACACACACACAAACACCACACACACACACACACACACACACACATATACACACAAACACCATATACACACACATACACACACATACACACACACATATACACACAAACACCATATACACACACATACACACACATATACACACACACACACCATACACATATACACACATACACACACACATACACATACATATACACACAAACACCATATACACACATACACACACATATACACACACATATACACACAAACACCATATACACACACATACACACATATACACACATATACACACAAACACCATATACACACACATATACACACAAACACCATATACACACACATACACACACATATACACACACACACCATACACATACACACACACACACACATACACACACTCAAAAGGATAAAATCTGGGCAGAGAGGAATGTAGTTATAAAATCCATTAGTTTTGTATACACATATTCAAGATGCTATTTTTCAAGAAACACTAAACACATTTCTATGCACTAGGCACACTATGACATTTCTCCCAATTGCACATAGTAGGCTTTTAATTATCAGAGCACAAACATATAAATACACAGGAAACATACTAGAGTTATATGTTTTGATTTTTTATTAGAAATACAATACGGAATTCAACAATTGTTATAGATAGAATTGTTTTATAAGGTGATGGCAATGGCAAACCTAATCAACGGATAGCGTCACTCAGCACAATTTGCTCTGATAGAACTGGAGATCAAAATGCTCCCATAATCTACACTATTCAATGTGGTAATGCTAGCCACATGCCACCGAGTGGCAGAATGGAGCTTGTGGCTAGAACAAGGGGAAATCTGCAATGAGTTGGAAAACCCACCTTCTCTTCACAAGTTGGATTCAGGCCAGCCCCTTCCCTGGATGGCAGGGTTGTTTACACCAAGGATGTGTGATTCCTCAAGAGAGAGTTGCAAACTACATCTCAGCTATCCCTGTTATGACTGCCAGATACTTGGAAGGGGGCTGATATATAATCAAGAACCATATTTCAAGTTTGATTTCAGCTAACTGTAAGTTAAATTGCAGCTCATGGCTAAAGAGAACTTGCATGGCGGTGAGATCTAGAGACTGAGGCTGGCTACGTCTGTTCTAGAGTGGCTCAGGACCAGAGAGATCTGAATAGAGATGTAAGTGACAGGACACAGGGAAGTCTGAGGCCACACGAGGAGCACGCAATGCAGAGAGACCAGGGTGTGCAAAGGCACCAGAGCAGGGACAGAGCCAGTGGGCTGCAGAGCTTTGGAGTGTGGGCTGGTGTCCTTGTGAAAGACCTGGCCACATGGACCGGCTGGGCATGACGGGACCTTAGGATGCATGAGATGAGAGCACATTGGAGAATTCTGAACAAAGACATATGATCAAATAGAATGTTTTAAAAGAAGTTCTTGCTCTTAAAAAAAAAACAAAACGATTTTTACATTTTATTTTACCAGTATGGATGTTTTTCCTGTACGTGTGTCTGTGTGTCTGGATGCCTAGAACTCACAGAGGCCAGAGAGGGCACCAGACCCCCTGGAACTGGAGTTATAGATGGTTGTTGGCAGTCATGTGGGCACTCAGAATTGAATCTAGGTCCTCCGGAAGAACACAGTGCTCTTAACTGCTGAGCCATCTCTCCAGTTCCCACAAGAGTCTCTTTTTATCACTGTATTGTAGACAGTCTGTCAGCAGGAAGTGGCTGAGTGGGAGCTGGAGGGAGACCAATGAAAAGGTCTCAGATTTTTAAAAATGATGTTTTATTTATTATTTCTGCATGTTCACATGTGTATGCATGCGCTGCTGCAAGTGTGGAAGTCAGAAGATGCCATGGGGACTTGCTGAAGTCAGTCCTCTCCTTCCACCACATGGGTCACAGCTCATTCTTGAGGTAGAATTGCTAACTGTGGACAGACTGTGGTTCAGCTCTGAAGCTGAGAGCCGGAACCTAGAGAGGTACTGGCCAGAGAAGATGGTCGATAAATACCATCTGTGGGTTAGTTGAAGGACTGATCAGAACTGGATGGGAGTTGAGTGGCACTGGATGGAGGCTGAGGAAGAGGAGAAAAGCAATCTTACTGGGTACCCTGGGACGGAGAGACTAGCCAAGGCTGGCACCATTACTTGCAGGCCTTGAGGACAGAGACTTAGCCTCATGCTGGGCATCCTGGAAGAGACAGACCGGTGCCAGGCTGGGCCTGCCCCTTATGGGGCAACAGAGAATGAGCCATAACCTCTGGGCTTCACTCATGAGCACTATGCCCAGGTGCTGTGCCCATCTGGGTTTGTGCAGTTGGCATCTAGACTAGAGGAAGAGCTGAGTTCCCTGCACACTGACTCCTAGTTTGTTTTTCCTTTCTTAGGTTCAGAGGGAGGGATGGATGGATGGAAGGATGGATGGATGGAGGGAAGGAGGGAAGGAGAGAGGGAGGGAGGAATAGAGGGAGGAAGAAAGGGAGGTAACTGTATTCCTAGGGGCCACACTTACTTCACTATGCTTTATAGTCTCTGTATCCATCAGGCACACACCACAGAGCATTTACAGTGAGATGGGACACTCATTAGCATGCTCCACTGGGCTGCCCATGAGCCGAGGGGGTGTCCCTGTCTAGCCCCCTCCTGAGCCGTGACTTAAAGTCATCTCTGTGCCTTCAAATGATGGTGGGAAATAAAGTGCTGGGCCAGTTGTCAAGGAACCAAGTCCTTTTCTAAGTAGCTGGTCTTCCTGGGGTCCCACTGGCCCCTCAGCACCCACAGGTGGATATAAGGACATCGATCACGCTCATCATCTGGGCTATCTTGCCGGAGAGGGCTACTCATGGCCAGCCAGCTTGTAGATACATGCCAGGTCAATTCCCACCAATCTATTTTCATTTTTAGCATCTTGTTCCATGGACTCCCCGTAATTAGTTTTCTTCCACTTGAGAAATATTCCATTTCCCCAGTCCTTGCCTAGCTCACCGGGGTGTGGGGCTTAAGAATTTGGAGGCTGGAAAACCTACACAATGAAGCCACTTCTCAAAGTCACACAGGGTCATCCGTGACTCCCAACAAAGATGTCAAGGATCTTGCAGACAGTCGCACGTTGATCAAAGGCTGTGCAGCATGGAACAGCAGGTCTGTCTATAAATACCTTCTTGCGCACTGCACCCGACAATATCGCAGGTGGAGAAAGTGAAGGGGGTTGAAGGGAAAACCTTGACTCCATCCCCATGAATGATGCTTTGTTCCATTTCTAAAATGAAGCCAACACCCGATGTGTCCATCCCTGTCACCTAAATGTGAGCCGAAATCTCTGTGCATCCAGAGAGAGGCCATTTTTTGGGGAACTTGACACCTTGGATTCTAACCTTGAAGCCTTACACGCTATAAACATGATGCATGACTGCTGGGAGAGAAAGGGAGAGAAGCTGGAAAGCAAAATGAGGAGGAGGAGGAATGGGAGAGGCTTTGCTGGGCCCTTGAGACCTCCGCCCTCTCCACTAGCCTGTAATTGGGGCTGGAGGTGGTGGGAAGGGATAATGTTCAACTCCTGTTAAAGCCTGGGTGACAGGTTTCCCTAGAGGAGAGGGCAGAGTCCTCAGCCCTGGATTTACTGATGTCTGGGCTGGCTAGATCCTTGCTGTGAGACCCCCGGCATTTCCCAGCATCCTGTTAGATACCAGAGATCACTAGAGAACTACTTTCCTCATGGCTACGACAAAACACCTGACAAAGGCAAGGAGAAGAAGGACGGGCTCATAGTGGCTCTCAATCTGAGGGTCCAGCCCATCATAGTGGGGGAGGGGTGGGAGCAGGAGCTTGAGGCAGCTGGTCATCCTGTATCCACAGTCAGGGAGCAGAGAGAGATGGATGCTGGTGCTTGGCTCACTTTTTCCTTTTTACCCAGTTCAGGACCCTGCCCATGAGATGGTGCTGCCCACATTTAGGGTGGCTCTTCTCATTTCAATTAACCCAATAGAGAAAACTTTCTCACAAATACGTACAGGGCTCTGTCTTTTAGGTGGTACTACATCCTGTCAAGTTGGCAATCAAGATCATTCATTCATCACAACCTCCTTCCCAGGGGTGGTAACCCCGAAACATCTTTAGTTGATGCAGAATTACCAGATTGTATGAAGGGATTGCTCTAGACTAAGAATTCCCTGGAATCAGAGCTTTATTCAACCCCCTTCCAAGCCAAACTCTTTTCTAGTGTCCTTGGAGACAGTGGCTCTGCTTGACCTCTTAACAGAAAATTCTCATTTGAGGCTAAAACTGCTTCTTGCTCAGCCATCTGAAACTGCTACAGAAGTTTCCAGTTAATAGAACTGGACATTCCTTCCTGGAGACGTTCCCCAAGGTTCTTCTCCTTAATGCATAAGAACTCTTTTAATATTGGGGGCCACCATTATTTCATCCACGAGAATGATTGCGATGAGACTAAAGAAACCCCCAGAAGACAGGAGCTGTTGGGAAGGAGTACAGCCAGAATACAGACATGATGGAAAGTCTGGGAGACTGGGGTGCTCTGGGGTCAGCGTGCTCCCAGAAAGTCACTGCCCACTTGCCTCTGCAGCCCCACCGCCTGACTTACAGATCTCCATAGGATTCTGACACTTCAAGGCTCAAAGCTTTAGCCAGTTCTGGGTCCTGATGGGAGCCATCTCACCGAGAAGTTGATGAGGAGGCAGGCACATAGGTGGCTGTTTTCTTGGATGTCTGCATTTTAAAGGGAGCCACGGAGCTGGAGAGATGATTCAGTGATTAAGAGTACTTTCTTAATCCATACTCCTAGAACCCACCATGGTTTCTCACAACTGTCTACAATTTCAGTTCCAGGGAGTCTGGTGTTAAGGGTACCACATAGCCTCCTCCGTGGCAAATGCCTGAGTCCTACCCGGGGCTGCAATGAAGATGGTAACAAACCTCACTTCAGCATGGCCACGCTCAAGCAGCACTGCTCCACACAAGCCTGTATTTCACAAGCAATTAGCATTCAACACGCATCCGTTAAATGCCTACTGTTTGCCAAGGCCAATGCTCAGAGCTGGGAGTCACTATGCACAGCAGAGGCTTAGCCCCACCCCTCTGAGCTGATGAGAGTCAGTTCAGACAAATGAATCTCCTGAGACGAACCACGGACTAAAAGAGTTATTGTTCATAGAATTTAAACACAGCATACTTGGTGCTTATGTTGGGTATCCTTCTGCCTTCTCCCATGGACACCCTGTGTCTTCCTTTCATCTGTCTGCTGTGGAAGGAAGGGAACTCTATGGAGTCACTACAGTCTCACAGGCTGCCTCCTTATTAAGAAGAAAAAAAAATCTATGCCTTAAATGCTAAAAAGGATGATGGCTAGCAGGTTCCCAAATCTACATCTCAGATAGGAGAGCCAGTTTCACCTGTGTCTGAATCGCTTATATTCAAAAAGGAAAAGATTTAATTTTTATGTCTATGCATGGGTGTGTAGCTACGTGTGGGTGTGTAATCACAAATGCAGAAACCACAGAGTCCAGAAGAGGGCGCTGGGTCACATGGAGCTGGAGTTATAGGCAGTAGTGAGTTGCTGGGCGTGGACTTTAAAAATGAACTCAGGTTCTCTGTAAGAACAGTATGTGCTTGTAACTGCTGGGCCATCTCTCCAGCCCCAGTCTGGGCCTAGAGAAGATTCCCATGTGTTAATGGCCAGGTGTGGACATGGGAGAAGGCTGTCTTGTGTTGGTTTGCTTTGAGATGGGACACAGTCATTTCCCAGTAATTCTCTAGTACCCAGCTATCTGATATAATGCTCTAACAGTGGCAGACGCAAGCCTTCGGTTCAAGGTTAGGGGTTTCTAACAGTATTCTTCATCTTAAGCTAGATTTGGGGAGGAAGGTCTATGACACAGCGCTATTCTCTGAGCCAAACAATCTCCATCTTTGTAAGACCAGCTGTGCAGATTTGTGAATGATCACATGACTGGACTTCCTGACTGTTGCTGTTCCCTTGGAGACAGTGGTGGTGGTCTGAAGGGGATAGGACCCTCATCTTACCACCTGATCACTCTCCCCAGCCATTTGTATACAGTTCTGTCTGGATAACACCTGGTCTTTTGGGGAAGGGCTAGAGTATGTACGGATAGGAAGAACTAGGAACTAGACTCCATTGATTCAGACATAGGTAAGACATCATCCCCAGCGGGTGCAGACCACCCAGTGGCTGCTTTAAGGCCACACATGCTCCTGCCCATACCCCTCCCCATGCTCTGTAAGTCAGCCTAATAGACTCATTGGTTTCCCTAAATGAACTGATAGAATCAAACTTTGGTTTGCCATTGGGATCTTATGGAAAAATAGACATTGTTTAGCCCCTGCCCCCCCCCCCAAAGGGGGAAAATAACAGGAGGCAGTTGGAGGAAGAAACTTGCATGTACCAGGGTACCCTGGTGGGGTGGGTAGTCCCTGCCCCCCATTCCTGCCACAGTTGGAAGGGTACCCAGATGAGGAGCGGAGGCTGAAGGGAGAGGTGTCCCTGGCGGAACGTGGTCTGGAGAAGTCTGGCTCCTGAGTTTACACCCTCAGCAGGGGATCCGTGAAGGATTCCTGCAGAGGACCAGATAGTGGGTAGTTCGATTTCTCAGGCCATATGGTCCCTTACAACACTGCCATTCGAGTGAGGAGAAAGACGGCCAAACACAAACAATGAATGTGGCCATGTTCCAACAGAGCCTTACGGGTGGATGCCGAAATTTGAATTTTGTCGAATTTACACTTGTCATAAAACATTTCCTTTCTATTCTCCGCCCCCTACCCTTCCCGTATTCCTATCTTGACAGTCGTACATAACATGGTTTGGCTCATGGGCTGCAGTTTGTCAGCCTCTGCCCGTGGCCAACACCCTCTGTTCCTATATTGAGACACAGAAAGATTTGGGGTTTCTTGTGCTCTGTATTCAGCCCTGCCCCCTTCCTCTAACTTTCTACTGCAAACATCTTCAAATCCATACAAATGTGGAGAGAAAAGGACCCCATATTCTCAGCACACCTCCGGCAGAGAGCCAGAGAGTCCTGGCAGGAGGGAGGGTTCCTGGCGTGGATGGAGTGGGGCTTGTGTGAGCAAGCAAACAGGTCCACATGAGGTAGAAGGCTCGTCTCTCTTTGCTGAGGTCTGTCATTCTGAGACAGACGCCGCACTGGGAGGTACCAGAAGGTGCTAGAAGGTACTGTTTCATCCTGCTAAGGTGCCAGCCCTGAAGGACAGAGTGATAAGCACTTTGAGACCTGGTGTAGGAGCAGAGTAGGAAGTAATCAAATGCTCTACTTTACCCAGAGCTAAACAGGATGTGGAGGCTAAGAGGTAATGTGGCATGGTGTCTTTGTCGTCGTCATCATCATCATCATCATCATCATCATCATCATCATCATCTACATCCCTCCCCCTGCCCCACATGTTTGGTGCTCTTAGCGGTAGAGCCCTCCCCCTGCCCCACATGTTTGGTGCTCTTAGCGGTAGAGCCCTCCCCCTGCCCCACATGTTTGGTGCTCTTAGCGGTAGAGCTCTGGCTAGATTCTCCCCAGTGGGACTCTCCGGTGGGAGGATTCCATCCTTGCTTAGTCTCCACAGACTCCAAAGTTGAAGGACAAGGAGCGATCCCGTGCTTCTTGGCCATATGATTTATTTTCCTTAAAAGTCATAAATGCTTAGAGATTGGAGTTAAAAAAAAAAAAAGAAGTCTGAACACACCGCCATCAGTGTTTTCAATAAACAGCTGACGGCTAAATCGGGGATGGAAGCACAGCCGCAATCACACCGAATGGGCCTTCATTAAGCCTCCCGCATGTGGCACAGTGCACCAGCTTGATGGGAACGACGCGGTGACCTACTTTTATCTGATGGGTTGCTTCACCTGTTCGGGCTTCAGGAGAGCTGTTGAGCGGCAACAACTTTGAAAATAACTACTCATAAACTCTGCTAATTTAGCTTATGGGACCAAGGAGGATCCAAAGACGCAGCTGAAAAAACAAAATGTGTTATGTCAGATTTTCCTGTCTAAGGAAAACATGTCTGTTGATGAGAACAGGGGGTCTTATCTTGTTTTCCCTGATGGAGGGACTAAGACCTTGGTTTTGTCTTCCTTGAGGCATCTGAGAAGACTGGGGTACACCCTCCGTGACAGACTGTCACTGTGTTTCTTCTTTGTCCCTCCCTGTAGCCTTGGAATGTGGCTGTGGTGGTTTGAGTGAGAATGACCTCCACAGACTGTGTGTGTGTGTGTGTGTGTGTGTGTGTGTGTGTGTGTGTGTGTGTGTGTTCTTGGTTGCAAGTTGGCAGAACTGTTTGGGAAGGATTAGGAGGTGTGGCCTTGTTGGAGAAGACGTGTATCACAGTGTGTGCGGGAGGGTGGGCTTAAGGTTTCAAAAGACTCAGTCATTCAAAATTAATCTCTCTCTCTCTCTCTCTCTCTCTCTCTCTCTCTCTCTCTCTCTCTCTCCCTCCCTCCCTCCCTTATGGTTGTGCCTCAACCATATGAGCTCTCAGTGCCATGCCTGTCTTCCTGCTGCCATGCTCCCTGTCATGATGGGCATAGACTGACTCTCTGAAACTGTAAGCCCCAAATAAACGCTTTCTTCTATAAATTGCCTTGGTCATGGTGTCTTCTCACAGCTTAGACCTGTAACCAAGACCGTGGTATATAGACAGTCCTTCCAGGAACTCACATGGCATTTCCATCTTTGGGTCTAGTCATAAGATTTTGCTTTTATCAACATGAGAAAGATAGAAAAGACTGGAGAGCTGCACCCACAGTTGGGAATGCTCGCTCTTCTTGCCAAAGACCCAGGCTCTGTGACAGCTGCCTGTAACTCCAGTTCTCTAATGCCCACTTCTGACCCCATAGGCATTCACCTACATGTGCGTACACACAGATGCACATTAAAACAGATGGAAAAGACACCGCATGTGGCTTCCATGTGTCCCTAAAAGGACTTGACACCCATGTTTGTGGTCTTTGAAATAAATAGACATTATTGTAGGCTACTAATTTTTTGGACATTGTTTGTTATACAGCAATTGTTAACTGGTACATACATCATCTGACTTTAAACTCAGGAAGGCCTTAATAGAAAGCTAGTTTTTTTTCTGGAGAAAGTAATTGTAACATAGGCTAAACCAAGATGAAAGCAAGTTTTTATCCCATGCACAGGCTCAGATTTCCTGTATTTGTGTGGAGAAGTGAGGTTTAGTCCTACACAATGTAGGAAGTATAATAAACCTCTAGCTCAGGGTGTACGAATGGTAAGCACAAGCATGAAGTCTGAGCACGCCACCTCGCACATCTGCCTCTGCTCAGAAATCTACCGGTCAGAGAGGAGTGGCTTCCTCAGTGCCTGAGTTACTGAGGAACAGCGGGGAAGACTCTAAGATCTGGGGAACTAAGGTGAGGTGGAGGCTTTCAGCCAATTCTATGCTCTCCCTTCCTAACATTGAACGGACGTCTCAGTTCCCATCAGCATCCCCTCTGACAGGAGGGTTTTCCTCTCTGAGATTTTCTGCTGTAGAACAGAGAGCCCCTCACTTTCTGACAGCTGCACAGAATCCTCTCCCTCACTCTCTCCCCATTACAATTTCGCTGTCATCAGGCCCCTTTGTGCGGTCCAGCTTTCCTCCCTTGCTGCACACGTGTTAAGCAGTGAATGCGCACCCCTCCACACAGCTGCTCGTGGCTGGGCTCTATGTGCTCTGTAATCTTTTCTAAACTCCACAAGGAACAACACCCAGTCTAAAGAGTATTTGACTCTCCATCCTGTGAGCCCTTTGGGTGGGTCCCTTCCATGATCAGAGACTCGGTTTGGAGAAACCCACTTGACTAAATTTACAAAGTCAACAGGTGTATCAGTTAGCTACTGCTGTGCAACAAACACATTCCAAAACTGACGATTCAAAACAATACCTGTTTGTTTCTCTGCTGCGAGGGGCTAGTCTGCAGAAGACACAGGCTGGTTTGTCTGGTTTGGATTAGGCTGGGCATTTTGAATTCTTTCCCTTTGCTGCAGACCAAGAGTCGATAAAGTGCTCTGTTGCCAGCTCCCCCTCCCCTTGACCCAGAATTTGCTACAATTATCACCTGGATGAAGTTACATAACAACTGCTTTGGGGACAGGGCAGACAGAAGTATCTGTGGGCTTCTGGGCTGTTATCGAGATAATGGAAGTAAACAAAAAAAAAAAAAAAGGAAGCCAGCTATTCCTATGTCACCCCCACCTGGCCACTCCCCAACTCTGGAGTGCAGGAAAAGGTGTTCCCCAGTCTTCCTTGTCTGTACAATGGGCAGCACAGGCTTTGTATCCCAGGGAGCCCCCAGGACACCTCTGAGAGATCTCATGTGCAGCCCTGTTTCTGTGTCTTTGCCGTGTTCACTCTGGACATAGCAAGTGCTCAGCAAACAAGAAGAAACATGTTTGTGTTAGTTACTTTTGGTCCATGATGACCAAACGCCTGTCAGAAGTAACTGAAGGGAGGAGAGGTTTGCTTTGGCTCCAAGTTCAGAGGGTTCAGTTCATCATGGTGGAGGAGTCCCATGGCTGGCTTGGCCCCTGGTGGCAGGAACTTGAAGTACAGACTGTTCATCCTGGTGGATCAGAAAGCAGATGGCAGGATGGAAGCAGACCTGGGCTTGCCCTTAGTGGCCTGCATCTGTCATCTAGGACCTGAGCACCAAGATCCCACAACGTCCCCAAACAGCACCACCACCTGTCGACTCAGCGGAAACACATAAACCTATGAGGGACATTTCACATCAAGGCATCACGTGTAAGAGTTGAGGAGAATTACTAAATTACTAGTGCTTGCCCTTATTCACACTTTGTGTCCTCCCTGGCAGAGATGACCATCAGTATACCCTTAAACCTGTATAACTATTGTAACACCATCCTCCCAGGGACACAGCCACCATCTTCATGTTTGTGGGAGTACATCACAATGGGGCCTGTGGACTGTAGACATTAGGAGGGACTGGGGAGGGTCATAAATTTCTTACTTGAGTATCCAGCCACTCCTCACGATCATCTGTTTGCAACCCTGCCCTAACTGCATGCGGCCTTGAGGTCTAGGGGAGCATTAGAGTATGGAATCTAGGCAAGATGAGAGGAAGGGGATTCATCTATGCTGCTGCAGGGTGGAGAATCCCCCCAAATGAGGCTGTTTTGGGGTTTCCAACACCACTGCCATTAACCTCTCCACATGCTCTGCAAGTAAGCCCAATAAACTCCCTGGTTCCCCAAGGTGAACCTTGGTGGAATGGTACTTTAGTATGTCCCTGGGGACTTGGGAGGAGATGGCAGGCACGATCTATCATATCTTCCTCAGGGAAGAAATTTCCCTAATAAACTTTTACTTTAACAGTATACTGTTTCTGGGCTAGAGAGATGGTTCAGGCTGCTCTTCCAGAGGACACAGGTCCAGTTCCCAGCTCCTACATGGCTGTTCATATCTTTCTATAACTGTCATTTCAGGGGAATCTGTCACTCTCTTCTCGTCTCTGGGGGTACTGAATACATATGGTTCACAAACATGCATGCAGGCAAAAATACTATACACATAAGAGAAAAATGAATCAAAAGAAAAGGCATACACTGTGTACATTAGCCTGTCCCAGAGGTAGATCATCACTACTACCTGATTCCAGAACATTCTATTGGCCTAAAAGAAGTCCTGTATCAATTAGCAGCCACTTACGTTTTCCTTTTTCCAGCACCTGCAGCCTTGAATCCCATTCTCTCTGGCCCTGAGACTTGACTCTTATGGACATTTTGTTAAGATTTATTCTAATTTTAAGTATGCATGTATCTGCATTGTGATTGAGTGCACCGGAGTGCAGTACCCTCTGAGCCCAGAAGAGTGTCAGATCTCCTGGAGCTGGAGTGACAGCCCAGCTGTGAGTTGTTTAACATGAGTGCTGGGAACCCTCTTCTCAGTCCCTATTCTAGACATTTTGGATATAAATGGAATGGAAATGACTACAATATGTGACCCTTTGAGTCTAAGCCTGGGATAATTCTCAGAAAACATGCAAGAGGCCCTGGAAGTCCACTGAATAATGACACACGTGTGTGTGTGTGTGTGTGTGTTGTTATCAGGGTGCCACTGACCACACTGAATTCTGGGGAAAGCAAATGAAAGCCCCATGTGCTCCTCTCTGCAGCCGTATAGAATGGCTATACGGCTTTCTTCCACTTGGCATTATTGTTGGGCCCCAGAACTCTGAGGAGACACGTTGTGGGATAACTCTTTGTTCTGTACAGACTCTTCCAAACTGGCTTGGTGTGAATGTCTGACAACTATACACACAGAGAAAATGGAGACACGGCCGTTCTTGTTGCTCTCTACCAAGCTGTTGCTTTTTGGAAAAAGGATGGCTGGTGATTATTGAAGCTTCTTGCTCCGTGCTTACTTTCAAAGACCACCATTCAATCAAAGGTCCTGATCTGAGAATTCATCACAAAGACACAGGATTGCGTGGAACCACACAGACTGTCTATTCTGCAGTTCCCACTCCCAGGCTGCCAGACTGTTCCACACATCCTGAGCATTCTCACGGGCATTCCAACTACTGTGAAAAGTATCAAAGCACGTACCCACTGGTTCCATACATTTGCTAGGAAACGTGCTTGAGTTTAGGAAGTGTGGCTCTGCTGTTTGGCTGTAAAATAAATCCTGCCTCCATTAAAGATGCTCCAGCTAGCAGTTGGCAGGAGATTTTTTTGGACCAACAGCATCCTTGGGTGTGATGCCTTTTGGGAGGACCATAGTGGGTGCCAAAGGCAGGGAGGCCTGTGCAGAGCCGTTTAGGGAGCTGGCAGATATACAGGAGTGTAGACCACCTGCCACAAGCAGCCCCAGAATGCTGTAAATACCCCTGGGGATAAAACAACAGGCTGGATACAGAGTCCAGCAGAAGAAGCTTTTCCTGGGAAGCGTGTGTGTTTGGGGGGGGGGTGGGTACACATGCATGAAGGTGTGTTTGTGTGTACATGAGTGGAGTCCAAAGATCAACCTTCGGTGTGGTTCCTCAGATGCCATCCACTTTATTTTCAGAAATAGGATCTCTCACCGAACCCAGAGTTCGCCAAGTAGGCTTGGCTGGTTGGCCAGCAAGCCCCTCAAATCCTCCTGCTTCTGCCTTCCTAGGCCTGGAAGTACACACATACACCACATGCCTGGCTTTTATGTGGGGGCTGGGAATCTGAACTCAAGTTCACCTGCTTATATGGCAAACACTTAGCAGCTGAGCCATCCCCCCAGCACAACCTGAAAGTTACTTAGAAAGGAAGATTCCCAGGCCATCCCTAGACTTGTTGGACCAGGTAACTCGTGTTTAACTCATGAAGCCCTTCAGGAGACCTGGATACCACAACAGTCTAGAGCCATAGCTTCAGAGTTCCGTGACTGAGCGGTGTACCCAGGACCCAAGCTGCCAACCAAAACAGTCATGGTCAACAGGAAGAAAGCTTTTTGACACAAGAGGGTCTAGAGTGGGATGAGGGACAATCCCCCAAAATGTGCCTACGTCTAGAAACTGGGGTGTGACTGCATTTTGAAAGGGCATTTTTCTGACTGTAATGAAATTAATGAAGCCAAGATGCTGAGGGTTGTCTGCACAGCCCTTACTCCATTGACTGATCCCTTCTCAAAGATCCTGGAAATGATGGGATCAGGGCAGGTGGAAAGAGAATGTCTGGAGTCAGAGGAAGCTGGGGAAGGTAAAAGAGCCCCACCTCCTGCTCCAGCTTCTAGAAAATTCTAAGACTCTCAGTACCTCGACTTGGGGATTCTGGCTTCTAGGCTTTTGAGGTTATTTCATTTTTGGTGTTTTTAAACTGTGACAGTCAAATTGAAGGGATGTAGAATCACCATGGAAACCAGTATCTGGGGGATGTCTGTGAAGGGTTATTTAGATTAGGTTAACTGAGGTTGGAAGATCCAACTTAAATGTGGGCAGTATCACCTCATAGACTGGGATTCTAGACTGAATAGAAAGGAGAGAGGGAGCAGAGCACCAGCACCCATCTCTCTCTGCTTCCTGACTGCAGATGCAGTGTGGCTGGTGACCTCATCCTCCTGCTGCCACGCCTTCCCCGCCACGATAGACTGTGTCTTCAAACGTGAGTCACAAACCCCTTAAGTTGCGTCTGTTAGGGTATTTTATCATAGTGGCGGAGAATGTAAGCATGCTATCTACGGTGAGTGGATGGAGCCATCCTAGGGAATAAACCCATAACCTGACTTTACATGTGGATGGACTCCTGGTTTCAAGATGTCAAGAAGGAAAGCAGCCTTTTCCTAAAGCAAAGGATGCTGGGTAAGCATGCTCGTAAGGTCAAGGTGTGCAGAGGGGCACGGCCCATCCCCTTCTCCTGGGTCTGTCCAGTTGGCCTGTTGACTTTCCAGTTCTTTGCTACTCAGTCCGGGTGGGAGCCCAAGGGTTTTCTGGAATCTTCTATGAGCCTGGCCACTGCATTCTCAGTGGATCCAGCCAGAATTGATTGGCCCTTTGGCATTTGAAAACCTTTACTGCTCTGTTTCCACTCAGCCTGGAGGCTTCCCTGTGTCAGTGTATTTATGCCATCTGCTTGAGATTCACAGTATGGCTACAGTACACACTGCCCGCATGAGAAACAAGTTACCAGGGGCTGCTGGACACGAAAGCTGTGGTTGCTGCTCTGCCGTATTGCAACTCCTGACTGAGACACAGAAAAGCCAAATCGCACAGGGCCATACATAGAAGAAGATAGCGTCAGAGAACCCAGTACATGCCCTGCACCAGAGACCACCAAGAGCCCAAGGCATCCTGCAGCGACTGTGCCCTGACTAATCTCGCTTTTCCAAGTGTGGCTCTCTGCCCTTTCTGACCAAGAAGGTCCAGCATCGTGCATCACACAGAATGACTGCTCAGGACACAGAGGGAAGAGAGGCTGTGATATAGCCACCATCCTGTGTACAGATGGAGGGTGGGGCTGCTGATAGAAACGTAACTCCTGCCCCTGTTCTAGGGATTGATCCAGAGCCTCAAGATCTCCACGCAAGGGTTCTACCACTGAGCTACTTCCTCCCCTGTTGCTCTTTTTTACTATATATTTTGGAGGTAGCTTTTATACTACGTTTCAAAGAAAAGCCCCCAAAGGGGTTGTGCCCCATGTTGAGAAGCATTGTCCTAAGTGATTGGACCCGGAACCCACCTGTGAACCAATCACTGAGCTTTGAGATACTGCCACCTGCTTAAGTCTGTTTTCCCAGTTTTAACCCCTCTAGCAGAGGTCTTTTCAAAACTCTTATGGCCCATATTGATACTAAGATCTTTCTTAAAGTGATGCTCCAGGCCAGGGACCAGACTTGACAGCTTTCTTGCTTTGTTCAAAAGATGAAAGCCTGAGGTACTGCCCGCTGTCCATATTTGTTCTTTCATCCAGAACCAGGGGCACCTATGCCTTCAAATTTACAAGCAAATTGTCATCACACTCAAATGCAATGCTAAAGGGCAGCAACGTGAGGATTTAAAGTAGGCTCTATCGACAGGAGGATTGGCCTCCCTCATCTGGCCTGCAGCAGGCTGAAGTGTCTACTGATATCTTTGGAGGCTGGAACTGGGGCAAGTTGGGGCTGGATAGATGGCTCTCAGGTTAAGAGCACATAGTCCCTTTTCAGAGGACCTGGGTTCAGTCCCCAACATCCACACCAGTCAGGTAGTTTACAGCCACCTCTAACTCTAGTTCTGGGGATCTGACACCCTCTGCTGGCCTCTGTGGGCATTGCCTACAAACTCATACAGGTATACATACACACAGACACATACACACACATTAAATAAGCGGGTAATTCTTTTTTAAAAGAGCTAAGGGAAGTAGAAATGTCTCTGGCATTACCAGGGAAGAGGCCAGAAATGCTGTAATAACCTGTGTTGCATAGGACCTGTCCTCCCACCGCATACCACCCCCATGCATCCATTGGGCCAGTTTGGAAACTCCTGGCTCAGAGACTTCTTGTTACATGAATATCTTACAGAAAAGTCAGAAAAATGGAAGGGCTATAAGGGAAAGATTTATATTCAGGTCAGAGGTCCACAAAGCATTCTCCAAGCCCAGTCTCCCTGTGATTGGTATAACTAAGATTTTATTAGGACACAGCCCACTCGTGTTCTTGCAATGCCTGTGGCACAGTAGAACAAGCATGACAAAGATGTCCTATCCTGTGGAGAGGAGAGTATTTACTTTATAGTTGTTGACACTAAGAAGCTAGCTGGCCACATGCCCCTGGAAATACAGTTGCATTCTTTCTGCACTGAGAATTCAGCTTAGCCTCTGGATCTGGTTGTTCCCCTGGTACTTAGTTTGTATGGCTTGTGGGATCTGTGGGATCTGCTTGGCTCATCTGAGCAAATGAGACTGATCTGGAGGCGTGCCTGTTATATTAGTTTTGTTTCTTATCACTATGTCCAAATGCCCAACAGAAAGCTACTTAAGGGAGGACGGGCTTATCCCAGCTTGCAGTTTGAGGGGATGCATCCTGTAATGGAGGGGAAGGTATGACAGCGGGAACGCAGGCCATCTGGTCACATGACATCACCAGTCAAGAACAGGAAATAGAGCTGAAGACATAAGAGCCCAAAGCTCACCCTCAGTGACCTACTTCCTCCAGTGAGTGAGCCTTTCTACCACCAAAAGCTTATAAGACCCTTTCCAAACAAGAGCCACTGGTTGGGGACCAACTGTTCAAACACGTAAGCCTATGGGGGACATTCCACATTTAAACTGTAACATTTATTAACCTATGCTCTCTTTTTACTCCTTGTCCCAATGTCCCGCACATTTTCCTTCTAAATTAGAAATGACCAACTCCAGGAATATTAGAGAGATGGGGGGCTAGAAAGTCACTCGATGCTCAGCAGAGCTACAGGGAGGTCAGTAGGCTCAGCCGATGCCGTCCTGAGACTACAGAAGGTCACGGGGGAGGGAAACGGCAGTGGTTTGGGGTCAGAAGTTCCCCGGGAGAGCTCATCCATCATGGCAGAGGAGTAGACAGTCAGCATCCTTTCTCTGCTTCAGCGGCTGACCCGTCCTATTTGCACCGTTTGTCAAAACTGAGATGAATGGCTGGGTGCCAGCCTGGCATCTCGCCCACACGCACTTCATTGGACTCTCAGAGGCTGCTCTGCTTGGAGTGGGGTGCTTTCAAAGCAGGCTTCCTTCAATAGGGCTCATGGGCTGCGTGTGAGTGTTAAAGTCAACTCAGCTGGTCTCAAGCAGCCATTTGTAACTCAGGATGAAGACACACAAAAGGCCAAGTCACCACGCCAAAGTAAATGTGCTCTTGAGAAACTTTCAGATATAAACACGCTCACGCATACGTGTCTGTGCGTACGCGTGTGTGCATCCATCTGGCAGACACATGTGCTGATATATGCTGCAAGATATTGTGTGCTAATGTGTGTAATCTGAGTTATGCTGTAGCATGTTTCTGCAAGTGAGGACAGACAAAAACCCAACTGTATTCGTCATTTTCCTAGTTGCTTTGACAAAATACTTGACCAGAACAACTTAAGGAGGGAAGGATTTATCCTGGCTTACAGGTCGAGAAGCCATTCAGGGCGGGGAGAGCATGGCAGCTCTTCCCATGACATCCACAGTCAGGAAGCAGAGGGAGATGAATGCCGGTTGGGATAGTTACTGTTCATTGTCAGCTCAACAGGACATAGGGCCAACCGGGAGATGGGCCTCCAGATTTGTCGTTGGAGGACTCTCTTTGATTACCTTTGCTGAAGTGGGAAGCCACAATGTAACTGCAGGCATAGCCATGCCTCAGGCAGAAGATTCTGGACTACCTATTACCTTTGCTGAAGTGGGAAGCCACAATGTAACTGCAGGCAGAGCCATGCCTCAGGCAGAAGATTCTGGACTACCTAAATGGAGTAAGGGAACTAGCTGAGTTGCGAGAGTGAATTCACTGTGTCTGTTTCTTGACAGCAGGTGCATTGTGACCAGCTCCCCGAAGCTCCTGCTGCTGTGACATCCCTGTCACAGGAGGGACTGTGAACTGAACTGTGAGTCAGAGCAAATCCTTTCCTCCATAAGTTGCTTAAGTACTTCATTATAGTAACAGGTAAAGGAAGCAGGACCCTCGTACCCAGTTTACCTTTTCCCTCTTTGCCACCAGGGGCTCCAGTTCACCTTGAGGATGGACTTTCCCATGTCAATCAATCTAATCTCGAAACTGTCACCCAGACATGCCTGGAGGTTTGTCACTGAGGTGACTCTAGAGACTTCCTAACTGACGATCAATTTAAACCACCACACCTACCTTAATGGTACTTCCACTATCCGAGAGCCCAACACTCATCAGCCACACAGCTAAACTGGAGCCCTACAGACCCTGTTGGTTTCACCCATCCAGCGCTGGGGTTCAAATGCGTGCAGCCATGCCTGGATTTTGCTGCGGGTTCTGGCACCACACTCATAGACCCTCTTACACAGTAAATCCTTTACTGAGTTATCCCCCAGCCCCAATCTCAAGTCTCTCTCCTCCCACACACTAACCTTTGTGCTCACCTACAGATTATTCAGCCAAACAATCAAGGTCCTAACCCCACGAGGCCCACACTGAGGCCAAACTCACTTCATTTTACTCGAGCATCCCTTGACCCCCACATCCAAATCCTGTTCTTGCTACTGAGAGATTTTTCTGAGGCCAACACGGACCAGATTCATTGCAATCCACAGACTCACAACAAATGGAAAAGAAAGAAAAGAAAACAAAACTTAGCTTCCCCCGGCTGGCAATCATTTGGAACAATCAGCTTCTGATTAGCCGCCTCGTTAAAACATAAACTCATTTAATTCAATCATTGAAGCAATAGCCCAAGCCGACACAGCCATTATCACAGAAAACTCCATAATGCTCACTCTGCGAGACATGACAATTTGGCATCTTTATTAAGAATACAGAGCTCTCACTAGTGTGGAGGACTCTTCAGCAGCTGTGGTTTTCCATTATCCTGGACCACCAGTGGCATCTTTCCCCCTTCCCTCACACAAAACAACAAGGGAAGAAAACACCTAACACTCCCAGAGAGTGAGAGGGTCCACTTATGACGAGTTTGCAAGGATGCTTTTATTCTTAATTTATATTCTCTCTGTCTCTCTCTCTCTGTCTGTCTCTCTGTCTCTCTGTCTCTCTCTCTCTCTCTCTCTGTGTGTGTGTGTGTGTGTGTGTGTGTGTGTGTGTGTGTGTGTGTGTGTGTGGCGGGGCATGTATATGCAAGTACAGAGGCCAGAGGGTGGTGTCAGATCCCCTATAACCAGAATTCTGACAGTTGTGAGCTGCCCAATGTGGGTGCTGGAAACTGAACTTGGGTTCCAAAACAGCAACAGTACACACACAGACACACAGACACACAGACACACAGACACACACACACACACACACACACGAGTATATACCCACCCTCTTAACCACTGAACAGTCTCTCTAGCACCAAGGAGGATTTTCAAATTAGCAAAGTTTCATGCTAATGGACACAGCAACCGTGGGGGTTTCAGATGAGATAGAAGACAGGGACAATTTCTAGGTAACCCTGTCTAGGCATCCTGACCCCTTGTAGCTTCCTCCTGCCACCTTGCATTCACTGGCAAACCTCCTATTCCTTACCATCTACAGGTCCTAGTCATTTAAGCGCTGGCTCCTAAGAGCCAAGTCATCTTCTGGGCTCTTAGGATGAACAGCCCCCTTCCCCCAGCACAGCATTCTCCCTGTATGTAAGCCATCCTAGTGCAGATGAGGATGTGTGTTATTAAGAAGCATGGCTGGAGGATGCAGGTATAGTCATTCATGCCTGTAAACCCAGCAACTGGTGGGTGGAGGCAGAAAGTCACTGCTAAGTGAAGGCCACTATATCTATATAGTGGGTTCCAGATCAGCTTTAGCTACAGTGAGATTCTGTCTCAAAACAGTTAGACTTTGTTTTAAATCTGTGATGTATTATTTATTCCTTATAAAACTTTGCATTGGCTTTCAAATTTTAAGATCTAGTATTGCCTTTCTGAGTAGACTCAGAAGGTTCTGTACATGTTATGACAAATGTGTCACTTACCCTATTCTCTGCCCCCACTCTTACAGTCACCTCCCCACATCTGTGGGCACACCTCCTTCTGATCCACCTGTCCACAGTCTCGCAGAATAAAGCCAGCAGCTGGCAGAGGCATAGGTGCCTGATACCTTTAGCATGTGATTTTTCTGGGGTTTGTGTCTTAATGTGATGAACATTTGAATGGGAATTGTGGGGTAGGCTTTGAATGGGAATTGTGGGATAGGATTTTGGCCTGGGAGCTTTTGCACATTCACATCACAACATTGATGCTTATGTGTGGAACATGAGTTCAGTGTGTGCAGAGCTAGAAATCTCAAACGGTTTTCACCATGAACTTAGCAGAAGGCAGAGCCTGCCAGCTTCACCTTGGGGCTCTGCTCCTTCTGGATGTTGGGTGAGCAGATGTGCTCAATAGGACCCGGCTTTGTGAGGAGGGAAGGGAAAGGCTAGACTCAGACTCCTGGAGGGTATAAGGAATGAGTAGGATGGAGACACAGAAGTTCAATTAAGGCCAAGGATCAGAGAGGAGAGGAAGCCGTGGGAAACAGAAGCATGAACCAGAGGATCCTGGAAAGCCATGGGAGCTGGTGCCTGAATATCTCTTTCTCTCTCTCTCTCTCTCTCTCTCTCTCTCTCTCTCTCTCTCTCTCTCTCTCTCTCTGCCATGCCTCCTTCTCTGTCCATCTTTCTTACCTCCTTCCCTTATGTCTCTCTGAAAAGGTCAGTTTTTCTCAGTTACTAATTTACATGTGAACATTTAGGGGTTGGGGTACTCAGTGCTCTATCCCCTCCAGCTCTGATGTTTAGTCGGCTTTAACTGTCAATACAGCCTAGAGTTATCTGAGGAGGGAGTCTCAGTTGAGGGATAGCCCAGATCAGATTGGCTTGTGGGCATGTCTGTACGTGATTGATATCATGATTAATATAGGAGAGCCCCATCAGGCAAGTGATCCTATGCTGTATAAGGACAAGCGTAAGTCTGTGAGTGAACCAACAAGCCACAACCCTTCATGGCTTGGGCTTCAAGTTGTTGCTCGAGTTCTTGCCCTCACTTTTCCCAGTGCTGGACTATAACCTGTAGCTGAAATAAATCATTTACTCCCTAAACTTCTTTTTCTCAGAGTGTTTTTATATCACAGCATCAGAAAGGAGGCCTGGATAGAATGCCTACATAGGGAGCATGGGAGCCCAAGCCAGACCAGGCACCAACTTACCATCAGCGAGGGCTCGGGGGGCGGGCAGACCATGTTACATACTGATATGGGAGTCCACTTCAGAACTCATGAAGGAACAGGCATGTGAAAGGGTGTCCCTGCCTCGTGTGAAGATGTAAATATCCCATTGTTTCATGGGTAGCCTTGGAGGTAATCTCCAATGCATAGGCTGTGTTTGCAACTTTGCCACCATCAGCTTGGGAAATCTGGGCAGTCGTGGTGACTTGTGACAAAAGTGGGGAAAAAAAAAACAATGCATGAACAAACACTGAGTGACCATTGATTGTGGAGATGGTAGTCCACACAGTCTCTTCAGCTTTCTAACGAAGGTGGAGATGGCCATCCACAAGGTCCTCTTTTTTCTTCCCTTGGTGCACCTTGTCCTTGGGAGACAATGGCCACATTACCTGGCAATGCTTGCCATAGTGGGTGGGGTGCTATTCAGCAAGGAGAGTAAAGTGTCAGCACAGAACCTGGCTAGGGCTATAGTTGGTGAGTACCAGCATAGGCAGCTTCTTTCCTTTCTATCTGCTTTAGGGCAGTAGTAGCCCCTGGGAAGAGAATGTGTCCCAGTGTCCCTGGCCCAGCATGATAAATGCCTACTTAATGCTTACATTCCTGACTAAAGCAGGCATGTAGTCACAGGGCAGGTGTCCTGAAATGGCCATGGGTCACTCCAGAGTCCTGGCTGCCTGCATTTGGAGCATTCTGCCTCCAGACTGGTGCCTCTACATCCAGGTATTGGAGAGGGAAGACTGAGTGAGGAGGAGACACAGGCTAGTCTTGCAAGAGACACTGGGCAGTTCAGCTTGATTAATGGGCACCCTCCTTCCAGGCATGCAATTGCTGAGTAGTAAAAAGCCCATGGCTGGGCAGTGTCTCCCTGAGACAAGGTACATCAAGGGGAAGAAGGGACAGGACCTTGTGGACGGCCGTCTATACCATCAATACAGTGGCTGGAGGAACCTTGTGGCCTACCATGGCCCACATCATTCTGAGGCTGATGGCCTGCAGCCCTAATCCCACGTGCACAGCGGTTACCTAAGAGCAGAGATGCTCAGGGAGGTCCAGATGGGCCTTTGCTTCCCTGAGAAGAGTGAGTCATAGCTGTCAGTCATGTTTCACTTCCTTCATGAGCGTTCACCTGGCACCAGCGACAGCCATCGTGGGAACGCCAGGTGGAACACAAATCCCTGTCTGAGCCGCTATTAGTTAGGTCTGCTGATACTTGCGGTCCAAAGAATTCCTAAGACTTTAACCAGGGGTCATGCTCACCTTTCTTCTCTCCCTTCACGCCTCCAACATTTTTACTTTTCGAGTAGAATACACCTAGCTTTCTCCTACTGGTTCCGACCTCGGGATCTTACCTCTTCTTGATCTTCATGTTGCCCCAGATCTCACCCACCATTCTTATTCTTTTCCTTTTTTAAAAAAAATATTTATTTATTATGTGTATAGAATTCTGCCTGCACCAGACCTCATTGCAGATGGTTGTAAACCATCATGTAGTTGCTGGGAATTGAACTCAGGACCTTTAGAAGATCAGTCAATGCTCTTAACCTCTGACCCATCTCTCCAGCCTCATACTTATTCTTTTCAACTGTCACCTGCTGCAAAACGACCTGCTGACAACTCAGCCCCAAGTGAGCAACCCTCGGCCCCACTCTTCTGTTCCTTATGGGCACCTGAAGCTATTTTATTTGTCTCAGTCAGGTATGTGTGCGTGCATGTGCATGCATGTGCGTGCATGTGTGCATGGCATGAGTGTGTATGTGTGTGTCCTATACAGATTTTTCAGATCACTCAAAGGACTCTAAAATGTCTTTATATATGGGGTATGTGTGTACACATCAGTGGCCACAGATCTGGCCATGGCTTTGTTAATTCTTCTCTCCCCAGCTCAGAATCTCATGTTCCCGGACTGGCCTCTTGGGTCCCCGACTGAGGGAAATCAGAACACGTGAAAAAGATTTTAGAATTCCAGTCGCCTCTTTTTTCTCTTTCCAATTAGCGGCTGCCAGGAGCAAACTTTCTGAGGTGAAACACATCCAGAGAAGATAAACGGCTTTTTAATTTGGGTCACCCACAAGGTCAGCGGTAGAACTGTGTTATTGTTATTTTTCCCCCCAAACATGCCTTCATTAACTTTCTTTGAAGAACCACTACAAAGAAGTTCTGGGCTTTTGATGAGCACATTTCCTCTCCTTAGCTACCAGTTTCAAATGAAGCCATTGCCCCAGGCCTGAACAAGCTGGGGCACCCTTGTCTGCTGCTGTCCTGAGCCTCTGATTGACTCTCTATCAGGTTTATCGCCCATGAGTTGCCGACCAGATGGACACAGAGAGGGGGCTCCCACAGGTTATCACAGAAGTGGGGGAACAATCCTGATGCAGGTGAGGCTATGTGGGAAGGACAGCTAGCCCAACAATCCACTTCAGCAAAGGATACTTGCTGTCATATTTCCTACCTCCCCCGTCTTCTCTGGTTGTGATCGTCTCCAAAGATGCTCAGTGAGGTTTGGCTGGGACCAGCCCAGCCTGCATTCTTGGAGAAGAGCAAGATGCTCATGCCAGGTAAAGCGATCTGCTGCGGCTGTTTCAGAAATAGTCACCTGATATCATATGGCCCTCCAGGCACCTGCCCATGACTTCGACTTATAACTTCACTGAACTTGCTGGTTAGTTGGGACGAAAGGCTGCATGAGAAAGAAGTCATCAAACAGAGAGAGCAGACTTGGCTCTATGGCACATGGCCTTTAAGCCCTGTACAGAGGCAGAGGCAGGCGGATCTTTGCGAATTGAAGGCCATCTTGCTCTGCAGAGCAAGTTCTAAGCCAGTCAGAAATACACAGTCACACAACACACACACACACACACACACACACACACACACACACACACACACACACACGGGGAGGAAAAGAGGGGGGAAGGGAAGAAGAGAGGGGGATGGCTAGAACTCAGTCCTGTCATTCACCCTAATCCAGCCATGCCTGAAGCTCTTACCCCTGACTTTTCAGCTAGAGGATCCTGTATATTTCAGATTCCAGCATCTGATTTACGTTTCTCCACCTATCAGGGAAACAGCCCCGGCGACCATACCCCTCAAACAAGACTGTTCTGAATTCAAACTGGAATTCAGAATCAGTCACCTCTAAGGTTTGGAAGTTCTAACAGGATCTCGCCACCATCTGGGAACTGCACATGCTCCTTTCTTGGAGTCCCTGGCCCTATTTTTAGCATTGGCTAGTGACATTCAGACGTGCTGATAATGTTTCCTGTCCATACTGCGAGAGAATTCTCCACCATCTGGAAACTTGGATCTCCTATTGTTTTTACTTCAGCCAATGACATCGCTGCCATTCATGCCTGGAACACGAGTGTCCTCTGTACTCCCACGCATTCTAGACTAACACAACAGCATCTAATGGTCCACATCCAAGATCAGAGGAGACTCAAGGTGACAGGTGTTGCAATATTGGTGGCCTCTGTACCAGGACAAGGTTACCTGGGAGAGAGACACCAGGGGTATGTCTAGGTTGAAGGAATAGTCTCCACAGGAATGAGGGTTAAGTGGATGTCAGTATCTATCAAAAGTATTCAAAACACATGGCTAAGGTCTATGCACACTAATGTAAGTGAGGTTAATTAAAGGAAGAAAGGAAGGGTCTGGAGAGATGGCCCAGGGGTTTAGAGCACTGGATGCTCTTTCAGAGAGGCCCTGGGTTCAATTCCTGGCCCATATGGTGACTCACAGACACCTGAAATTCTAGTTCTAGGTTATCCAGCACCTTCTGGTCCCCTAGAATACCAGGTGCAAATGCAGTCCACAGACATACATGTAGACAAAGTGCTCATACACTTAAATTAAAAAATATATAAAAGAAAAAAGAAAATGAAGATTAGATAAGGAAAGAAAGGAAAGGACAAAGGAAATTAAGAGCTCGTGAAGCTGTCGGTCGTGTGGGGACTGCCCTGGGATTTAGTCTCAGCCTCTGTCCTCTGTCTGCTTCTAATGCTCTCCGAGGCACAGAGAGCTGGACCCGAGAGAGGATTGGTATGCATGCTGTGTCTGTGTCCCTCTCCTCCATGGTAGACATTGTACTCAGTTCCCCATTCCCCCAGCCACCCAGGCACAGCCTCAGAATTCTCCTCAACCTTGCCGACATTCCTTGCAAACTGATCAGAGCATCATGTCCCTAGTCTGGAGGAAAAGGCAAAGCTCCCCAATGATCAAGATCAATACCCCGATCATCCTGGTTTAGTCGACACTCGGGACAAATTCATCACCTGTGTTCACTGACTGACCAGTGATCAAACCCCATAGCTGCTGGCCTAGAGCCCGAGTTAGTTAGTTAGTTAGTTAGTTAGTTAGTTAGTTAGTTAGTTAGTCAGACCCTAGTGCCCATCCCCATCACCCAGGCGCCGGCATCTATTGCTTCATCCCATCATCACCTGTTTCCTCTGTGTTCATGGCTTTTTATCGCCCAGCTCTGAGTGTGTACAACCTGCCATTTATTAACACCAGCTCAGGGGTCTTGTGCACTTGTGCCCCTCAGAATAAGAGCTTCTGTGTCTACTCTGCTGTGAACAGTGCCTGATGACAGACAATCTTTCACAAGCAGGCAAAGGGCACCTGTCACACACCCCATCTCCACGGGGCAAGGGGTTCATCTCTTTTACTATGAATAAGCCAGTGACTGTCTTTCCTGGACTTGCAGACAGATCCCAAGTAGGGGAGGTGCCCACCCTACCTCACACCTTTTTGCTTCTGTGGCTTCTTAAATGAACCATCTCTGTGGAGCCCGCGAGCCCAGGTCTTGAGTGAAACTCGATTCAGGTGGCAGCCCGAGTCACCGAAGACCCACCTAATTGGACCTGACAGCCATGATTTATTTACTGTGGCTGCCTGTGCTTGGAGCCATAATCACATCTAACACCCATCTTATCTCAAGCCTGCTCTGAGGACCAAAAATTTCAGATTCCCTTTTTTTTTCTTCCTGACATCCCAAAGTCCCAGTAAGAGAGAGGAGGGAAGGGGAGAAACAATCAAAGAATTAAATTTGTATCTATTATGTAGCCTTGTTTTTGTTTTGATCGGTCATGGTTAATTTGGGGCATTTAAGGACATGTGAAGGAAAGATGTCACTTTAGAATATCCTGGATGTAAGCAGGGTGACCCTGCCTCTTCTTTGCCATTTGGGTACTTTAAAAATGGGACATGGAGGTGTAGGGGGGAAATCCCAGTGAGTAAGTGCACTTGCCTCACAAAGCATGCAAGACCTAGATTCAAACCTCCAGCACACAAGTGAAAAACTGCACATGACTGGACTGTAGGAGGAGGCAGAGACAGGAGGACCCCTGGGGCCTGTTGGCAGCTGGTCAAGTTCAGTGAGAGAGCCTGGCTCAAGAAAATAGGGTGGAGAATGACCGAGCAGGGCATCCATGTCTTCCTCTGGCCTCTGCAAGCCTATCTGCTTGCATACATATGCATGCACTACTCACAGAGAGAAACATGTGAATGCATGTGTACATATATGCATGCAGGCGCATGTGTCTACTCAAGTGTATTGGGGCCAGAAGTCAACTTTGGTTGCTGTTCCTCAGCTCTGCTTTGCTTTCTGACACGGTTAATTTCACAGGGATCTAGGGTTTCAAGGCTAAGCTGACGGCCAGTGAGTCCCAGGGATCTGCTTCCTTCCACTTCCCTAGCACGAGGATTATGGGAATGCACCCCCACACACAACATTTTAAAAACCTATTCATTTGTTTTTATTTGTGTGTTTGTTGTGTGTGCCTATGTTGAGTTCACGTGTGCCGCTTTTGTGAAGTACCTGTGGAGGTCAGAAGAGGCCACCAAACTCCCTAGAACTGGAGGTATAGACAGTTGTGAGCTGCCATGCGGGTGCTGGGTCCTCTGCAAGGGCAGCCAGTGCTATTAACTGCTGAGCCATTTCACAAACACATCCAACTTCTTTTTCTTTTCTCTTTTTAATTTAATTGAAATTTAACATACTAATCCTGGTTCCCACTTCCTCCCTTCCTCCCACTCGGCCTCCTTGGCCTCCAACCCTGCCACACCAAACATCTTATGGTGGAGGAAGGTCATTGGTTAATTAAATAAAGAAACTGCTTGCCCTGATAGGTTAGAACATAGGTGGGTGGAGTAGACAGAACAGAATGCTGGGAGGAAGAGGAAGTGAGCTCAGAGACTCGACAGCTCTGCTCTCTGGAGCAGAGGCCACACTCCCCTCTCCCAGGCAGATGCACGCGATGAAGCAAGCTGCCAGGTCAGACATGCTGAATCTTTCCTGGTAAGACCGGTGCCACACAGTTTATTAGAGATGGGTTGATTGGTATATCAGAATTAGCCAGTAAGGGCTAGAACTAATGGGCCAAGCAGTGTTTAAAAGAATACAGTGTCTGTGTAATTATTTCGGGGCATAAGCTAGCAGGCTGCCAGGGTTCTGGTGATGCAGCCCCGCCGCTCCAATTACTACAAAATGGCACCCAACGTGGGGCTCAAACCCACGACCCTGAGATTAAGAGTCTCATGCTCTACCAACTGAGCTAGCAGAGCAGCCGGGGTGCCGGGGACGCAGCCCCGCTGCTCCTAATACTACAATCTTATGTGGGTTTTGGAAACTAACTCAAGTTCTCATGCTTATACAAGGGAACATTTTTACCAATGTATCCACTACCTGAGGTCCCAAGTATTCTATTATTAACCATGTGTATTTGATTACTTTTTATTGCTAATTTTTTAAGGTTAGCATATAAAATAGTGAGATTTGTCATGGGTCTTCATGCATGTGTCATTACACTGAAAGACTTGTCCACTTCACAGGGGTAAATCACTAAGTACCAAGACCCAGCAAGACACTCACATCAGGCTGACCGTGTAGTTACACCTGCCTCCTTACTGATAAACTTGCAGTCCTTCAAACTCCACATTTATTGGATTCAGATCCATTTTAGACCAGATACTGTTCTGAGTGGATGCTACAGATGTTGGAAGGTGATGAAGCCCTTATAGTCCTTTGCTTCCCTAGTTAAGATAGAAAAACAGGTTTTCTTTCCATTATCTTGACCTACACCCCTCCCCACCAGCAAGAAGCATATTCCCCAGAAATATTGCATCACCTTCAGAGTGCTTGGGAAACCATCATCACACGCATCCCTAATGTGTTCTAGCCCAAGAACACCAGGCTTCCAACACAGTACGTTGGGAAACACTCGAAAAGACCTGAGGGTATTTCAGAACATCAAAGTGGAGGAGAAGAGAGTGGCAAGAGGAACTAAATGGAACCGGACTCAGATAGGGAAGAGGAGGGAAAGAATTCAAAGGCGTGCGGAGGGAGATGAGCAAAGTGCTGCTTGGCTCTGGGATTTTCAAAGAGCAAACTTTACACCACGCAAGGCAGAAGATTAACATGGAAGTCTGCGGTCAAAGGCTGGAGAACTGAGTAGAGATCCAGCGCTGAGCCGTGGGCTATGCCTTTTCAGGGCTCATTTCTCTCCCTTCTCTGATGTCAGTGGAGTTCTGTGTCAAAGTGTATTTGTTAAGCTGACAGTATTGTGTCCAACCTAGCTGTTTTAATGAAGAAAGGGCTGGGGAGATGGCTGCATTCGTCAAGGTGTTGTCATGAATGCGTGATGACCTGAGATGGATTCCCAGCACCCATGTGAAAAGTCGGGCATGGTGGCCTGTGTCTGTCATCCCAGCTCTAGGCAGTGGGACACAAAAGGATCCCTGGGGATCTCTGCCAGGAAGCTTATATGAATTGGTGAGCTCGAGGCCAATGAGAGATCCTGACTCAAAAACAAAAACAAAAAAAAATCAACGAGGTAGGGCAGTTGAGAAAAACACTCCATATCAACCTCTGGCCTCCATGTGCATGCACTACCACACATACATACACATGTATGCATACAGGTGTGTGTGCATGAGCATGTACATATATGCACATGCACACACCCACTCACACCCCCCCCACACCATCAAAGGCAAATAGCTCAATGGTTTCAGATCTGACTGACCTTGAGACCTAATCAATTATCCAGAACTCAGCTTCCTGTTTTTCCCCTCATGCCCTGTCCAGATTAAGGTCTCCTGAATATGGATGGCTCCTGAATTCTGAGGGTAAAAGGCAGACATGGTAACACCCAGAGAAAGAATGAGGATTCACGACTCATATGACCAGTGCTCAGTCTCAAGTCACCTGATGGTAAAGGGGATAGAACTGCCCCTCGTGGTCCCAAGTTCTCCCATGTCCCTTCCATGAGTGCTGCTCTCTATGTCCACTCTCTGTGAATCTAGAAGGCTCATTCCGCCTAGCAGAGAACAGCAACAAGAAGGTCTGTGCGTCTCAGTACTGTGTCTGAAGACAGTCTCTTGTAAAGGTTTGGGGGAAGGCAGTAGCCCTGTTAAGAATGACTCCCAGAGGCTGCCGTATTGGATTGACCATGTGGCCTGCTGTAACTGGGATGAAGTCAAGCCTCCAGCCCAATCGGCATCAACTCCAGCCATACCAGTGCACCAGCTTGAACCGGACTACAAAGACTCTCTGAAAACTTCAGCCCCTACCAACATCTCTCCAAAGCTCACATAAGACCTGGAGGGATAACTGTCTAACCACGCCCTTCCCACGTGGTCAACAGCAAGACAAGAAGAAGTGGTAAGCCTACATGATAGGGTAATTTCCATGCAGCAGTAACAAGGAGAATTCCAATTCCGTCAGCTCCCAGAGCTGGTGTGTGACTGATGTTCTGTGAGGCGCATGAACGGGGAAGAAGGAATCAGTGCACTGGATTGAACTTAAAACAGGGGGGCAGATGCGGGCCAGGCAGCTACAGTCTTTTCCGAAATGTTGAAACGTCCAGTATATCAACCTGAGAATTAGTATGTGCAAAGTGTTAACCATAATGGGTGTCATAAAGCAAGGATGTGATAAATGGCAGTTGTTCCTATTATTATTCTATGTGCAAATTAAGTTTCATATATACCTTGCCAAGGAGCTCACAAGTAAAAGCTGGTTATATCCTTCCTTGGTGATCTAGATGGGGAAAATATACAGAGGCAAAGATAAATCTTCATTAAAATAGAAGGGCTTATTAAAATAGAGGCTGGGCAGGTGATTTGGTTCACAAAGTGCTTGCTGTACAAGCCTGAAGCCCTGTGTTCCATCTCCAGCATTCATATAAACCAGGCACTGTAGCATGTACCTTTTATCCTGGCACTCAGGAGGCAGAGGCAGGTGGGTCTGCCAATTTGGGGCCAGCCTGGTCGACATAATGAGTTCCAAGCCAACCAGAGCTGCAGAGTGAGACCTTGTCTCAAAATGTAACAAAAGCCAGGCACAGGGGCCCACATCTGCAGTCCCAGCAGGAGAGCTGGAGGCAGGAGACCTATGCTGCTGGTCAGCCAGCCGAGCTACAGCAGTGAGCTCTGGGTTCAGACTATCTCGAACAGTAAGCTGAAGAATGCATAAGATAGGAAGACATATGACATTGACGTCAAACGTCTACATGCATGTATATGCACATGCATGGGCACATACATGAACACACATACACATAAAACAGAAATAATTTAAAATGGATCCTACAGCTGGGTCTTTTCCTTTCAGCACTATGCTTTTCTCTGTCCCCCTTCTTGACCGTGGTCCTCAGATATCTTCTATGGTGGTCTTGCTCAACTAATACCTTCATTAAACTCCGGCCCTGAAGTGCTGAACCTCTCTTGGCTTTCTATACACGGCCAGAGATTTCCTTTCCTTCTTCATCCAATCCAGAAACTGCTTACTCCCAAGGTGCCCCATCATCAACACTCACACACACTCACCATGAGGACCTCTCATCGTTTTCTCACCCACCCCCTACCCTACCATCAGGCCCTCTCCTCATTTCCCATGCACCTCCTACCCTACTTAGCTCTAGTTGGCTTCCAGTACCAAAGGCTGGCTGACTAGAGATTTACAACCATCATTCCCAAAGCAGATTTTCCCCATTTCCCATCAAGCATCAAACGTGGGGGCTGGAGAGACGGCTCAGTGCTTAAGCGCATTTGCTGTTCTTACAGAGAACCCAGGTTCATTTCCCAGCACTCAAAGGGCTCACAACCATCTGTCACTCCAGTTCCAAGGAATCCAAGGCCCTCTTTAGGCCCCTGTGGTCACTGTACACATATGGAACACATACATACAGGCAGGCCAAACACTCATACACATAAAATAAAATAAAAAAATCTTTAAAACATTAGTCATATACCCCCTGTCCTTGAGTTACATCAGGCTCAGTAACTTACTTTACACTGGGACGTTTACACATTTGTTCTCTGGAACCCTGAACTACCTTGACAAAAAGCCCAGGTGCAGTGTTGTCAAGACCACACAGATAGAGAGCAGTTAGTGGTCAAAGATCAGAAGAAGAAAATAGCCTCAGAAATTCAGCAACCCCAGCCGAGGGACCAGCAGATAAGAAAGCTCACCTTCTACTATGCCATGGCAGCAGAGATGGGAGTGTCAGCTGAGCCCTATCTGGTCAATCAGGGAATCAAAGGCAGGCAGAGCAGGAGCTCTTTAAAGCCACTAAATTGTGGGTAATATGCTATACAGCCATAAAAACAAGATGGGCACAATACCTCTAGAGAGACACCCTCCATCCAAGATCCTAGTCCGTAATAAGATAAAGCTGCCAGCATGCAGAGTACATTTTTCCTATTTGGTTAATCCTCTCTGGAAACACTTTTATAGACACACCAGGAGGTGTGCCTTGATCTCCTAGGTGATTATAAATCTAGCCAGGTTGACACTGAAGAGTGGCTGTCCCACCTCTTGAATGTCTAAATGATAATAATCCACAAATAATAATAAAGTATGTGCTAGCTGCTTATGGGACTACTGTGTATCTTGGCTACAGACCCTTTCACGCCTCCAGCTTACAACTTCCATAACAAGTCAAAGATTTCATCTCAACAATTGCTCTTTTTCCCTAAAATTTACTAGAAAATAAAACTTTGTAATGGATAGAAATCTCATGTCACCCAATAAAAATGGAAGGATAGTATTTCCTTAAATATACAATCATTACCGTCTTTACTATTTATTTATTTATTTGTCTGTCTGTGTAAGTTTATGTGCCCACAGAGGCCAGAAGCGGACATCAGATCCCTAGGAACTGAAGTTACAGGAGGTTGTGAGCCTCTGTGCTGGTTCTGGGAACCAAACTGCAGTCCTCTGCCAGAGCAGCACTCTTGCCTGCCGACTCATCTCTGTGTGCTGATTATCTTTTAAAGACCAGCAGGCAAGGAACCACACTCGGAAACGCTGCCTAACACACACAGGGAAACCATTCACTTTTCTGCTTGTGTCTTTTTTTTTCTTCTTCTTCAAGGCATTTCTAGATATAACACCTGCCAGATCATACTCAAACATTAATATTTACTCTTTGCCTTCATTATCATATTTTATCAATGTCTTAGTAACTTTTCGATTGCTGTGATAAGACACCATGACCAAAAACTTACAGAAGAAGCAATTTATTGAGGGCTTACAGTTTCAAAAGGTTAGAGTACCTGGCCACCACAGCAGCAGGCAGACAGACATGGCACTGGAGCAGTGGCTGAGTGTTTACATCTAAGTCACATGCACATGACAAGGGAAGAGCTAACTGGAAGTGACATGGGCTTTGGAAAGCAAGGCCACATCTCCTAATCTTTCCCAAACAGTTCCACCAACTGGGAACCGAGTATTCACTCATATGAGCTTATGAGGGCCACTCTCACCCAAACCACCACACTTACATTTACTTCTTAATTCTGCATGTGTGTGCCAGGGCGTGCACATGCCAAAGAACATACATGGAGGTCAGAGAATAATTCGGAAGGGTCAGTTAATCATCTGCCACCATTTAGGACCTGGGAATCGACCCGAGGTCTTCAGGCTTGGCAACAAGGACCTTTATGTGCTGAGCCATCTCACAGGCTCACAATATCGCATTTTAAATCTTATTTGTCTGGTGACGTCCATCCTCAGAGAGGGCGCCGGCTCCACTCCGCCAGCTGCCTTTTGTAGGCCTGTTGCACTCACTCCCAAATCCTCAGCTTGTAGAGACTATGTTTAGTAGGTGTTGATAGTTTTATTGACTGAATGAATGAATGAATTTCTGATTCATTGGTAGACACTACCTTGCTCCCCGCCACTACTAAGCTTGTTTGATCACCAACAAGACTTTGCAGACTCCCGGTCCCATCGTTCAATGCCCTGACTGCTGAGCCACCAATGAAAACCATTGCGTCTGTTTTAGTTTTCCATAAAAAGCTTACTTAGCAGTGCCGTGAAGCCTCGTGCTTTCTAGACGAAAACGAGAGAAGCAAAAGGAACAAGGGAAAGAGACAAAGGAGGGCTCCCAGCTGCACTGAGAATCGAAGGGCAGAAGTTTGTGTTTTTCCAGCATGTGTACTTGTTTTAATAAGAAAGGGAAAAGGGTAATAATTATAACCCAAAATTCACCCAAGTCCATGTGTGTAGTTCTTAAACTTAAATAATGAGTTATTTTCTCATTTCTCGGGGGCCATCCACCTTATTGCTTGAGACAGGCTCCCTCACGGGGACCTGAAACTCACTATTTCAGCTAGGTTAGGTGGGAGGCCAGGGATCCTCTTATAATCCTTTAGGGATTACAAAGCAGAGGCCACCATGCCTGACTTTTTTATGAGAGTTCTGAGGATGGATCTTGGAGCTTAATGCTTGTAAGGTGAGGATGTTAGCAAGTCATCACCCCAGCCTTCCTTTCTGCTCCTGGATATCGAATCCATATACTTCCTGGCCTGGTGGATAATTTCCACGTGTAAATGTGCAGTCCTTTCCCTAGGAAGCCTCTGCCTTAGCCACTTTCATCCCTATGAAGCAATGAAGCCACAGGCCATAGACTCATGACTGCTCCGGAAACAATGGGATGGTCGGGGCATCATCACTCTCCATGCCGATGGCTGACAGGACAGGATGCATGCAGCAGAGCCCTGAGAAGATTCTGTCTTCACACATTACACTCTGGAAAGCCAGCACTCCTTGCTCCACAATGGAACTCTGATGGCATCACACAAAGAACACAGTTTTATCTTGGCCTCCATCCAAATGGAGAAGCCATCCTGCGCAGTTTACCCAGGCCCAAAGCAGATGAATAGAAGCTATCTGGTTGGTTTGTTCCCAGCAGATTAAACACAATTAACTTAATGAGGCCCAGGACTGAAGTGCTGTAACACCGAAGTGGGAAGTGTCAACTGACATGCCTGAAGGGAGCGGGAGGTGGCTCAGGAGAGGAGGCCAGAGGCCTGTGTGGCATGAAGTGTGGGGCTGTGGCATGGTCCAGAGCCCAACACGCCTCAGCACAGTCACTGTTGGCTCCATACCCTTGCAGCAGGAAAATAGGCTTAACTTTCAAAGCCTCTGGCTTATAAGGAAAAACCAGATTCTTAAATAGAATAGGTTAGTTGATAGAATACTATATAGGCCAATGGTGTACTTCTACAGACCAAACAGACTCTGCGTTGGTACTCACAAGTGTTTCCATGATTGATGGACAAAGGAGAAACAAAATCTAAAGTGTACTTGGCCTAGTACCTGTGGTTGATGACAGAAATAGGTGTGTTTTTTTTCTTCCCTTAGTCCTTTGGCAATGTGATTTTGAAGCTCCACCCACTAAGAAGTGAGGGGGGCCTCCCCCACATAACATGGAAGACCTTCTGTGCTTAGTACTGCTGTCCTGGTAACACTCCTGAATAGCTTCAAGGGCAAACCCAGGGTAGCTTCCTGGGTAATGAGACATTTATGTCCAGAGACTTCAGCTGAAAGCCTGTCAGTCCTCGGAAGCAGTGTGTCCAGCTGAGAGGCAGTTGATATTGGTGACAGGAGTGAGCTTGGCCTGTCAGAAGGACTGCCCAACTAAGTCCAGCACAGATTCAGACCTGTAGAATTGCAATAAAAGGTAATGGCTGGTCCAAGTCATGGATAATCAGGGTGGGGTCTTTCTTTCTTTCTTTCTTTCTTTCTTTCTTTCTTTCTTTCTTTCTTTCTTTCTTTCTTTTTCTTTTCTTTTCTTTTCTTTTTTTTGTGTGTGTATAAACTAGTTGAATCGTTAGGCTTGAATCCCAGTTACAGCTACTACCACTAACCCAAGATTCCTGATCTGTAACAATAGACAGGAAGACTCCCAGGGATGGTACTGCCCAGGGAAGCATTAGTGTAAAGTAAGTCCTCAGTGGATTATCAATACCTGACGCCTTCAAAAAGTTCTTCAAGGGCTGGGTGGACAGCTCAGTTGAAAAAATCCTTGTCATTCAAATGGCAGGACCATGTGTGACTCCTATAATTCCAACACTAAGGGGGTAGAGACAGATTGACCTCTGGCCTGTGCACGCGCGCACACACACACACACACACACACACCACACATAGTTGAAGTCATTAGTTTTTATCAGTGATACCTATAATAAGCCTACCTTTTACCAACTCTAACATTTGGCAGGCTCCAAATCTCAGGAACTGGAAGGAAGCAAATTCGGTGAAGCCACCCACCGAGTAAATGTGTTGGAACGAATGTGTTGGACCTGACTTTTAGTTGTGAATTGTCAAGAACTTGGCAAGCCCACTGGTAAGTTGAAATTGCTGTTGTGTAAGCACCCAATAGCAGAGAAATTTCCAAACAATACAAACAAAGGCTGCCTCTTTCCCTTGCTGGAGGCTAGTTGTATTTATAATTCTTGGCACACAACCTTTATGTACCAACCACGCCATGATGCAAAATTCCCTCTGCAATAAAGATTTTCTTCTTGGTGCCACCAAATCCCATTGAGGGAATAAATTCTATCTTGATTAGTAAGTCTTGGCAAGAGAGATCTTTCCCCCTTCCCTTATTTATTCTGAGAATTTTATATACATATGCCATGAAATATGATCTTATACATCCCCATTCTCCATCTTCCTGAATCTCCTACCATCTTCCCCCAATACTTCCCTCTCCTAATTTTATGTTTTTGAGACTCCACTACGTCCAATTAATACTGTGTATATATACACCAGTATGAGCCATCCACACCATTTAAAAAGAATGTTCCTCCCCCAGCAGCCATCAACTGCCAATAGCCCCTCCATAAATGAATGGGGCCTAGGGACTCCCTCTACTATCCATGCTGAGGTCATTGACTGGCTTGATATGATGCAGGTCTTGAGCAAGTAACCATGGCAGCTGTGAGGTCCTGTGTGCAGTAGCCATGTCCTGCCCTGAATCCATCCTTTTAAAGTTCCCCTCCCCATCCCCCAGCTATGAACTGCCTCTTCTTCTGTGATGTTCCCTGAGCCTTGATAACAACTGAAATGCTGACAAAGTCATCTTAGATGGGGCTATACTCTCAGTTGGGAAGGAGACATCTTAAGGGACTGACTGTCTGAGTTGGGGTTACTATCGCTGTGATGAAATAGCACGACTGAAGGCAAGCTGGAGAAGAATGGGCTTCTACGGTGTACACTTCCATATCACAGTCCGCTGTCGAAGGAAGCTAGAACAGGAGCATAAACAGGGTAGGAACCTGGAAGCTGGAGCTGCTACGGAAGTCATGGGGCTGGTGCTGCTCACTGGCTTACTCTTCATGGCTTGCTCGGCCTGATTTCTTATAGAACACAGGACCCCCAGCCCAGGGATGGCATCCCCTATCAATCACTAATTAAGACAATACTCTACAGGCTTGCATAGAGCCTGATCTTATGGAGGCATTTTCTCAATGGAGTCTCCCTCCTCTGTGATGACTCTAACTTGTGTCAAGTTGACATAAAACTAGCCAGCAAAGTGACCAAACCATCTACTCTCTCCGCTGCCCCAGGACAGTCATGGCTGGTTCAAGACCAAGTGCTTCTTCCTGGGAGAACTACATCCAACCAACAGAAACAGGGTCAGGAGAACTATGAACATCACTGCTGCCTTCATGACTGCTCCCGAGCCCTAGCTTTTTTTTTTTTTTTTTTGAGGATTCCTGAGAAGATCCCCGGTGCTCTCATTCACACTCGGCTGGGCATCTTTTCCTTGGTTTCTCTTTTGCTGAGGTCATTGCTTAGTTGCCCTCACTCCCCGTGATTGACAACCACAAAAGACAGATGTCAGCACGAGATCTGAAGAGTTCATTCAGGGTCTTGCTTAGTCCTTTGGACTTACGGGTCTTGCAGGGTCTGCATTCATTTACATAGGCAGCTAGGGACCCATGTGCTGGAAAACCACACTGCAGTTGGCCCCCAGAGGGACTGTAGAAAGCTTTATCTATATTCTTAGTTTTTAAAGGGTCATAGCTAAAGCACATCAGTTCTTAAGTATGTGCTGAATGTAACTTGGAGTACCAGAAAGCTGTGATCCCCTGAAATACAGGCACCAGGCCCAGGAGTGTGGGAGATCAAAGCCGTCAGCGACAGAGCCAGCTCTGAGTTCAGAAGTTAGCAGAACTCATTATCCCCCATGGCGCTGACCCACGTTGTTTTCTTTTGTGGTTACTACAGAGTCGTGTTAGTAGACGTTTGATTAAGAGAATGAGATGTAGAGATTTAGATGCTTTGGGGGGAAATGACAGAATGGACACCTGGTGGTCTGGAATGTGCGGTCTATCTGGATAGTTGGTTCTTAGCAGCCTGATCATGCTGCCTCATGAGCCTCTGCACTGTAAGGGAGACCCCTCGTGGCTGTAGCGTCCTCACCCCAGAGGCTGGCTGATCTCCCTGCAATGCTCACAGCCTGGTCCACATCTTCTTGGTACTGGGACTTAGGCTGAGCAGTTAAGAGTAATACAGGAAAGAGGAAAGCTGTTACCACAGGCACTGCGGAGTCTGACGGCTCTGTGACTGCTGGTGGTCTGGGCAAATCACACGCTCTGTCTGTTGAAAACACATGGCCTTCTTATCGCATCTGAAAAGGCAAATCGCTTTAGGCAAAGCTGGGGTGAGCCCACAGACCCAGCTCACACCATCTATGCCATCCTTGGGTTCTCATTCTTCAGTGTAAGGGGGATAAGCAAGAACCCACAGACAGTGCCGAGTGATGAAGTCCTCTGCAGCTTGGGAAATGACAGATTAATCATCTCACACTCATTAGGGCGCAGTGATTGTCACTCTGTGTTGTTTCGTGGCCCCTCCTTTGATGTTCTGTAAATAGGCTTGGCTGCTTGTTTGAAGACAGAACATTCTAGAAGCCAGTATGTAAAATTCCCATGAGGGCAGGTTTTTTTTTTTCTTTTCTATAATCACCATTATGACTCCATTATGGAACACTTTTTTTTTTCTTATCCATACGGAGTTCACAGTGAGTGCCAGTGCACACAGAGAGGTTTTCCCTGGAGGTTTTGTAAACACAGACGCTGGGGGCAAGCCTTCCATTAACTAACAGCCAAGCAACACCTGCTGGGGAGAGCAGGGTTGGAGCAGGGGCCCAGAGGAGGAACCAGCCTCCTTGGATGGCCTAGGCTGTTTGTCAAGGCTCCTGGCCTCAATGCTGGGCACAGGGTCATTACAGGTCAAGCTCACACCTTCCCGGGGAAGCTTCTGGTGAAAGAACAGAAAATGTATATGAACATAAACCTCAGGAGGTGACCTGAGAGAGGAGAAAAGAGGCTGCTCCAGCCTTCAGAATTGTACCCTTCACTTTTAATCTGCTTGTTCAACTCTGTTTAACGTGCACACTGCTGAACTGTTTAAATGAGATGCCAAAATGATAGCAATCTGGAAGGAGGGGAGAAGTTGTAGGGATTTTATGTAATATTTTCGGTAACTTTTCTTATGCAAGAACAAAACACACAGAACGGTAGAGACTTCCATAGCAACAGCTAGGCCGCCAGTTTCCTAGAGACTGCTGTAGGAAGGATGGAGGGTGGGACAGCCAGGCCAATCCTGGATCTACAAGCCCTGTGTAGGTGTTTTCCAGAAGCGGGTCACTTCTAATTGCTGATAATTGTTCTGGGGCTGAACCGGGTGCTCAGCAAGTGCTGTACCAATGCTTCTAGCCCCGGTGCTTCCAGCCCCAATGCTTCTTTGAATAAGAGTTGAAAGTGGCCTCAATTAACCTTAAAGGAATGAGATCCCACTAGCATGGATTTAAGCCCCTATGATTTCCAGCCACCTTCCTCTAGCCACTTCTATCTCTAACACAAGGTCCAAATATGGGTTTTTGTTGTTGTTGTTGTTGTTTTGTTTTTTTTTTGTGTGTGTTTGGTTTTTCGAGACAGGGTTTCTCTGTAGCTTTGGAGCCTGTCCTGGA
>NC_022010.1:10208598-10229136 GCF_000317375.1 Microtus ochrogaster
AGAGAGAGAGAGAGAGAGAGAGAGAGAGAGAGAGAGAGAGAGAGAGAGAGAGAGCGCTCCAGTTCTCCAGTCCCGGGCTGTAATGAGATGAGATGGGAACTAAATGGTCAATGACTGTGGGTCTCTCTAAAAAATGGAGCTAGAGCTGGGCTGTACTCAAGAATATCTGTGCAGCAAATGCACTATTACAGGGCTAACTCTGTGATTTCCTCCTCAGTACAGACACACTTGCTCCCAGAATCACAGGCGACAATTCTTGACAATCTTCTTTCCCTTTCAGACATGCCAGACATCACACACACACACACACACACACACACACACACACACACACACACACACACACACACACCTTCCCTTTGGTTCATTTTCCAGGGCATTCATGGTATTGAAGAATTCCAACCAGTTTTCCTTGGAGAATAAACCCTACTGAGAAGTTACATGATTAGGGTCAATGAGACACTTTTTGAAAGAACACAACCTAGTGGCACAGCCTAGAACTCACCTGGAAAATGCAATTGAGAAACCGTCTTTATCAGGTCGATTTGTGTGACTGCAGGAGACTGTCTTGACTGTTAATTGATACAGAAGGGTCCAGCCATTGTGGGTGGCACCATCCCTAGGCAACTGAGCTGAATAAAAACGCTAGCTGAGCATGAACCTGCGAGTGAGCCAGCAAGTAACATCCTCCATGGTTCCTGCCTTCAGATTCCAGCTTGAGTTCTTGTCTTGAGTTTGCCCAATGATGGATTGTGAGCAGGAAGTATAAACTAAAAAGCATTCACCCCCAAGTTGGCTTTGATCAGAATGTATTAGCACGGCAACAGAATAAAAGTAGAACAGAAGCCATGGGAAGGAAAAACAAACCAACAAGAATTCTACCTATGATGGTAAGAGGCAAATGACAAGGAGACAAAGGGAACAGGGGACGTTGAGACGTCTGGATCTTAAAGCTAGAGTCTCCATTTCCATATGGGTAGACTCAGGCCCATGAAGGTTCAAAACTCCCTAAAGCTGAATGAGCTCAGCTGCCCAGGCTTCACAGTGGTTCAATTTGGGTGGCATCAAGAAGGGTAAGATCACTGGTCATGTGAGTGGAGCCTCAAACACCAGTTGCTGGAAATATCACCTCCACATTTAACTACTGCTTATCATTTCAAAGCCACCATCAGAGGCCACAAAGGCTTTCCTTTCTGAGGTACCCGCAGTGACACTAGGTATCTTGGCTTACCTCTTCCTCTCCCTTCTGTGGAAGGAGCCATGTCCCCATTGCTGGAAGCACCCATGTTATCCCAACAGCAGCAGCCTATGGGCCAGGAAGCAACCTAATCTTAACAGAGACACCAATGCCCCCTTCTTTAATCACTGTCCCTCCAGACACAAGGCTGGAGGGGAAAGGAGTGTCCCTAGATAGGTAGAAATGGAGTACAGCTGAAGGTAACACACAAGCTAGCTCACATGGGTGAACGGGAAACAGTGCCAACAGCAGCAGTGTAATCAGCTAGTCGAGGAGGGTGACCCACCCGAATGGATGCAGGTGTACACTGTTCTGTGGAATTCTCAGGCCTCACTACGCACATGGGTTCTGAGCCAACAACTGTGGGGTGGGGGTCCAGCATGTTTGCATAAACCCTCTAGGGGGTGCTGTTACCACTTTCAAAACCCCTGTCTAAGCTGTTATTGGTGGGAGCTGAAGGCTCATGGTAGTATCAAGGGCATGGGCATAGTTTGGAGGAGCTTCTCACGTCGACCACATGTCTCCTCTATGATGTGACGATGCCAGCTTTCTCTTGTAGTTGTTTCTGTGTCTGTTTGTCCTGCACAACAGCTGCTGGAAATTGCATTCATCTCTATTCTACTGCCCTGTCCTGACATGTTGGGTGCAAGGGAGCTCTGAAGCCCTCTTGCTGCAGAGATAGAAACTTTCATTCCCTTCCTTTCTGAGTCCCCAAAGGTCTCAAGATCCCTCCAGAGGTGAGGCTGCCTGATATGGTTCCAATAACACTTCTCCCTACCAAGTTTTATTTGGCTCACTTTACTGCCAGTTTAGGAAAACTTCATGTGAATAAGAATAAGCCTAAATAACTTGCCCAAATTAAAAATTAAAGATGCTTAGGCTGGTGAGACGGTTCAGTGGTTAGAGCACTGGCTCCTCTTATAGATATCCCAGGTTTGGTTTTTAGCATCCTTATGGTGGGTCACAATCATGTGTAACTCCAGTTCCAGAGGATATGGCTCCCTCTTCTGGTCTCTAAGGACACTGCACACACAAAGTGCACAGACATACATGTAGGCAAACACTCACACAAATAAACCATTTTTAACTAAAGATGCTAAATAGAAAACTAAATCAAAATGTTTTTATTTGAGCAAACGAAGAGTCATGAACCAGACAGGAAGTGTTTGGGGCCATCTACAGGGATAGTATAGATGGGAGAAGCTTTCAGAAGACAGGCCAGGAAGGAAGACAAAGACCACCTTGTTGGCTACAGATACAGAGTTGGTCTGATTTTGTCTAAGTAAAAGTCCCTCCCATCTCCCAGTCTTGAGAAGAACCATGATATAGCAAGAACTACAGCAGGTAAAAGTATCATTTATTGTATCAAAATAGCACACCCACTATGAGGTGAGCCATTAAAGAGTTAAACTCCAATAGCAGGCTTGCTGCTGGAAGGGCATGGAAAGAAATACTCTCCTGAGTTCTTCAGAGACATAAAACCATGTACTTAGTGAGGAGGAGCCAGGGGGCGTCCCTCCCCCAGCACCTCTCATCCAACAACCCCACTGAACCAAATGTGTGCTCCCACGATCCTGTTTTAACTCGGTCACCATGTGTGACTCATCTCCCCACTCTGCACTGTGGGATGACATAACTGAGTTTGTCATCTGGACTCCATCTTTAAGTCTTGCATCTCAGAAACCCTGACAGAGATCCATCGATGGTGAGGTCACATGCCCAACCTCGTTCCAGGAAGTGTTCATTAACGGATACTGAAGGGACCCAAGAGAAGCGCAGTCCCCTTTCTGCTGATGTGATATCAAGGACAGGTTCCGTCTGAATGATCCAGATTATCACTTGTTTGCAGAAGCAGAGATGGGAAGATGGACTCACTATCTAGGTTTAAACTAACTAGATCAAGCCCCTGCTCTCTGGTAAACAGGAAAATTGGCCTTGAGTTCAATGGCTCATGGCCACATTATCTTCAGCCAACATGTGCAAAACAGAACCCTGGCCTTGCCAAAAAGGGATGCTCTGTCCTTATCGGGCAGCTTTTTAAAGATGGAGAGGGCACGCTCATGAGTCTCTATGACACACATGGGCTCTGAAGTCTGAGTAGCAACTGTGTACCACTCTCACAGTGGCGGTCATGAACCTGCTCAGCTGTTCTTTCTGCTCAGTGGAGGAGACCATCTCGTGCACTGTGACGTACCTAACACCCTCCCTAGTTTCCATTCACCAGTAGCAATTTTTCCCACTCTCAAGTCAATAACTAAAAAAATCCCTCTGAATGTATCTCTGAGGAAGTGGGTGGAACCAGTCCTTGGTTGATCTCAATGAAAGCAAGGGCAATTGTCTCCCCAATAGAAGTTGATCCTGCATTAGAGATAGGAGCCCCCAAGTCAGATGCTCCTAATTTTACTCACAGCTCTCTATCCGAAGGCCCAATGTGTCAGGGGACCTCAAAAACAAAATATGTGTAATAAAAAATAATAGCAATATAAAAACAGATAATATTTATTAAAAGTATAATAGGTGCCAACTGTAATAAAATTCTATCTGGCTGAAGTCTCATGATACCACTGTACACTACGATTTATCCACACGCAGAAGTCAAGGCTCAGAGGGGCTTAGGAACCTGTCGTGGTCACACAGCTGGGGAACTGTGGTGCTGACTTTGAAGCTCATTACCTATGCCTGACCCTTGCGCCTCTGCCCCAGGCTGTAGCCAGAGTGGTGGCTAGCTCCTGCCCCACCCACGAGTCCTCCTCCTTCTAGCACCTTCATTTTGTTTCTTTCCCAGATGACCCCATCTCCACAGGCCCTTAACATGCTTTGGTGAGATCCATTCGCCTCTTTCAGCTTTAAGAATAGCCCACTTGCCTTTGCCGGCCATTGTAAGTAGATTAGAGATGGCTGTGTGGCCCAAACAAAGTCAAGGCAACTCAATTACAGGCCATTTACTGGACTCATTATAAGAGAGACATCTACTTTAGACTCTACGCAGGGCAAGAGGCAGGAGCCACTGGGGCTCCCTGAGCAGAAAATGAGGGCGGTAATGATAATTTGTGCCAAAGGGATGTCATTTAAGCCAGAGGCCTCTGAATCCAAATCCCCCCACCAGTTCCATTGCAGGGGACAAAGAAAGCTCTTTTTAGTTCAAGTCAATTTGAGTTGTAACTGAACTGAATGTGACAGACACATGCCTTCCCTCTCCGTGGCTCTGTATTATCGTCTGCAGGATTGGCTGCTGAGAAGACTGGCTTTTCCCCCCAAGCGCCTCGGACATACAACTGTTAGGAGCCCACAAGGACCACCCGAGCCACAGCATCCAAGAGGAGCTAGAGTTTTGTTTGATCCACAGGTTCATCCGGGCTGTGTTGGGCAAGATTGGCAGAAAAGAACTCACATTCCTTTGTCGATAGCAAGTTCTATTTTCAAAGTCCCCTCTGGGAAACTCAAGAGAAGCCTACACTGTGATTGTCATGTCACGGCAATGTGGCAGTGGGGGCAGAGACTTTAGGGAAGGTAAGATGTGGTCCCTGCCTTCTGCACATTGCTGCCATGTTTCTGTCTGAGGGGGAGCATCCTGGCCTCCCAGATCGGTGTCCTCCAGGGAGAGGACCGAGGAAGAAAGTCCTAGCTCATGTAAGATGGATGTAGAGACCACGAATCGCACTGGAGGGAGAGGGGAAGATAAGGATCCCAGCTCTGGGGGAAGGGAGGTGGATGAGAGCTGCAGCTACTTCCCTTGTCCTGCTGCTGTATGGTTTCCTTCCATCTACCTCCATGTCCCCAATGTCCCCATACAAAGCCTCTGCTTTTCCAGAAAGGGTTCCTCTCAAAGTAGACAGCAGCCCATTTGTCCAGAGGGAACTCCAAGACACACACGCCCAATGCCTCTAAGAACACTGGGAACACAGACTGCAATGGCAGCCTGAATAGATTCATAAATTTATTTATGAGCAAGCATAAAGAGGTGGCACCATCAGAAAACTCTCTAAACGGTCTTTTCATCCCTGGCTAAGAGTTGGACTTGGCTAATATCTCTTAGGAGAACAAGACACATCGCTCAGGAGCCCCAGAGAGCTGACATCAGACCACAGACTAACTGGGCAGTTACACCTGAAAATATCCACAACACTTCGCTGGGCACGGCGGGACACATTGGTCATTCCAGCACTCCCAAGGCTACAGCTGAGGACTGTAAATTTGATACCAGCCCATGCTACATGACGTGTGCAAGGCCAGCCCCGGCAACATAGTAAGAGCCAGTGTCCATAAACAGAAACGGGCTTTGGGAAGTCACTCTAGTTGGGAAAGTGCTGAACATGCAAGCATGAAACCCTGAGTTCAAGCCCAGCACTCACATAAAACACCAGGCATTGCTGGTACATGATGGAATCCCAGCATTGAGCAGCCAAGGATGGGTGGATTCCTGGAACTCATTAGTGGGTCATCCTCACTTATAGGGTGAGCTTCAGAAGAGTGAGAAACCCTGCTTCAAAATAAATAAATAAATAAATAAATACCCAAACCAAACCAAACCAAAAACTAAACAGGTGGATGGAACGCCCCAAAAGGGACATCTGAAGTTGTTCCCTGGTCTCCACACCCATGCACATACAGGTATGCATCTCATACACAAGAACACAATACACATATACATACAATAGACCTAAGTCACCCCCACACAATGTGCGCACACTCACAATACAAACATACACATACACAGCTCTACGATACACACATACACACACATGCACACTTCAAATTGCATGTATACTAACACACATACACATGTGCATACACATACATACACACAATACATGCATACTAATATATACATATAAACATATTGTAAGAGGCCGCTTGTGTGTTCCTGGCTATTCAGCCCCAAAATAACCACCTAGAAACCGTATTAATTATATCACTGCTTGGCCCATTAGCTCTAGCTTCTTATTGGCTAACTCTTACATATTAATTTAACCCATTTCTATTAATCTGTATATCACAACAAGGCTGTGGCCTACCAGGTCAAGTTCCAGTGTTTGTCTCTGGTGGGGCTACATAGCTTCTCCTGGCTCTGCTTTCTTTCTCCTAGCATTCAGTTTAGTTACCCTCCTCGCTCTATTCTGTTAAGCCACTGGCTGAAACAACTTCTTTATTCATTAACCAATAAAAGCAACACACAGATAGAAGGACCTCCCAAGTCATAAATATGCATATATATGCACATAACACCCATGCATACTAACTACACACTTACACATATAAACACACACATATATATACACACAATATATATACACACTCTAATGCCACATACAAATATGCAGACACAGACATATACATGCAATGCACACATGTACATACACACACGCTAACATATACACATACACATATGTGCACACTTACATGCATAGACACATGCATACATGCACAGTAACACACATACAAACACATATGCATACACATCCATGCTTATATATACACACCACAACAAAGGAACAAAAGACAGAAAGGACTGAGCCTCCCTGCTGCAATTACAGCTTGATCCTCCTAGCACCTCTGCACTCTGAGAATTTTCCAGAAAGACACAAGATGCCACAGGCCCATTCCTTATGGGTTAAACTGTGCGCCACAGTCAAAGGCATAATTTGGGGAACTTGAGAGCCAAGATGACTTTTAAGTGGGTTAAAGAATGTGGAACAAAGGCGGCGGGTGGTGGGTCGGAAGGGCTCTCTGGCTTCTCTCTGTTCCGAGCTGGAGTCAATTTGCTGCTCAAATGTTTCCCACAACAGCAAATAGCTCTGAAAGTCTGAACCAAGGCTGGGCTGCCTGGCAACCCAGATGTGTTTGGGGGGAGCTGGGGAGGAGGCAGGGGCTGGAGCAGGAAACTATTTCTTTACTTCTTCCCAAGCAGAAAGAAAACGGTTCCTTTTGTCTGTTCCGGGAGGACACGTTTAAAATGACAAGTCAAAGAAAATGAAAACAAGCCCTCGCCTTCGCAGGCATGTGGTGGGGAGAATAACAGACATCGGACAGGGTGCAGAAAAATGAATTTCTGCAATTTTCTGATTTTCTTCCAAAGGTGCCATCGATGCAAACGTGATTGTGTCTTAGGGTCCCCTCTGGTAATGGGGAGTCTGAGAACAGACCAGCCCTCCCTTGACCTCATAGCTTTATGGCCAGTTGGGAAGGTAGGGGCAGAAATAGCCAGGGTGGTCCAGGTATCTGGAAAATGCTTTGGGGAGGAGGAGCTGTAGGTTTCTTTTTGTTTTTTGGTTTTTTTTTTTAAATGTTTTTGTTGTTTTCTTTCTTTTACAAATCTTCAAACATGAAAGAGATCAGAAGAGAAAAGATGTCTCTGTGAAATTGAATTATAACAGCATCAGACAGTCTAGGCTCAACAATTAAGAGGAGTGAACTTGAGGGTGCAGAACTGGATGGGGGTGGGGAAGGGAGAAACCTACTTCAAACTCCGGTGCTTCCTGATAGGGGACATGGCTGGTGCTGCCAAGGGGCATGGCAGCACTCAAAGAGCCAAAGGCTTGGAAGTGGCTTCTCTGTGGTGGAGTCCATGCAGCTCCCATCCCAGAACACATGCCCACATGGGGCCTCACAAGGAGACCCGTCTGGGAACAGAGCCTCTGTGAGGTGCCACCAGTGAGCGGGCCCTGGTACTCAATGACAATGTCCTCACAGGGTGAAGGAAGGGGGCGCTGAGATGTAAAAGTCACGGAGCAGCAACGAGAAGGAAGGTGTGACAGGCAGAGGTTGCAGTGAGCACCTCAACCACAAGCTGAGGGACGAGGGCCACACCGCCAGGAGCCATCAGGAGCGGGAAGTGACAGGAAGGAATTTTCCCTAGACGCTTTCCAGGCACCTTGACTTATGACTTCTGGCCTTCAAACCTGTGAGGGAAAGAAGCTTTGCTGCTTTAAGTTACAAAGTTTGGAACTAGCTGTCATGACAGATGCAAAAATCTCATTGCTACTTTGTGTGTATGGGGGGGCGGGTGAGGATACATGCAGGTAAGCAAATGTGTATGTGGAGCCCAAAGGCAGACATCAGGGGCCTCCTCCAGCACTCTCCAACTTGTTTTCTGGGACAGCATATCTCACTGGACCTGGGCTCACTGATTCAGCTAGACTGACGGGTTGTGGGGAGAGGCAAGGACCCTCTGACCTGCCTCTACCATGCCAGGATTACAGGCACCACACCACCCAGCTCTTACCGTGGGCTCTAGGATCCAAGCTCAGGTCCCCACGCTTGTACAGAGAGCACTTCACCAACTGAGCCATCTCTCCAGCCCCTAATCATTACTTCTTGGAGACAAAAAGAACACTTGCATGTTGAAATAAGAGCGGCAGAGCTGTGTCCCCAGCACCCGGCCGCCCGCATGGCTAGCTTAGCTTATGCCCCGAAATAATTACACGGAAACTGTATTCTTTTAATCACTGTCTGGCCCCAATAGTTTCAGCCTCTTATTGGCTAGCTCTTACATATTGATCTAACCCATTTTTATTAATCTTTGTAGTCTACGAGCTGGCTTACCAGGAATGATCTTAACCTGCATCTGTCTGGAGTGGGGGAATCATGGCGACTCTCTGACTCAACTTCTTTCTCCCAGCATCCTGTTCTGTTTTCTCCACCTACCTAAGGGTTGGCCTATGAAATGGGCCTAGGCAGTTTCTTTATTAATAAGAAATCATTCCCACATCACTTGCAGGCATTTGTGTCTGTCACGTGACAGCTGTAACAGGACTGGGCTACCTAGAGTGACAGTTGGTTTTAGCCATCATATCAACATAACTTAGGGTCACCGGGGAAGAGGATCCTTTTTAAAACAATATTTTGTTTTAAATTACGTTAATGCATGTGGTTCTGCATGTAGGTATGTGCACATAAGTACAGGTGCCTGAGGAGGCCCGAAGAAGATGTCAGATGATCCCCTGGAGCTGAAGTCATGGATAGGTGTGGGCCACCACGTGGCTGCTGGGAACCACACTTAGGTCTTCTGCAAGAGCAGCAATTGCTCTTAACCACTGAGACACCTCTCTGGCCCCAGGTAAGAGATTCTTAATGAAGAATTATCTAGATTAGACTAGACTATCTAGACTGTCTTGTGGGCATGTCTGTAGAAGATTGTCTAAATGACATAGGAAGACTTTGTCCATAGTGGGTGGCATCATTCTCTAGGCAGAGTGTCTTGAACAGCATAAGAAAAGAGAGAGCTAGTTGGAGCAAACAGATTTGTTTATCTCGCATGCTCTTGACTGTGAATGGGATGTGATTTAACTGCTTGGCTTTCCCCGAATGATGGACTGTAAACCTGAACTATCAACCAAAAACCAAATAAGCCTTTTGCCCCTCTAACCTCCTCATCAGGATATTGTGTCACAGCAACAGGAATGAAACTATAACACTCTTCAGATGGAGGCACTTATGAATACCCCTTTCTGGCTTCTCTTTAAAGCCACAAAGCCTGGCAGTAAACTTTTCGTTTATTACCAGTTGCTGGGGCTGTCAGGTGGCCAATCCCTTCAGAAGCAACACTGGAGCATGCAGGGCCTGTGTCTCCTGTTTCTTTTAGCTCCCTAGGTGTAGCATACACCCTAAAGGTTGGTCACCGTGAGCAGGTAGGCAGTTGTATTTAGAACTGTGAAGCATGCTTAATAAACTTTGCAATCCTCATGACTATCTAATTCAGGATATTTTTTTTTATCAGTCCCAGAAGCTGACATCACTCCCTTCTCATCACCTGTCCTGGCCACTGATCACTGCCTCTTTCTGTTTTGCCTGTTCAAGACATTTTATACAAATGAAATCACAGTCGCTAGAGTCATAAGTATGTAACTTCTTTCAGTATTGTATGTTCGAGGTTCACCTGCACAATGGCATATCTCATAATTTCATTCCTTATTGGTACTTAATTTTCTTCCACTACGTAGGGACCTCACATTTACTGATTCACCTAGCAGCTGATGAGTGGTTTCCATGTCTGGCTATAACAATAATATTTCTGTACATGTTTGTGTCCTCTGTGCCATTGTATGGCATACTACCCTTTGACCTCTGGTGGGAGTCCATGACTCTGTCCTTTGTGCTGGTTGGTTACAAGCTGACTTTATTGGATTAACCTTCCCTAGTCCCTGTAAAGGAGGTGGGAGCCAGCCTCAGTGGCATTTGTCAGGCTTCTCAAAAACAATCCACCTCCTCCACTTGGGAACCAATGCTCTCTTAGCCCTCTTGTAAATGAAGTCCCATGGTACATCTCTTTAGCTGCTTTCCTTCATTCATCCTTTTTAGTCATTGACTGGAACATGCTAAGAACACGTCACAGTTGGGATTGGTTTTTATTTATTTATTGAAATGTGTTGAGATTATACCAAGGCTATGTTGACTCGGTTGGGGAACCAGGGGTCACTGATTATGGTGACTCTGCCTCACTCAGCGGTCACAGGGATCACAGCTAATGATTCAGTTTCTATACAAGAGTGAGGGGAGAAAGGGGCATCGCCTCTGTGCCCATCTTAGGCTACTACACTCCTCGCCCATTTTACGGTCCCACCTCTGGAAGACAAGGCTATGAAGGGCTGGATGCTGGCTTTACAACAGCTTTTCTTTGTCCCCTCCATTGTCAGGATTAGATCTACACTTCACCACCATATATATAAATAAAGAATTTAAACGAAGTTACCCTCCAGAACTTGACTGTAGGACCCTGTTGCTGAAGACACTATATACTTGAGTCATAGAACATGAAGAAATCAAGCAGGTATTCACATGGAAGCTTCATTCCTACTAGAAAGCTTCCATGGTGCTAGAAGGTTCCAAGCACACTATTGGTGGAGAAAAGTAATCATCAATCTTACCTAGTTGTGAATTTTACAAAGTACAATAACGACCAGCCCGGCAAGACATGTCCACTGGTTCAACAGTGGCACAAACATCAGGTGTATAACCAACCACTTTCTGATTGGATTTGAGGCCCATCCCACAAGATGGAACCTATACCTTGCATCAGTATTGGGACCAAGAACCTGTGTCTAGACAGGCCGTAGGCACTAGGAAGAACCTACCGCTAGTACTCTGCTAAATGGACAGACCTAACAACTCACCCTTATATCCTTAGATTAATTTAGCTCTCAGCCCTCATCAGAGATGCATCTCTCGAGAGCAGATAGTGATTAATACAGAGACCCATAACTCTTCAATGTGCAGAGAGACTGGGGAGTGCTCTGACATAAATGGGACATACGTATCACATCCTCTTTCTGCAAGACTCTGGAATCACTGAGGAAGAAGAGGTGGAAGGATTGCAAGAGCCAATAAATGATGACAAAGAGTGCTTTCAGGGCACAGCAGGGAAGTGTGGTGAGTAGGAATGGATTGAAATTCTCAAAGAATTGGTAATAAAATAATCCTCTTGGGGTGGGGCTGAAGAGATGAGTCACAAGTTAAGAGCACTTGCTGCTTTTCCAGAGGATCCAGGTTGGGTTCCCAGCACCCACATGGTGGTTACAATCTGTAACTCCAGTTCCTGACATTGGATGCCCTCCTCTGATCTCCATGGTCTTGAGACAAGCATCTTGTGTGCACACATACATGCAGGCAAAACACTCAAACACATAAAAGAGTAAAACAAAAAATCTGAATTTTATTTATTTATTTTTTTTATAAAAAGCCAAATTCCTTGGGATTGATGTCTTAGGGGATCTACTTCCCCAGCAAGGACAGAGCAAGGTGAATGGCTCCCATGCATCCTAAGGACTACTGGAAGGCCCAGGAAAGGAAGTAGAGATGTTTCTGCTTCTCCTTTGTGGAGGGTTGGCTTGGGTTGAGCTGGCAGCTACCTAAAAGGGGACACTTTTGCTGTCCTAGGTCTCAGAGCTTGAACAAAGCTTCCTGAGGGCTGGAGAAACGCAGGAGTCTGTGGGAGCAAAGATACACGTGAAACAGAGCGCTTTCCTCTTTAGTTGTCACCTCCGCGTGTTCCAGAGCCTTCTACATTTAACGATCTGTACTCAGTTTGAACGCTTAGTTGCTGACAGGGCTGGGAGCACATGGTCTGTGTATTCATCTGGTCATTGTTAACTGATCCTTCTTCCATCCTGTCTCAGCATCCTCGTCCTGAAGCCTCCATGACTATGCTTGTCCATTGCACTACCTTCCAGCAAGGCCTGCCTCATTTAAAATGGCTTCTCGGGACTCTCCTCTTCTCCCTGGTCATATTCATAGCATTTGCATCCTTATGGGGGGGGAGAGGCTCCCTTCTCGCACTAGTGCAGAAAACCCACTCAGAAATGTGGTTACCCTGGTTCCTTCACTGCTATAGAACAATGCTCTGCCAATGGGCTTAGTCAATATGAGTGGAACAAAGATTTACTGAATTAAAAGAAATGCTGTGTGCACAGTGAAAATGGGAGAGTGTTGGGTTTTGTTTGGCTCAAAAGAAGGTTAATTATAAATGTAAAAAAAAAACTGGAAACAGAGAAATGTTTTAAAATCCCAGACAGAAAAGACAACTTAGGGTATGGGAAGAAGGCTTTCAGGGGATAATAGTGTTGGCTATGCAATCATGAAGACCTGAGTTTGAAGTCCCAGCATTTATGTAAAAAGCTGGCATGGTTGGTAGTGCCTGTAGTCCCAGCAGTGGAGTCTAGAAATATCCAAAGACCCTGTCTCAAGGAAGTAAGGTAGACAGTGACAAGAAGACATCCAATATTCAGCACCAGCCTCTGTGAGCATGGGCACACGCATGTGCATGCGTCACAAACAATACAGACATGAGATAATACATGAATAAATGAATAAACAAACAACTTGGAGAATGTAAGCCTTTCATTTGCTCAAGAGCAGGCTTCACATAGCTGTTCTTAAGAGGTTAATTGTGGGGGTGGGCAGAGAACCAAGCTCCTCCCTGTGGAGTAAGAGCTGGATGATTTGGAGGAGGGTGGCTACCTGAGCCCCCTGAGCATCTTACAGGCACACGGCTATTTCTCAAGCCTGCTGGAGCGCAGAGCTTTCCTGCCTGGCCTGGAGGGCTCACCGCTCATGAAGTTGCTTGTGGGATGCGTTCTCTGAGCATAGCTTCGCCTCCCTGGCTAAATGCTGTCTTCAAGGGTCTCTGAGATGCTCCCCAGCTTAAGGCATCTAGTGTCTGAACATGCCTGCTCATCTAACAAGTACCAGGTTGAGAAGGCAGGCCTTATCATCATCGTCCAGGCTGTGGTAACTATATCCAAATACTGTGGTCACTTCTCAGTCCAGATGTTCAACGGCGAATGTTTGACAGAGTGGGCAGAGTGTGCACAATCCATCAATGATGCAGGATGCCCCTCCAAATCCAGGGTCTGAAGAGGGCACCCTGCACAGGCAAAGGTCTCATATCTCATCTGTCCACAGGGCACATCTCTTAAGGGAAACTGGACATTTCTTCCAAAATTTGCCCATGGCAACTGGGCATATTCCGCTTTAAAAATGTCCTCAGTTACGAATAAACTTGAAAGGGATAATGTGCCTTGTGACATGAGTTTTTAATCCAAATATTACATGCAACTTAGTTAAAATGGTCAATGTGTGGCCTTGAAAGCAAGGTGTGGATTGGCAGATTGAGGGACGAAGTTGGGAGAAGGTACATGGGAATGACTGAGTGATTTCTGCAGCTGGCCACAAGAGTATCAGAAAAAGAAATGAGCTGCTTTTTGTTTTGTTTTTGAGATGAGGGCTCATTGTGTAGCCCTGGCAGGCCTGGAACTCTCCATGTAGCCCAGGCTAGCCTTGAACTCACAGCGAACCACCTTCCTCTGCCTCTTGCATGCTAGGATTCAAGGCATGTATTGCCATGCCCCGATTTCAAAGAGATACATAGACGAGGTAGAGGTTGGAGACTAAGGAGATAGGAAAAGCTGAGATCTGCAATAGGGGAGCACAGAATGGAAACCCATATGATAACTTGGTCAAATGGGCCAATGGTCAACTCAAAGCCAGATAGCAGAAAATCCCCAGATATCTATACCGTCCACAACTCTCTCCTCACTTTGTGCTATTTTATTTTCTATGTTTCACGTATTTGTGTCATGCATGTATGTGAATGTGAATGCGTGTTTCAACATGTGTGTGTACATATTTTTGCAAATGTATGAGCACCCAGAGGCCCAAGGTGGATGCTAGGAACCATCCTCCATCTCTTTTACACCTTATTCATAGAAGCAGAGTTTCTCAATCAACCCAGAGGTCACAGATGTGGCTGGTCTCCTAGCCAGCTTGTTCTGTGACTTTCCTATCACTTCTTCCCAAGGCTGGAATTACTGGTGGGCTGCCCTGGGGACCTGAACTCCAGTCCCCAGTCTAGCATGGCAAAGGTGTGGCTCTCTGAACAATAATTCCCCAGTCACCCTTCACCTTTTAATATTTATTTATTATATGTATTTGCCTTTGTGAGTTTATATGTAAACATGCATGCAGGAACCCACAGAGTAGCCACCGGAGCCCCTGGAACGAGAGTTACAGGCATTTGTGAGCCACTATTTAGGTTCTGGAGACTGAACCTAGATCTTCAGCAAAACCAGTAAGTACTCTTAACTGCTGAGTCATCTCCCCTTTATTTTTAAAGGATTTCCCTCCCCCATTTCAAACAGTAAAATTGGGTCTTTGGAATGAGAGTAGATCACTCCAAGGCAAACCGTCAGACAATACTTTTCTTTCTGGTCACTGGGTTCAGGACTGAGATGTAAGTACGTGGGTCTCTGTGTGCACTCTAGACATAAACACGTGGGTCTCTGTGTGTGTTCTACATATAAACACGTGGGATTCTGCATGTGCTCTAGACATAAGCACTTGGGTCTCTGTGTGTGCTCTGGGTTTCCTGTGCTGAGGAACTTGGTGTCAATTTTAAGGTCAGAGGACACGGAGCCTTTGTGTGTGAGCAAGGCTCACCTCCTTGCGCGAGGACTGTTGTGATTTGTGATTAGAATGCTGTGAGTCAGAGTGTGGACACTAAGACACTCAACTCTGGGGACTTTTTCACTTCTCTGCTCTGAAAGCCCTGCTTTCTAAAACATGGTCCTTCCTAACCAAGCCAGGGTGCTATGTCAATCAGTACAGCTTGGAGGACAAGCATGGGAGCAGAGGGATTCACAGAACAATGTCCCTCTGCTGTTAAAATAGAACTCAAGGGAGTTTCATAATTTTTTTTTAAAAAAATCTGTGGATAATATTCAATCTTCGTATGTTCGAGACACTGGTATAAACCACCCCATAAATATAGAATTATCACAGACCTGTGGGAGCAGGTAATAAAACTGAATTTATCTTCAAGATAAGGAGATTGAGGCTGGGAAGAGAAGCCTTGCAAGTCACCTAGGCTGTGTGTGGCAGGAACAGGACCAGACCAGAGGTTCTAGCTTAAGGATGGAAAATCCAGACATCATTCTGCGATAGCCAGGCCAGAGCAGCTCCCCTGCAATCAGACTGCTTGGTCCTTAGATCCAGGCTGCCCAGGGGGTCTCAGAGTCACCGTGTGGGGAGCAGAGGCTGCACTTTCTCATGGGGAATGCTATTTCACACAAGTGGGGGACAACAAAGGGTGCCGCTGACATGTCACAACTCCCTCCAAGTGTTGCAGTTGCCTGCCCTTCAGCCTCACATCTCCAAGCCAGTACTGCCTGTATTCAATTTACAAGATCCAAGAGCCCCAGGCAAAGCAATGAACTCAGACTTAAACTCAGAACTTGGATCAGTGACTTCCCTGCTCAGCTTGGGGGGTGGGGGCAGGGGAAGCGGCAGTAGCAGTGAAGCTGGATCTTCATGCTGAATCTCCACCACCTTGGCTCCTCACTGATAAGGTGATGGCACTTGCAGGAAGCCACAGACACATTTCCAGAGAATACTCTGCCCCCCGCCCCGTCCAGTCCCTGCCCCCGAACCCATCCATTTCAAACCCATGAAAGACATGGGTTTTGCAAAGGGAGGGGGTGGTATTTTAAGTCCTTCAATTACACCCAGAGCAACAGAAAATTGGATCCACAGCATCCGTCCACTCATAAATAGCAAGAAAGAGCAGAGGGTGCAGCTCAGCCACTGAATATTCAGTTAACACGAACAGATGGGACCGCGGTTTGATCACGGTTTGGTTCCTGAAGATCATGGACACAGGAAAGTGTGTATATTGATAAGACAGAGCACTCAGTAAATAATTATTGGAACCTGCGGGATTAAGAAATGTATCAGAATCTTAGAATTTGAATTCTTTATGTGACACACGCAAAAAAAAAGCAAAAGCCTTAAAAATAACCATCCTGGCAGCCAGACTACAAGAATAAGCCTGCACTGAAGTGTGGAATAGCAGGCTGGCGTTCTGTTTTGAAAACATTTTCCCCCAAAGCAAATCATCTGACATATATATGTATGTATATGTGTATATGTATATACACACAAACATATATACATATATATATATACATGTACACACTTATACATATATATACACACATATATACATACATACATATACACACACACACACATATATATATTTCTAAGAGGAACAAAATGTAGCTACATCAATTATAACCCAAGGTTTTCTGACTGCCAATCAAAAGCCCTCTCTTTTGATTATCTCACTCTTCAGCTTTACTTGAAGACAAACATCAACTGCCTTTCCCTATTGTGAAACTCCTGGACTCCTCTGAAGCGGCTCTGCCTCATGGGGCTTTCCTTAGGCACGTTATAAAACACATGTCCCTGAGCTGAGTTCCAAAACCCTCTTAGTGAGATGCAGCCCATAAGAGCTCCTCTGGATACCCTGTGCCCAGCTCACAGTGGCCATGGAGGCGAGCTTCCCAAGATGGTGCCTGTCTGCTGTTTTGCTAGGCATACCCCTAGAATCACTGAGCTGTCCTAGCTACCAAAGGGAAACATGAAACCAATAGTATAAGGTAGATAAGCCTTGAGACTCTTTTCTTAGATACAGCCTTGGGACCATCAATAACCCTGGGCTGGGCGTGAATTATCAAGCTCATATCACACCCACATCCGTAGATAAGCAAATGAAGACAAAGAAAAAGGTTAGCCTCCTTGTCCAGTCTGATGAAACCTCAGGGCCAAAGACTGAAATCATCACAACACTGAAATTCTTCAGCTTTGCCATCCTAAGGCCATGGGATCCCAGGACGGTAGAAAGACAAACGGTCATCTCAGCTTTGAGGTTTTTGCATGGCTTTTTGCTCCCAGCATGAAGGTTCCATTTCTCTGAAACACAAACCCATCACCCTCATTGGTGGTGTTGGGTCACTATGACTGTTGGAACACCCACAATAAGGTGGGGGCTTCCACCTTCACACCAGTTCATCAACATTACAGACAGAGAAAGCTAGTCTCTAGGAAGGTACAAAGCCTTTGGATCAATAGAAAATGAGAAAGAGGGACAATCATTGGGTGGCACACCCTAAAACAAAATAAAAACTCCCAAGCCCCTTAAAGTGGGTGGTCTCCCCAGTTATGGGGCCCCTTCTTTATCTGAGAAGTCAAAGAAACTTGCAAGATGATGAGCTCATTCTGCACAGGGTTGTTTCCTTGAATTTTAATTCTGTAGCTGGTAGAGAAAAAGGGGCCACCTACAAGGCAGCATCGCCCTTGTTCCCGTTCATCATCCACAACAGACAGAGCCTAGGAACAGTTTCCCAGCACACCTCGGCTTGAAATCACTGGCTTCTGTATTAAGGGGCAGGCCCCCCGGGAGGTGGCAATTGCCCTACCCCATGTGCGGAGTCAGACTTCACTCTGGACTCGGTATGGCAGGAGGCCAGCCTGGGCACCTACCTCAGGATGAAATGGTCCACAGTAGAGTTATTGGAGATGGTGACAGAAGCAGTGACTATGTCTCCCTGCTTGACGGGCTGGGAGGGCAGCCAGATGACCACATTGCCATCCAAACGCAGTTCGCTGAGTTGGATGCTGTCCTGGGTGCGGAAAAGGCCAATGCTGCCAATCTTCTGCAGGTGGGACGTCCTGTCCTCCTGCCCATCCTTCCCTGGACGGATGGCATTGTCCTTTCTGGTGTCACCTCCGGTGCAATCCCCTCGCTCATCCCCTGGATGCACAGTGTAGTACAATTCCACAAGGTTCCCTTCTGGCTGCTCTGCGCGCCTCCTTTGCCCGGACATAATCATCGGGGGACTGAACCAGCCAGGCAACATCTCCAGCTGGGCTACACACAGCCCCAGGGCCCCAGCCAGCCGGCAGCTGCCCCGAACTTCCCGGGTATCTCGGAAAGCAAAGACCCTCAGGCAGGGCAGTTTCTCGGCCACTCTGTGGTCATCCCAGTCTCTGCCCACGATATGGAAGAGCACCTGCACTTTGGGCCGACTCAGGTAGACTTTCTCTTGGAGGATGTAGGCCTTGAGCCTCCAGTCAAAGGGAAACTGATTTGTTGGGCCTAAAAAGTTGGGGTTCAACATCAAGTCCAGGGGTATAACCTTTTCTGCAGAGTATGGCCCATAGCTGGCATTTAATACTGGGGGCTGCCTGGCCTTGTAGGTAAAGAAAGACTCCACCCTGGACTGCAGGCTGGCATTCCGCAGCAGGTCAGGGTTGGCCTCCTTTAGGAAGAAGGAGGTCTCAGTTCTGAGGATGTGGAAGCTCACCGGCAGGTACGGCGGCAATGAAGAGAATCTCTGGATATTATCAATGATCCGGCGACCTTCTGCCACTAAAGGGAAAGAAGAGAAGTACAGTCAGTAAGAGGCTGGTGTATTCTGGTCTTGATGTTCAGGTTGCAATTGAGAAGAAAGGAATTGGGCTGGAGAGATGGCTCAGTGGTAAAGAGTATTGCCTGGTCTTCCAAAGGTCCTGAGTTCAATTCCCAGCAACCACATGGTGGCTCACAACCATCTGTAATGAGGTCTGGTGCCCTCTTCTGGCCTTCAGGCATACACACAGACAGAATATTGTATACATAATAAATAAATTTTTTTTTTTTGTTTTTCGAGACAGGGTTTCTCTGTGGTTTTGGAGCCTGTCCTGGAACTAGCTCTTGTAGACCAGGCTGGTCTCGAACTCACAGAGATCCGCCTGCCTCTGCCTCCCGAGTGCTGGGATTAAAGGCATGCGCCACCACCGCCCGGCCATAATAAATAAATATTAAAAAAAAAGAGAACAAAGGAATTAAAGTCCCAAAGTCCAGGAGAACAAAACCTCAAAGAGACCTTCCGGAAGTAGCCAAGGCTTCCAGATGGTCCATGAATTAAGAATTTTTAAGTTCCAATATGTAAAGTAGACTGAAGTATGTAAAGCTGGGAGTTGGGGAAATGACTTAACAAAGTGCTTGCCATACAAACTTGAGGGCCTGAGTTCAGATCTCCAGAATTAAAAAGAAGAAGAAGGAGGAGGAGAAGGAGGAAGAGGAGGAAGAGGAGGAGGAAGAGAAGGAGGAGGAGGAGAAGGAGAAGGAGAAGGAGGAAGAGGAAGAGGAAGAGGAAGAGGAAGAGGAAGAGGAAGAAGAAGGGGGTAATGATGACATGTGTCTATGGTCCCAGCACTTGGGAGGCAGAGACAGGAGGACCTCTAAGCCTTTCTGGCCAGCTAGTCCAGCCAAATCAGTGACCTTAGGAGTAAGAAAATGACTCCTAGGATAGAATAAAATCCACAAGCAAATCCTTAAAAAGAAAGATTTAGTTTGAGGTAAAGATAGTACCTCAAATCCTGAGGCAAAAATATAGACTTTAATAAATATTGCTGGGGCAGTTGGGTAGACACTTGCTTAAAAAATATAATGTTAGGGAACCCGGTTGTGGAGGCGGACAGAGGACGCCCCCCCCCCCCCCGCAGCTGGTGGGGACCGGTTGGGACCTGAGCGGCAGCAGAGGACGCAGGACGCAGGCGGCGGGAACCATTGTGGCAGCAGATGCAGGCTGCAGGGACCGCGCCCTACACCGAGGGCAGATCGCCCCACTACATTTAAATCAAAGAGGTAGGCCTTTAGTTGGGGAGGTCCCTGGCAAAGGAGGAGCCAGGCCCTATTCCTGAAGACCCTTCTGAGGGGTGAGAGGGACCTTGAACCCCTCCCCCTCCACCCCCCGGCAGGAACCAGGAAACAGAGAGAGGGCATTTTGTAAGAGGAGCCCCTGGCCAGCAGGGAAACCTGAACCAGTTTTAAAAGACCCATTAGTTAGCATTGATAGGAGGAGATGGGCAGGCGCCAAGGCAAGAATTCACCCAATAATCTGAAAAACAGCATGAAAACATCAGAACCCAATGATCTTACAACAGAAGGTCTTCAACACCCTAACACAGAAGAAGTGGGAAAAAAT
>NC_022010.1:10234152-10239392 GCF_000317375.1 Microtus ochrogaster
TTAAAAAAAAAAACTAAAAAAAATATATATGTTAGATAAAAATATTTTTTTCAATTTATTTATTATTTTATGTACATTGGTATTTTGCCATGGGTGTTAAGTCCCCTGGAACTGGAATTACAGATCATTGTGAGCTGCCATGTGGGTGCTGGGAACTGAACCCCAGGTCTGTTCTCTTAACCACTGAGCCACCTCTCCAAGGCCCCAGATCCAAATCTTATAAGCAAGATTAAACCTGAGGGCCAGAGAGAAGGCTCAGTGGGTAAAGTAGTTGCCATGTGAGCCTGGAGATCAAAATTCAAATCCCCAGAAGCCATGGAAAGGCCTGCACTGGGGAGGCAGAGATGGAAGGATCCCAGGGCTCTCCAGCACCCAGTGTAACTGCACCGGTGAGCCCCAGGTCTGGAGAGAGACTTTGTTTGAAAAATAAGCTGGAAGGCAAGAGAGGAAGACACCTGATGTCAACCTTTGGCCATCACACACCTGCATGGGTACAAACCCTTGTGCATCTGCGCATACATACGAATGCACAACACAGGGTCTCGCACACATCATACTACAAATTACTACATAATATTACGACATAATACTAAACTCCGAGTGGATCCATGAAGAAGTAGAGGATAACCGAGGGAGAAGAGAAAGAAAAAAAGATAAGGAGACACAAACAGAGGCAGAAGGAAGGGAGAAGAAGAAAATCCATCTGAAGTAGATACTGTAAAATATGGGGCATCTGGGCAAAAGGTAAATAGAAACAGGGATTAGAGAGATGATTCAACAGCTAAGAGTGCTGGCTGCTCTTTCAGAGGACCCGGGTTCAATCCCGAGCACCCATATGGCCGCTTAAACCTATTTATATCTCTAGTTCTAGGGGAACACAATGCCCTCTTCTGGCCCCCGTTGGTACTGCATACACACAGCACACAGACAAACTTATATTAAGTATATTAAGAAGTATGTGACAGATGGATCTCTATGAGCTCGAACCCAGCCTTGTCTATGGAGCTAGTTCCAAGACAGGCAGCTAGTTCCAGAGAAACCCTGTCTTGATAGCCATTGTCAAAGCCAAAATAGAGAAAAGCAAACATATCCAGCAAAGCAAAAAGAATGTGAGCAAGCCATGTTCGTTTTATATCCCTAATCTCCTATATACAGATCTTGCCTGCTTGTTAGGAAAAACAGCAACAGCAGAAATCCTCCTCCATTATTCAAAAAACCAGGAGCAAAAACAGCTGTATTCTCATGGAAGGATTTCAAGTCCTCTGGTAATGTGGGCCGCTTGGGCTTGGTAACTTTAGTCATTAATCACTGAAGGCCATGTTGTCACCACTGTCTTCCTTTACAGCTGAGGACAGAGTAGTTATCACCAAATGTGCAAGAGGCTGAATAAGTCAACCATCCCCTGCTTAGGAGGGAGCCCTTAAAGGCCCCCCGGGCCCTTCTGGTCCCCTTCACAATTCAGCTCAGGCAGCAGCCAGCACTCCTTGGTACCTGGTAGCCTGCCTACTGTTCTTTAGTCTGTTCAGATCCGGACGATGCCCGGCCCCACCTGAAAACTGATTTTGCTCAACATACAGCATCTTACAAGATTTCTCTAAACTGAAACACCATTTTAAAAAGCTGAGAGTCTCTGGGTCTACAGTTTCCCTCTCAACATAGTGAGTTTGCAAATGGCGGGGTTCTGTCTGCAAGTGAACAGAGTAAGTAATGGGCGTCTGCGTGCTGGCTCTTGTCTGGTACTCAGCACCTAAATCCTAAGCAAGATGCCGGCTAGACCCTCGGCATGGACTTAATGTTTACAACCCTAGTTTAGAATCATCAGATGGTTAAATCTGTGCCTATTGGGGCTGCTGAGATTCCACACTAAGTCAGCAAAGGCCAACACATACGCCTCCCTCTTGTGTTTCTCTATCCATCCCAGATAACTTATCAGCCAGTCAGTAGACTGATAGCCATTTGCTTGTCTGTGATGAGATCCCCATGAGGGCTTTGGCTTCCACTGTTTAGGACACTATTAAGTCTCTGACTGCATGCAGAGCTCAAGATCATGAATGCCCAACCTCTACCTTGGCAGCCTCAAGTCAGCCTGCCTCCTTGCCTGGTCCTTGTGACTCCCGGGGGGGGGGGGGGGGGGAGGAGTGTCCAAACCATCCCATCCATAAAAGAGAAGCTGGGAAATCTTTCTCTTCCTCTTTCTTTCCAACCTCATTCTCCCCCACTCCCATCCCCCCCACCCCGCTCCCTGTCTCTCCTTCCAACAGCAGCCTACACACACCCCCTGAGCATATGGGACATTCTGCTTGCTCTCCTCTGGAAGCCTCCCTAATCCCTTCCCTGCAGGGACACTGGCAAGCAGATCAAAGCTGCCTTTTGGTTCCGCATCCAGATGAACTTAGGTTGTCAAGATGTCTCTTCAAAGAAGTAACACTTTGTTCCTAGCCCCAGAGGCCCTGTGCTGAGGTCACCAGTGACAAGGGCACCTTCATTCCTTTCTTGTTAGGGACAGAGAGATGGCTGAGCATCTCCGGTTTAACCCACTCGGTCCTGTGCCAGCTTCAAAGACACCCAAAAGCTCTGCCAAGGTACTGCATTCCAGGAAGAGTCCTCAGGAGTGTCGCAGTGACTGTTTAAGAAACTCATAAAGTTTGACAAAATACCAAGAGGCAAATAGCCACATCTAGTAACTTTCATTTTAAAGTATTTAGCCCTGTCCAAAACGGTTCTTAAGAACTTGAAGTAGAGAGATTTAGAGCCACTTTTATGTGGGGAAGAGCGAGCCAAGGCTAAGCATGGGATTGTAGGGTCCGTCTGTCGCAGGGAGTGCTGGGAACATGAAGCTTTGCCAACAAGTTTTGCCATCATGTTTCACTCTTCCTTCCTGCACAGAAGGGGTCTCTCTCTCTCTCTCTCTCTCTCTCTCTCTCTCTCTCTCTCTCTCTCTCTCTCATATTTGTGTGTCTCTGTGTGCACATGTGCATGTGTGCAGGTGCAACTGTGTGAGCGTGCATGTGGATATCAGAGGAACATTTCAGGTATCATTTCTGAGTCTCTATCTACCATTTTGGGGGAATGGGGACAGGGAGGGTAGGGTCTCACATTGGTCTGGACCCTTCAAACTAACCCCAAGGATTTGCCTTTTCTCTGCCCCCCCCCCCAACAACACTGGAATTACAAGCATGTACTACCATGCTCTGAATTTTAAGTGTAGGTTCTGGAGATCAAACTCAGGTCCTTAGGTTTACAAGGCAAGCACTTTACAGACTGAGCCCTCTCCAGGCTCAAGGAAGGGGATTTTTCCTGCTTTCTCTAAAAAACTAAAACAAATCCACAAATGACTGTTTTGCTTTTGAGCAAATGTGGAGTTCCGTCCCTGCAAGATGAAGGCGGAGTGGACTTTCTGCTCAAATCTTCAGAGCTGGGGCTCTTCGTCTTCTAGGGTCACTGTATCTTCAGCATACAGTCTAGGGTACCAGCTCTGGTCTCTGAGCCGAACCTAGTTCAGAGCCCTTTCAGTCTGTGAGATTGGACCCGAGTCAAGTTCAGGAGCCTTGGATAAAGGCTAAGGGCAAGCAGTTTGTGTAAGAAGATATCCACATTTGATCCGCTCGCCAGCCATATGGCACCGGGTACATGTTTACTTTCTGTAAGCTTCTAGCAAGATGGCGTAGCTCACAAAAGCGCTTGCTGCGAAGATGGATGCCACGAGTTTGGTCCCCAGGGCTCACACGGCAGAAGGACATAACTAACTCCCAAAAGCTGTCCTCTTGCTTCCAGAAATACAAATTAAGTGAACAAAATGAAAAAAGGAAAAAAAAAGAAAAGAAAACATTATAATCATCAATCACAAATATGACAGGTGTCCTGGCTGAGCTACCACTGTCTTTTTCGGTTTTGACGCCCACAAAGGAAGAAGCCTGGGCTGAGTACTGGGGGTGGAGGGAATATGGGAGAGCAAGGTCATTCCATTGATGGTACACGAGCCATCTACAGCCAAGTCATCAGGTGAGGCAGCTCATTCTTAGTAGCCCAGCCCAGGTAGACCACCAACATGAGACCACAGCTTATTGGGGGTGTTCCCTTACAAAGCCAATCCTGCTAGAGAAGGCAGTAGGTTGACTGCTTTCTGGGCAGGATTCCGAGACACGGTGTCTCTGTAGCTTTGAAGCCCCGTCTTGTAGACCAGGCCGGCCTTGAACTCAGAGATCTGCCTGCCTCTGCCTCCCGAGTGCTGGGATTAAAGGTGTGCGCCAACACCACCCGGCCAAATCTTAACAAATATGCTATGAGAACGTCTACATACCGATGAGGAAATGGGGGACTAGAAAAAGACTTTTCCCATGAAATCCTGATTGTACTGGTGCTGTTCAAATTCACGTCCAGTTGGCTGGAGCCAGAGACCATGACCCTGTGGACAACGGGGCCTCTCTCTACCAGCTACATGAGAATGATAAAGTTCAGTAATGAGAGTCATATGACCCATTTAGTGAGAGCCTGGCTCCTGATGAGGGCTCGAATAGGGTCATGTTTTATTACCTATTATTTAAGTGTATACATTCAGGTGCATGTGCACATGTGTATACACAGTATACATACATACACACAACACTTTTTTTACATTGAGTCCTGGGGGTTGAACTCAGGTCTCATGCTTGTCTGGTAAGCACTTCACTGACTGAGCCCTCTCAACCAGACACTTCCATGACAGTAGCCAGATATACGAATACGCTCTAATTAGCCAAGAGGTTAATTGCTGATAGCTTTACTGACTGAAATAAGCAATGCATTAATATCAACTAATTTTTAAAGTAATCCTTCTAGAAATTAAAAGGAAAATACAAGATCACATGGTCCAAGAGCTACCTGCCTAGGTAGAGGTCTGGACTTACAGTTTGTCTTTTCTACAGTAAGGGGCAAGATCATCATGTGTTGGTGAACACCCAGTATACTTTCTCATGATAGAATTACTTAAAGAGGGTCTGGGGAGATGGCTCAGAGGTTAGGAACACTCACTGCTCTTTCAAGGGGACTCAGGCTCAATTCGCAGTCCCTACATTGGGTGGCTCACAACTATGTGTAACTACAATTCCGGGAACCAGATGCCCTCTTCTGGGCTCTGTGACAACTCCATGCACTTGGCACACATACATACACGCAGGCAAACACACATGGATAAATCAGAAGAAGAAGAAGAAGAAGAAGAAGAAGAAGAAGAAGAGGAGGAGGAGGAGGAGGAGGAGGAG
>NC_022010.1:10239492-10246588 GCF_000317375.1 Microtus ochrogaster
GGGAAGAGGAAGAAGAAGAAGAAGAAGAAGAAGAAGAAGAAGAAGAAGAAGAAGAAGAAGAAGAAGAAGAAGAAGAAGAAGAAGAAGAAGAAGAAGAAAAACTACTATTCACAAAGAATGAGAAGGGAACCAATCTCTTGATGACGTGGTTGACTCCAGAAAGTCTTCGTCTCTTCAATGTCCCACCCAAATGCCTGCCTACGAGCCTGGCGGCCATGCACATTCACCTCTGCACTCCCAAAGGCTTCAGCACTGTGTGCGCTACCAAAACACGTCACATGTTTGGGGAGGTCTGGGTCTCTCTAATTAGGGAGCTAGGAATGTCTGTGACCTTTGCCATGTCTCTCAACCGCACAGAATCCATGCCACATTGCAGTGGGCCCCTGGCTCTGATGTCCTAACCCTCATTCTGGCTCACTGCTGTCTGCCAGCATCTCTAGGGAAGAGAGGACAAATGCTAGATCTTAAGGGTCTGAATCGATGTCTCAGGCCAATGCTGGCTCGCGAAGGCCACACAGAGAGGTCCAGGGAGCCGCTGACAGCTGCACCTTCCCATCCCGTCTCCACGCCACAGGCAGTGTGCCCACTTGCCGTCTCCCTGTGTATCCATTTGCTTTATCTGTGTTTGCTGTCAGCGTCGGGGATATTGCGTCCTCCGTCAGTTGTTCATCAGAGAACCCCAGTGCAAAGTCACCACCGGAAATTGAGTTTTTGAGATCCTGCGATAGTGGACCTAGGACATGGCTGTGTCACTTAGCACCCAGACATTCTCTCGGGGGGAATGACCCTGTCAGGCCACATGATGCCCTGCTATCACCATGAGGCTCACTCTCTGCCATGCTGGCAGAATATGGACTTTTTCCAGGTGACTCTCTCTGGCCCAAGATGGGAAGGGTAGGCCGGCTCACGCAAGTGGAAGAGAACGGACTTAAGATGGGAGAGGGGAAGAAAGACAGGCAGATGGAAGGATCACCCAGGGCCTAGGTTAGTGGAAGGAGGAAGAGTTGTCCTGCATGGGATCAGCAGCAGAAATCCATAGTGTAATGTCATCAAAGTAGTCACACAACATGGCAAGATGCTCCAAGCAACATGAGTGCAGTGGTGGCGGAACAGTGACAGAGTGAAGTTCTAAATTCCCCGAGGCCTAGTGACGTCTCCGCCACTGTGCGGTGCGGCATGGTGGAGCATGGGATTCTCAGAAGGTGCCCACGTCACTAGGTGACAAATGGCTTATCTAGATCCTTCCTGCTTTGAATCAGGTAACACTGAAATGAAATCTTTCAGAACACATATGGCCAGGTTACACGAGATTGTTTTAAGATAGGGTGAGGACTTCTGCAAAGAGTAGCGAAGGCGTTCCCACCAAGGATGACTGAGTAACTGTCTAAGGGAGCGCTGGTCTCTTCTTTTAAAATTATTTTGCATGTATGTTCTTTCTCTATATGTCTCTGTCTCTCTGCATGTACATACATGTGAATGCCTTGCAAACCAAGTACTGACGTCAAGGGCCTTCCACAGTTGCTCCCTACCTTATTTTCGAACCAAGATCCCTTGTTGAACCTGGAGCTTGTGATTTGGACAGACTGGCCGGCCAGTGAGCTCCTGAAATCCATCTGTCTCTGCCTCCATAGTACTGAGATCATAAATACACATCAAAGGACCTGAGTTTTTTATGGGCCCATGCTGGGGATCAAACTCAGGTCCTCAATGTGAGCACAGCACTGGCTTTCCCAACTGGGCCATGTCTCCAGCCCCTGGAGACGCTTCTGATGGACAGAACCAAGACGCGGACACTACCAGGGCAGAGCAAGTGCGGGTCAGCAATGTTAATAAACACTTCTGATGGATAGGGCAGTGCCACTGCAAGTTTCCGTGTTGGCACAGCAGAGAAACCCTGATCTAACAAGGCCCCATGGCAGGAGAGAATGGGATCAGCAAGAAGTGACACAGAAGGACTTCAGCTGGAGCTTTCTCCAGCCTAGAAAGAAGGAACACATCATGGTGACCATGGCTGGAGTCTGGTGAACCCCTGAGCTACCATCATCAGGGACATTTTTATTTCTTGTAAATATTTGAAACTTTCGAGTCTCAGAATCATCATCTGTATAGATAGAATCAACTGAAGACCCTCAGAACATGTCAGATTCTCATGGCCTCAGCAAGCCTGGTAAGGGGACAGAGGTTATGGGACTGTTTTCTTTCCCTCTTCCCATTCCTCCTCATTCCTCCTCTTTCTTTCCATTTCTTTTTGAGACAGGGTCTCATGTAGATACTGGCAATGAACTCATTATGTAGCTCAGGCCGACCTTGAACTTCCTGGTCCTTTTGCCCCTACATCCTGAGTGCTGGGATTATAGGTGTCCAGCACATCTTGTTTATACAACGATGGGTCAAACCCAGAGCCTCACGCATCCTAAGCAAAAATTCTACCAACCACACCCCAGCCTTTCCTTCTCCTTTCCCACCCTTAGATTATGTTGATAAACTACACTAAAACTTTTTTTGTGTGTGGTTTTTCGAAACAAGGTTTCTCTGTGGCTTTGGAGCCTGTCTTAGAACTAGCTCTTATAGACCAGGCTGGTCTCGGACTCACAGAGATCCGCCTAACCTCTGCCTCCCAAGTGCTGGGATCAAAGGCGTGAGCCACCACTGCCCGGTTACACTAAAACTTTTAAAGTTTTAAAGTTGTAGTGTAGATACATAAACACATGGGGAAGAGAGAAACAGACAACAACAAACAAAAAAAACTAAAGCACACACACAGAGAAAACAAAAACAAAAAAGCAAAACATTTGGGTGACATTTATATAAGAGGTCTCAAGTCTTGGAGGGTGGACTTGCGCGCAGTCTAATCTGCATCAGACACTAGCTGCCAACCCCCACTCCCATAGACACCTGCAGAAGGCTTGCTGGCCTGTCCCAGTGTGCCTCAAGGAAAACCAGATCGGGTGCACCTGCCAAGTCGCTGCAGCTTGCTGGAAACTCGAGCCAATTTGAATCTTTCCCCTTTCCCATTTCTGATTTATTAACATTCCTTGGCGGCAGGACTTCTCTCTCTGCTAAATATGGCTCATTGTTTCCTTCCTCCTGAAACAAAAGGTACCTTGATAAGCGGATTATTTGGTTTCAATGCTGCTTCTTGGGGGACTCGAATACCTTTTGCTGAAATTACACAGTGGGGTTTGCAATTTCATAACACACCAAAAACGCCCCTTGAAAGGCATAGCCTCTTAGATTCCTGTCGGGGCCCCTAAGGGGATATCCCCCGTCTTCTTTTCTCAGAGAGAGATGTGGGATCACTCTCAGCTGCTGTTAGGTTAGGTCCCTAGAAACAGGCAAAGAGCTTTGTTTTTCAAGAGTCAATGCTCCAAGATACCCAGGATCTCCGGCCTGATGGGCATGGAAACAGTGCTTTGGGTAGACAGGGGGGAAATGCCCACGGGTGAGTCTTGGCGGGGTGGAGAATAAAGGCTCTAGGTATTCCCCGAGCTGAGCCTGTGGTGGCCTTCACAGTAGTTCTATATTGGTGCACCTCCACCTTCCTGTCCTCGCTGGACACCATGGGCCGGTCCCAAGCCAGTGTGTGGATTCCGATGGGCTGAGGCCCAGCTTCTGCATAGAGGAGGAACATGCTTCTCCCTACTTTCAGAACAAACTGCCACCAACTTAGCAGCTTCAAAGGACAAAAGTGCATTTTTGGTTACCCTGGGAGTCAGAAATCTGAAGTCCGTGTACGGGTGTGGCTTGACAGCTCAGGAGAGAACCCATCTCCTTCTCTTTACCACTTCCTAGGGATGTCTGACTTCTCTTTCTTGGGGGCCTCTTCTCCATCTGCAAAGCAAATGGCTTCCCAGCTTCCTCCAGCCCTGACCTGCCTCCCTCTTGGTGGAACTTCCTGACGAGTCTGGCCTTCTCCCATCTCTACCTCCTATAGGTGTAGAGTAACCAAAAATTCACTTATGTTCTATGTACCTGAATCCCAGCACTCCTGTTTGCCTCACAGGGACTTTACCCGCTGAACTATCTATCTCCCCACCCCCACTAAAAGGTTGCTAACCCTCTCTCTGAAAATTATATCCATCACCGAAGAAGTTGATCTTAGTGTTCGATCCATAGAAAAACAAATAGCACTCAGTATTTGAACACTGCTTTGCCGTCTCTAGCACGGAGAGAGCCTTCTGAGCTGGGTTCCCTGCACAGTTGGAGGCCACCAGCCTCTTCTCCAGTGTGCTTTATAACCTGAATTACCAGTCAGGCTTACCTGGTGGAGCAACAAGGTAAACCTGGTTTTCACTATGCATCTGAAACAGTTTGGAAATGAAAACGGGGGAGGGGGGGAGATTGCAGGAGGGAACTGGAGTTGCATAGCCCTAGTGGGATTTAAATAACCACCCTTGCGCTCACACAGCATATGGTTGCAGGATGCTTCATGGAGTTTATTCAGAGAGAAGCGCATCATGAATGGCAGATGGTGTCATTATTTATGTGGAACCCGACATTAATCCCAAGAGTCCAAATTATCTCGATTCATGTCAATAAAAAGGAACAGCATCTCATCTTTAGGGCCGGTCTTTTTTTCTCAATAAATAAATAAATAAATGAGCTTTTTTTTTTTTAATATACTGCCCCTATTTCCTTTCCCCATAATTACAGTTAATTTTTTTAAAAAAAAAATCTATGTCCTATTGAGGCATATGCTCCCCCCACACCGCCCCACATAAACACACATATGAGTCTCATTTGCCAGTAAGCATCTGTAGGTTTGTTTGGTTATAGCGGAATTTAGGGTGATTATATTAATGAAGAGTCGTGGGGTATCTGAGGTAGGAAACGCACTCTTGATGGTTGAGTAAATACAAGAACCGATTGCCCCTGAAGATGAAGACCATTTTCTTTCATCACCAACTCTTTAACTTTCTGTGCTGCGAAAAGAACATTCAGACTGAGCTTGCTGAGAGGGGACGGCAAATTACAGGGTGGGTGTGCTGAAAACCAAGGCCCAGTTCTGTTCTTTCTTCTTTTATTTATTTTTTTTTAACTTAAATGGGAAGTAAATGTTGAGCCCCATAAGCCTGAAATACAAGGCATCAAGATGTAGAAAGTGACACACTCAAAAAGCTGACCCTTGGAGGCACCAGAAAGACACTTAAAAATCAAACCCTCTGACCCTTAAAAATCACTCTGGGATGAGTGCACATTCAAGTGCATACATGTCGTGTGTGTGTGTGTGTGTGTGTGTGTGTGTGCCTGTGTTGTCATCCCATATGATATCATGCACCTTGTTTTATGAAACAGGGTCTCTCATCAGTTTGGGACTTGTTGATTGGGCCCGGCTGGCTGGCCAGCAAGACCCAGGGATCTTCCCATCTCTACATCCTCAGTGCTGCGATGGTCAATGTTGAGCCACCACATCCTGTTGTTTTACAGGTGGGTGCAGGGGATTGAACTCAGGTCCTCATGTTGCCGTGGAAAGAGCTTTATCCATGAGCCAACTCAGCCTCCGTTGTCTTTATTTTACTCATAACAAAGGAGGGGAAGCCCAGAGAAGGCTGGGATTTTCTGGCGACCACTTGTCTGGTATGCTGACATCAGGACTTGAACTTGGAGTTTATGTCTCTGGGGCCTCAGCTTCCTGGCTCTGCCATTCTGGGCTCATATCTCCCTTCCACCACCATGTGTTTCTTGTGGAGAGAGAGGGTCAGAGCTTGGTGAGCGATGGCATGATCCACTTTGCCACCTCATGCTTGAGTCAGTCAAGGAGTCAGGAGACTGGATCCAGCTGTGTCTGCAGTTGGGGGAAGGAATCTATGGAGTTTGTCTCTTCGAAGCTTAGGGAAGTCTAAGATGCTTTCCTGCCATTTTAAATCAACAGATAATCAGCATCGTGTTTCTGACAAATGATTCCCCCTAGCTTATGCCTGTTCTTAAGACATCAATCTTGTTCTCAGTGCTAATCTCAGCGAAGCTAAATCAAGCGAGGCTGCACAAGGAATGGTCTTCATTCAATATCCATGAACCAAGAGGCTCTTCTGTGCACCCCATGCGGCTCTGCTGCTAAAGGGAATGTACAGGTCATCAATCCACATTTGTTGACTTTGCAGGATGCTTAAGCAGAGGAGGGGATGTTATCTCCAGAAGGGAAGAACTCAGATAGGAAGATACAGGCTTCAGGCTCTCATATGGTGCCGTGGATGGGAAGATGGAGAGGTGGATGAGTTGGCATCCTGCCGCTGGATAGAAGTCAGAAAGAAATACCCAAACGGTCTGGGGGAACACTTCTCTATTACCCCAAGCTGGAAAAGGTACGATGGAAATCACAGAGTGTCAGAACACAGCCAGCTGCAGAATGGAATGCTGGGAAGGAGGATGAAGACAGAAAAGAGTCCTGAGCCAGGCCTCTGGGTTCTCCGTCCCACCATAGCACATCCTAGCCGCAGCAAAGCTGGGCCTCAGCATCTCTAACTGCACAGCAATGCTAGTGATAGCTCAGGCTCAAGGAGCCACGCTGAAGATGAAATGACTGTCAGAGGTAAGGTCATCAGTTATTACCCATCCATCAGGGCACACAGGAGGCACATGAAACCATTGCTTATTAATTTTTCAACTATTGGAAGGTGGCAGTAGCAAAGGAGAATTTATTTATTTATTTATTTATTTATTTATTTATTTATTATTTCTGTCTAGAACGATCTCCACATATGACTAGGTAAAAATTAAATTGCAGGAAAATATCAATTTTCTAAAGAAGAAAAACTTTAAAAGCAAACAAAAGATGCTAGAGAGACAGGTGCAGTGGCTAAGATCACAGGCTGTTCTTGCAGAGGACCCAGATTCAGCTCCCACATCAGGTGGTGCACAATAGCCTGCAGCCCCAGCTCCAGGGAATCTGACGCTCTCATCTGGTCTCAGTGGGCACTGTGCTTAGGTGCATAAATTATGCAGAGCCGGGCGATGGTGGCGCACGCCTTTAATCCCAGCACTCGGGAGGCAGAGGCAGGCGGATCTCTGTGAGTTCGAGACCAGTCTGGTCTACAGAGCTAGTTCCAGGACAGGCTCCAAAGCCACAGAGAAACCCTGTCTCGAAAAACCAAAAAAA
>NC_022010.1:10246688-10248244 GCF_000317375.1 Microtus ochrogaster
TAAATAAATAAATAAATAAATTATGCAGAATTATGCATACATTTTGAAAAAAATACCTTTAAAAAATTAAACAACTAGGAATATTTGGGAGGATTACAGTGATTTTTTTCCTTCAGATTTCCCAGTCCAGATTTTGTTCGGCAGCTCCATGAAAACATTAAAGACCTGAGTATCATCCATTTCCCTGTCTCATCGTCTTCCCTGAAAGTCTTCATTTTCATGACTGAAATAAAGCTGCTGACCATCCAGCCATTACATCTGAGTTCCAGGGAAGAAAAGTTAATATGCGTGTGCCATCTACCATCAAAAAATTTATTAGGTTCAGAAATCTGGCCCAGGGAACTTCAGTTACATGCTCTTGCTGGGATTGGTATGATTACACAAGGAGGAAATAAATCTTGCTAAAATATTTGTTAAGTAACTATATTGGTATCTTAAAGTATAAATACATGTAGCATAATTGTTAAGATGACAAGGTCCCGAAATTAGCACTGTGTTTCTACCTATTTATATACATATGTACACACAAACACAAATATTCAGGGAAAAAACTTTAAAGTTTTTAAAAAAGTGTTCTGTTTTTAATTGGGTATATGGGTATCAGGTGCATGTGACTGTTGATGCCCGTGGAGGCCAGAGAGGGGCATCAGATTCCCCCTGGCGCTGGAGTTACAGGCAGATGTGAGCTGACCAGCATGGGTGTTGAGCGTCAAACTTGGGTCCTCTGAAAGGGAGGTACAGGCTTAGAGGCTATTAGCTGCTGATCCATTGCTCCAACCCTTAGAAAACGGCTTTGAATGCTAACACCATTCCCACAATAATAACTATCTAAGAGAAGAAGAGAAATGAGAGCTTCAGATAGCCACATATATTTTAGCTTTAATGGATGCTTAAGCCTATTCTGCAAAATAAAACACATGCACCTCAGTTATGTGATTAAAATACTGTTTTAAAAAGAGGACTTCCTTCGGTGATACGGCTGCTGTTATCTTAATTGTTGGGAAAATAAATCCAAAAAAAAAATCCAAACAACAAAAACAAAAAACCCACACAGAGAAGATGAAGACCAGTGTGTGCTTCAAAGGTCCAAGTATCTTTTCATTTCTCTGCCCCATTCTATGCTATTTTTTTCCTACTGGCTTGGGGGGGGGGGCTATTGAGCTTAAGGAATCGAACACCATTTGGTTTTGCCCTGTAGCAAAAAAAAAAAAGAGAGAGAGAGAGAGAGAGAGAGAGAGAGAGAGAGAGAGAAACTAGCTGGGTGGTGGTGGTGGCACACCCCTTCAATCCCAGCACTCAGGAAGCAGAGGCAGGCGGATCTCTGGAGGCCAGCCTGGTCTACAGAGTGAGTTCTAGGATAGCCAGGGCTATGAAGAGAAACCCTGTGTGTGTGTGTGTGTGTGTGTGTGTGTGTGTGTGTGTGCCTGTGTGTGTGCCTGTGTGTGTGTGCCTGTGTGTGTGTCCCAGCACTCAGGAAGCAGAGGCAGGCGGATCTCTGGAGGCCAGCCTGGTCTACAGAGTGAGTTCTAGGATAGCCAGGGCTATGAAGAGAAACC
>NC_022010.1:10248344-10295014 GCF_000317375.1 Microtus ochrogaster
GAGAGAGAGAGAGAGAGAGAGAGAGAGAGAGAGAGAGAAAGAGAGAGAGAGAGACACTAGATTCTGGGATTTTCCTTCTCCACCTCTGGACTGGAGAGGTTCATCAGTGGTTAAAATTGCTCCATGTATAATCACGAGGACTGGATTTTGGATCCAAGCATAGACATAGTGAACTGAACATCCAGCACATGTTTGTATCCCCATCCCTGAGGAAGGTGAAAACAGGAAGGAAGGTCACTGGAGATGGCTGGCTTTCAGCCTAGCTACAAAATTGTGACTCTCAGGTCCAGGGAGAGACCCTGACTCAAAGGGAACAGGTGGAGAGTAAGGGAGAATAACACCAGATACTCCCTTCTATACTCTTTAAGTGTGTACACCTGAGTACATAAAAGCCACATAATCACACACGTGCGCGCGTGCGCGCGCACACACACACACACACACACACACACATCAAGGCTATACTAGAGTCAGGTTTGCACAGTTGTGTCTAGGTCTGTACTCCAGTTCTATAGTCATTTGGATGCACTCCCCCCTTCCTAACTTGGGTCTAAAAGTCTGATTTTGATCCCTCACTTTGGAGGAAGCCACTACCATGTCATGGGGGACACTTGAGCCATGAAGAAAGCCACATGTTGGAGAAGCCAATGTCTCTTGCTCACAGCCAACAATGCTGGTCATCTTGAGGGTCGGTAGGACTGAAAATGGCAGCAGCTCTCAGTAACATCCTGAGATGACCGACCCCTCACGAGGCCAAGCCTCAGGGCCACCCAGAGACTATGTGAGATATGCATCAGCCACCATAGAGGACATTAGGCCACAGCAGACAAGCAACAGCCTGCCGCACAAGAGTGTGTGGCTTCTGGGCATTGGTGAGCATGGAGGCTGAATTGTGCAAGGTTGTGATGTGAGATCTGACTTGGTGACTGAAGGACCTAGGAGGCCCTCTGTTGGAGTTTCCTACCCCATAATTATTTCTGTTTTGATAACGGATCTTCCATTGCCTTTGATGAGTAGCCTATATGTGTTTGGATGCCCTGGTCCTAGCATGAGGTCCAGGTGTAGGACAAGCATCTCAATATCAGCCAATCAAAGCATAGCTTCTACAAAATCTTCACAAGGCTCATTGTGATGGTTCAGGGCTTCCTCTCAACTTGGCCCTTTGTTGACAACCTGCTAAGTCCTGAGATGGAGCCCCAAGGAAATAAAATCCAAACAAACAGCTCATATTCCAGTGATGACATAAGAGGAAAGTATCGTTTCTTCATTGGTACACAAAGTTGTTCCTACAGCAGATGGATGGATGGATGGATGGATGGATGGATGGATGGATGGATGGGCAAGTGATACTAATGTTTGTGAGTATATTGTATATATTTATGGATGGATGAGAAAATGTATGTACGTATGTGTATATATACATATATATGAACACACACACATATACATACATATATATATATATGGACAGATAAATGGACAGATCATTCATGGATGGATAGATGGATGGGCAGATGGATGGATGATGGATAGAAGGGAAAGCAGAGAGATGGACAAATTCATAGATGAATGAATGGATGCACAGATGGATGGGAAGATAGATGAACCGATAAATGGAAGGGTCGTGATGAATGGATTCATGGACGGATGGACAGATAGACAGATGGAAACAGTAAGACAAATCATTAGCCTGCGTGCCTCTGACTATCAGTTATCTGTGTCCCCTGAACAAATGGTCTCAGGTGTCTCTGATCTCTTTTTTCAAAGGACTCTTGGGACACACAAAGGGACCGCAAAGCTGACAGAGAACAGTATGTCACAGATCCAGGCTGCCAAAGCTCTTAGGGCATCTCTAGGGAAGCCTCGTACACCCATGTACATGGACAGTAGACTCGAATGATTACTGGGCCATGGAGCCATTAAAAAAGAATAGAGAGAAGAGGAAGAGGGAAGTAAAGAAAGCTGAAATTCTTTAAAATCAGGGGACACACACACAAATTTACATTCTTAGTTTTTATAGGAAGACTATTGTTTGGAATAACACCAGGCTAGCTCTCTTGTCTGGTAGCAAATGATTGGGTCAAGGAACTTCCCCACTTTGGTCACCAAAATCCACTCTTCTGGCAGCCCATCCTCTCTTCTCTGCCTGGTCCACGTGTGCTCTTTGATGACCCTGGGTTCAAAGGGGATGCTCTTCTTCCCACCCTGAGCTGCAGTTTCCCAGACAAAGGCTTCCTCCAGGATGGCAGCAGACCAGAGGCTCTGCCCTGCTCAGGTACCTTGAACTGGAAGGGGCCTGGTGGGAGGGAGCCTATTTCTGACTAAAGAAGTCTGAGTCTCTTGGGACCTCCTTGGTCCTGGGGCTGGGCATACTTCTGAGGTTTACCAGCAGATGGCGCTCTGGAGGGGCCAGGTGAGGCCAGGGAGGCCTCTCAAACAACAGTGTGGCCTGTGTCCAGCCAGGCCTAGCATTCTTCCCTCCATAAAGCGCCTCTCCAACATTGTGATGTCTGGTAGTCTTTTTTTTTTTCTTGGTGTTCATGTCTTAAAGTTTATTTTATTTTTTATGGTTTTTTGAGACAGATTTTATGTATCCCTGGCTGTCCTGACCATATATAGACCAAGCTGGTCTCATATTCATAGAGATCCACCTGCCTCTGCCTCCTGAGGGGTGGAAATAAAGACATGTGTCACAAAGCCTGGATTAAGTTTTACTTTTGATTGATACCTAGTATTAACACATGTTAGCATCATACAACATTGTGTGTGTGTGTTGTATAACAAATCAAAGTAAATATATTAAAAAAAAAGTAAATATATTCACGGCCCTAAATAGTTACTATTGTTGTGATGAGAACATTAAACAATTCTCCTCTTTTGTTTCTGAGGCAGGGTCTCACGTAGCCCAGGATGACCTTGACTTCAGTACATAGTTGAGGATGACCTTGACCTTCTAAAGCCTCCGTCTGCACCTCCCACATGCTGGGAGTACAGGCAAAGGCAGGCAGACACCATCACATCTGGTTTGTGCAATAATGGGGATGAAGCCCAGGGCTCCCTGCCTGCCAGGAAAATACTCCACCTGTTGAGTCCCATCCCAAGCCCTGCAGCTTTATTTTCTTGTTTGGTGGATGCTACGGTTCTCTTGTGCCACCAAATCTTACAAAGATTGTACCCACCCCTTGGACCTGCTGCCATCTACAATAAACCCATATAACACAAAACTCCAAAAGGAAAGGCTAACGTCTGGGTCAACACAGACATCTTCCAAGCCAAATCTAGCTATTTATTTAGCTTTCCAGAGGTGTCTGTACTTTCTCTGGCACAAACCCCAGACCTGGGATGGCAGAGGAGACAGTAATGGGTCATGGACTTGAGCTAGGAGGCAGATCAGAGCACCCATCCTGGGCTGAGCTGAGGGGAGGCGCGGTCCAGCGTAACCCACTGCACACTCCCCAGCCCACAGCGTACCCAACCAGTTCCAACTACACTTCAACATACATGCATTCCGTGCAAGGTTCTGAGTGTGAGTGTGATTCAACAGGAAGAGACACCCACCATGCTTACGCCGAGACAAGAGGCGGGTAAAAAATGGAGAGTAAAAATGAGTCCTATGCAGCCTGCCTGATTAGTACTGGGTAGAGGAAAGAGTAAATACAGAGAGACAAGGTGAACACCACGGAGCAAGCCCTCCATGAGCAGGAAGAAGGGATTAGAGCCTGCGGCGGGGGCGAGGGAGGGGGGGTTGGGGGGTGGAAGAGATATTACAGGTCAAATACATGGATAGGCACAGACTCAATCAACAGTTTCCAACCTGTGGGTCAAATGATCCTTACACAGGGGTCACCTAAGACCATCGGAAAACCCAGGTATTTATATAACAAACACGTGGCAGAACTACAGTTATAAAGTAGCCACAAAAATAACTTTATGGTTGGGAGTCACTACTAACTTGAGGAGCTGTATTAAAGGGTCACAGCATCAGCACTGGGTTAGACGGTAAGGTCTAGGGCTCAACGGTAAGGTCTGGTCCTGCGGCTGGATATTGACAGTGAGTGATTAATATAGGTGTCCTCAGGGGGGTATAGAGGGACATAAGGCCTCATCCGTACTCTGGACTTTGCTGTCACCAGCAGGGGCATTCCCAGAAGGAATTCATTCCTGCTGTTGGAGGTCTGATTAAGTGAGCCAAAGGTTGCTGGAGATACGCATGAAATGCAGAAATGACCCAGAGGGGCTCACGGTGAGAAAGGTGTTCAAAGTACCTCCTCAGGGAACCTCAGGCAGCTTCTGAGATGGGAGCTGTGGTCAGGGTCTCCAAGAGAGTGAGTGTAAAAGATCTCACACTGCTTACCTCTGGGGCTTAGCTTTGCTCTGTGGGTGTCTGATCTGTGAGGGAAGGGAGTCCTTAAAACACTGGTGATGGGGAGCAGTGAAATCCTGTCACCCATTGTCATCAGACCAGAAGTTTTTCGGGATAGGCACTGCTGACCACATCTTGGCAGCTTCTGCCTCCTAAGGCATCACCTGGAGAGGACAGGCTTTTTTCCTCTTTCTTCCCGTGAACTGACATGTGCTGTCACTTCTTGTCACTTCTCCATCCCACCCTGGCTTACATTCCCACTTTTCTAAAGCTGCATCCTGTCCTAGTTAGCCGAGACTGTCAACTTGACACAGTTTAGAATCATCCAGGAGAGAAATGGCCTGTGGGCATGTCTGTGAGAGATGGTTAATTGATGTGGGAGGGCCTGGTCCACTGTGGGAGGCACCATTCGCTAGGCAGGCAGTTCTGGGCTGCAGAGGAAAGCTGGTTAAGCGTGAACCTGTGAGTGAGCCAGCATCAGTGTCCTCCAAGGTTCCTGCCTCAGGCTGCTCCTTAAGTTCCTGCCCTGACTTTGCACAGTAATGGGCTGTGACATTTGAGCTGAAATAAACCCTTTTCCCTCCTCTAAGTTACTTTTGGTCAAGCCCTCATAGCACCAGAAAGGGAACTGGAACACACCCTCTTATCCTTCAAGAAGGAGAAAGTCAGATTTGAGCTTTATGAGTGACAGGTGAACTTGCTTCTCTGGTGGCCTCCCTTTGTTCTATAGGGTGATGTTTGTTTGTTTGTGTTTGTTTTTATTTTCTTTTCAACTGAGAAGCTTAGCTGAAAACCATGCTTTGGTTCTGCAGTCTGGCCCAAGCATGTTACCCAGCCAAGCAAGCAATGCTGATATTCTTCATGGCTCAAGAGACACAGCCCCTTGGCTAATCCATACATATCGCCAGGGGCTGTGGGGGGTTATTTCTTAGTGAGAAAGGGATTGAAATCCAAGGATTCTTGAAGTGCAGCGGAACTATGCAAACTGTTAAAATGAGAAAGTGGCTTAGCCTTCTCTCTCCCTGGGCGCCTGAGTCCTTCCTCCCTTCATTGTGTCTTTATGGGAGATTTTTCTCCTGGAAAACTCATTCAAGCAAGCCCAGGATACACCGATGGGCGGGGCCAGCTCCATTCCACAAAAGCGAAGCCAGGCAGGGTGTGTGTGTGTGTTGGGGGAGTGGGGGTGGGACAGAACTCCCCTGGGGCTGGAGAGAGAAATTCCTTTTGAACTGAGGAATGATAAGGTGATTATGGGGACAGGGAGCCTTTGTGTCATTAATCTGACCTGCTTTTATGTGGCCCAGAATCCAGGAACACCAAGGGATTCCCAGTCAACACAGGGACTCTGCACCATGGGAAACGGGTGGGGAATGCCTTCTGAGGGCCTGGCTTGGAGCCCTGGCACTGGATGTGTTTCAGCTTTACTTAATTTCATTGCTGTTGAAAAAAAAAATTACCAGCAAGAAGCTGGCAAAATGAACTTATCCCATATGCACAACAACGTGTACTATATATAAAGAGACACACATGAACAAATCGCTGCATGTAGACACCCAATGACATGAACACATATACAGATACATGTACATACTTACAAAGATACAGGTACACACACACACACACACACACCATGCTTATGAGGGCACACATATATAAACAACCACATACAGACACACGCATACTACTCATACACACAGACATGAATGTATATGATTGCACAGACAAAAGAAGTAATGTCCATATACACATACAGACACACATGTAGACAGTGTACACATATATACATACAAGGACATAGACAGACAGATACACAGGTGTTCACACCCGCACATATAAACACACATTTATATACATACACATACATGTACACATGTGTAGACACTGCGCAGATATGTGCAAGTATACATGCCTGCACAGGTACACATACACTCACAATGTACATATATGTAGACACACATACAGATACACAAAGGCACATGTACACACACATAGATAGAACACAGGTTCATGTGCAGACACACACATAGAGACACCTACCACCTGTCTGACTTACTTTCTTGTTACTCTGTTAAAGCACCCTGACACAAGCAACCTGCAGGAGAGGGTTACTTTGGCTCCTAGTTATAGACAGGCAGATTCCATCACGGCAGGAGGCAGGGAGGGCATGGTGGCCAGAGCTGGCTTGTTACATTTTATCTACATTCAGGGAGCACAGACTGACTTGGAAATGGGGCCTGGCTATGCAGCACCAAGCTCTCATACAAGATCTTAAGGACCCACTTCCGCCAGAGAAGCCCACCCTTCAGAGGTTTCCAGAACCTTCCCAAGCAAACAGCACCATCAGCTGGAGACCAAGTGTTCAACACGTGAGCCTATGGGAGGCTTTTTCTCACTCCAATCGCAGCGCCCACCCCAGACACAGAAACATCTAAGGGGAATTATGCTTTCCCACATCTTAGCAGAAAAATATTAACAACATAAATATTGGTCTATCAATAAAATCAATGCTGAAACAAAACATGATTTCTGCAAATGACTCTGCAGAATGGCCAGGAGGAGGAATTGAGATGGAAGAATGGCCTGTGATCACTGCGGTGATAATTAGGGAGGCCAGGGAAGGAGCTGCCACCCTGTTCTTGGTAGCTCTTGGAGGGCTTCCCAAACTGAAAGGGCTGAAGAGAGCCCACTTGGTTTGCCAACTGCTTTCCAGGAAAGCAAGAGGGCCTGAGTTTGAATTCCCAGCAGCTACATCAAAAGCCAGGCATGGTGGAGCATGCCTCTAATCCTCGGGCTGAGGGCACGGATGGAGGATCCCTGGGGCTGGTTGGCCAAGCAGTCTAGTAGAAAAGGTAAGCTCTGGAGTCAGGGAGGGACCCTGTTTCAAAGCACAAGATGGAGAGCAACCGAAGACTCTGACCTCTGACCTTCATACAACCCTGCACACACTCATGTACGCACAAGTGAACTGGCAAACAGCGCCGCTGGTGCAGATTGGTGCCACTGCCCCGGATGGTAGCCACCAACCACAGGCAGGATGGGAGTTTCAGTTACCTCCAATTAACTTAAGAGAAAACTTCGGTTCCTTGGGCACGCAGGGCTGCTGTTGGGAGAGGGCATTTCGTCCCAGCAGAAGTTCCCCAATCGGCAGTGTCTGCGTGTTGGATTTAGCCACACGGATTTCAGATCCTCCCTCAGTCTACAAAGCAGGAAAAATGACTTTGCCCAGAGCGGCTGCAGTTCTCAAGGAAAGCTTTTACGTAACTTTGTAGATTTGAAAAGAACGCCCTGCATATCCTACAGGCACATACTCATGTGTGGAGCTTGTAAAAGAAAAAAAAAGAAAGAAAGAAAAAAAAAAGAAAAAGAAAAAGAGTCTGGGGACTGTAGAGCATCTCAGAGGATTATAGAGTGATGGTGGGTTGCCCGGCAACAGGGAAGGCGCTTTACCAAGACAGTATTAATGCATTATTTGGGTGCCTAAAAAAAAACACACACTCTTAAAAATGAGTAGGGAAAACAAAAACTGGTGTCTTTGGGGGAGGAGTGTTGAGACAGGGCTTCAGAGAGACAAAGAGAAGGGAGTGGAGAAAGTCCCTCCTTCAGACTTGCCCAAGAACAAACCCCCTTCCCTCTGGAGAGGTGGGGTGGATGAGGCGGGGCGAGTAGCGGGGGGCGCTCCTGAGAAGTCCTTCTCTGAAGCTGGTGTCTTGCTGCTGGCATTATTTCAAGCTGACAGATGTCTCGTCCCTCAAAGCTGCTCTTTGTGGCTGTCCTGGTATGAAACCCTGGGCCAGCCTCCCAGCTGGACAGCTCCTGCGCCCGCGGACTGTCTGTCTCCCAGAGTCTGCTGGGGACTGTGCCTTCAGATAGCAAACCCAGAGTAGCAAACTCCTCCAAGGCTCCTCCAGAAGTCACTGCTCAAAGGGCACAAAGAAAAAGTGTCCTGCCTTACACACGTAAACACACACACACATGCGCGCGCGCACACGACAAACACTCATTTCTATTGCTGTGTTTGTTTATTTTAAGTTCTCTCGAAAGAACACCCACGGTGAGCAGATGAATCCTTTGAGGACTCACGTTAGAATCTTGAAGGCTCTTTCTCCACAACAGACGCTGTGGGTGACTTCCGCTGCTCAACTGGCCGGTACCCACCAGACAGGCTGCCCTGCTCACTCACAGGTTCTGCTGCCGCAGGTCTGTCTGCTTGCTAAAGTGAATCAACTCTCCAGGGACCAAGAGGGGACTATCATGGCCCTTCTCCAGCCAAGCAGGAAGGGGAATATTTTAAGGTCTGAGACACTGTGTTGTTCCCAACGGAGGTGAAAAGGTGGTACGCTGCCTGCTCTCCCTTCAATTCTCACCCTGGATGTAACCGGACATTTTTGGGGGGAACACTTTAAAGCCAGGAATTTTGCTTTTGCATCTTTTTTATTTTTAAATTTTTTCGGCACTGGGGCAATCACATCCAGAGCTCCATGCATGCTAGGCAAGCACTCTACCTCTGATCCCCCCCTTTTTAAATATTAAATATAAACTTTTTTTTAATATTTATTTATTATGTGTATAGCATTCCTTCCACGTGTGCCTGCAAACCAGAAGGGGGCACCAGGTCTCATTATAGATGGCTGTAAGCCACCATGTGGTTGCTGGGAATTGAACTCAGGACCTCTGGAAGAGCAGTCAGTGCTCTTAACCTCTGAGCCATCTCTCCAGCCCACTCTGAGCCCCCTTTGTAACTTTTAGTTTGAGAAAGGGTTTCACCAAATTACCCAGGCTGTCTCTTTCCTTACTCTGCAACCCAAGGCTAGCCTTGAACTTGTGATCTTCATGCCTCAGCCTCCTGAGTGAGTATTTCTGACCACTGTGCTGCAAGGCCTGGCTTCTGTGTGTGCTTTCTTGATGGAAAGAGCCATTTTCTTGTTTAGAACACCCCAAAGCACAGCTCTGAAGTGCTGGCATTCCTGCTAAGTGCCAGGGGGGCGGGGGGCGTCCACCAAGATGATGCAATGGAGATGATCTCTGCTCAGGAACAGGCTGCGGTAGTTTTCCTGAAGATTCAGTGTCAATTAATCAATAGAAAGTAGTGACTCAAGTGACTTGAAACGTAGAAGTAGAGACAGGAAGGTCAGAAGTTCAAAGTCAGCCAGCCACAGCTACATAGTGAATTGGCCAATCGGCCTGGGCTACAAGAGAGCACTTCTCAAAACCACCACCACCACCACCACCACAAAAAAAAAAAAAAAAAAAAAAAAAAAAAAAGCCAACAACAACCAAATGAATGTGGAAAAAAAAAGAAACATTAACACACATACATACAACCAAGAGGACGTATAACTGTTGATGGTGACATGTGTATTTTGGTTTCCCTGTGTAATTATCCATGTCTCCAAATCTCCCATGTTTGAACACTTGATACCTCAATTGGTGGCACTGCTTTGGGTGACTGATTTTTAAGACCCTTGGTCCAGCCAGAAGATATAGAGGCACAGAAGTGGGGCTTGAGAGTTACAGGTTCTCTCCACTTCCGGCCAGAGCTCCCTCTCCTGAACAGCCAAACTGTGAGCAGGTAGCTCCCCTGTTCATATCACTATTCCTCCCCAGCCATGATAGACTACAGCCCATCAAAACATGAACCCCAAAATCTCCTCCCTTCTGTCCGTGTTTCTATTGGGAAAGGAACTACGCAGAGGCAGAGGCAGAGGCAGAGGCAGAGGCAGAGGCAGAGGCAGAGGCAGAGGCAGAGGCAGAGGCAGAGGCAGAGGCAGAGGCAGACAGGGGCCTGACGCCATTTCCCTTGGAGCAATGACTCCAGTTTCACTAGGTCATCTTTCACGTGGACATCGGAGAACAACCTACAACCTACTGTGAGTAAACACACCATCACGGATTTCATTGGTGTGTCTGTACTGGGCAAGATGGGGGACACAGACACTGTGTTTTTATCACCATACAACATCTTGTGATATATGATGGCACCCAAGGCATCATGGCTACAGTACAGAAATGAAGGACACCCAAGGCATCATGGGTACAGTATGAAATGAAGGACACCCAAGGCATCATGGGTACAATAAAGAAAAAGCAATTTAGAAAACGAAGCAGGGAGCTTTACAGGCTTATAGGCTCTGTGCTGTGACTTTCCGTATATTTTCATTATTGTCCACACACTGATGACATTCCGCACATTGGCCTGTCATTCACTCATGCCTCTGCAGAGTCCCTGAGACCCCACTATGTGTCAGGTGCCATTCCAGAAATGGGAGGAGAACAGCACACAAACAGAAAAACAAACCTGTTCTTCTGCAATGTTCCCTGTATTGGAAGAAGACGACGAAACAGCTGGGCAGAGGGTTGATATCATTTCAACATGGTCATCTGAGGAAATGTTATGGATCTCAGTGTCAATGCACACCAGTCAAGAAGGGACTCCAGCAAGCAAAGGGTCAAACTGTGTGGGAGAGCACAGGCTATCATGACAGGGGTGGCGTGGTGGAGTTCTTGGTGACAGGGAGTGCTGCTGGGATGCCTCATGTCACAGTGGACCCAGACACAGAGAACTCAGGCGAAAACCAGAAATCATCCTCAAAGACCCATACTGGCCGATGGCCAGCTACCAGGCTCCCACATTCATTCTAGAGGTTCCATGATCTCCTCATAGAGCGCCACTACCTGGAGACCAAGGGTTCAAACTCATGGTCCTATGAAGGACCTGACAATACCCCTTGTTTGATTCACCATTTAACACGCTGTTTTGAATGTCTCTCTGATAAAAGGGTGATTTAGCCTTCAAAATTCCAAGAAGTGTCAGCTAACTTCACATTCTGATCCCCTCTGTAAATCAGGTCATATTTGTCACCTCACTTTGAGATGCCTGAAGCCTTAGAGTTCCCCCAATGTTTGCAGCAAGAGGATTTGTCCTGTTCTGCTTCCTTCCAGCCCACGGTTCACTCTTGTTCTTTGGTAACAGTAAGCATTTCATAATTCCTTGATATTTAAAGTTGAGGGACCAGAGAGAGGCCTCAACGGGTAAAGGAGTCTGCAGGCAAGCCTAAGGACCCGAGTTCAATCACAGATGACAGAAGAAGACGCCTACATCTTGTCCTCTGCTCTCCATATGCATGCTAGGGACACGTATGTGTGTGTGTGTGTGTGTGTGTGTGTGTGTGTGTGTGTGTGTGTGCGTGCGCTCGTGTATGTTTCTGTAAGTAAATTGATACAGAAACAAAAAAATCTAGGACACTTCTTTTTAACTTGTCAGAATTTAGAGAGAATAATCGAAGAGATTTTTACCGGGAGATGAGTAGAAAAGTTCCTTATTCCTACGACGCCAACCAGAACCTCATTCCCTCAGCACTTTCGAAACGCAGACCCCGAGACCTCCATAAATCAGAAGAGGAAAAATAATGTCTTCAACGCACCTGGTTTCCTTAAGCCGGGAAATAATTAGGGCAGGCTATCTCAGGATTTCACTTACTTACAAAAACCCCAAAATCCTTAACTGATGATTTCAGCCATTCTTGCGGTGATTATCGCTTCCTGCCAATTAGCAGCTGTGGCGCCAACGCTACGGAGACAGCCTCCTCCAAACAGGAAGCCAGAAAGAAGAAAACAGCACAAACCCCACTCCGAGCTCTGAAGCTCCCACACTCCCCAAGACCAATGTGCTCCTGACCGCTTCTGATCCCAGCGCCGTGTGCCCAGCTTCCTAGTTCCCACCCCATACTCCCCACCCTGCCTTCATCCCTATCCAGCAGGCCCAGTGCTTTTCCTTGCTCTCCCTGGAGCCATCACACAAAATCCATCACCAGAATATCCATCACCCTTGTTTAAATGTCCTCCCAACCCCATCCCAGCACGGCGCTTGGGGCTCACTCTCTGGGCTCATTTAAGTTCTAAGCCTTGGTACCTATAAATTGACCTTATTTAGAAATATCACCTTTGTACACATACATAATCAGATTCAAATTAGAAAGTCAGACTCCAGAGCAAATGTTTCAGGCATCGTGTGTGTGTGTGTGTGTGTGTGTGTGTGTGTGTGTGTGTGTGTGTGCAAGGGGAAATGAATGTGCTCATACACAGGTATACATACATACATGCCTGTGGAGGCTAGAAGTTGACATTGGGTGTCTTCCCTAATTGAGCTTTTTTTTTTTTTTTTAAAAAAAAAAGATAGGGTCTCTTGCTGAACCTGGAGCTCACGGATACAGCTAGGCTGGCGAACTAACAGGCCCTAGGGCTCTGCCCATTTCCACCCTTCCATGCTGTGATTACAGATATGCAAGGCCACATCCAGCTTATTATGTGGGTGATGGGTACCCAAACTCAGATGCTCATGTTTGTACAGTAAGCAGTTGACCCACTGAGACATCTCCCCAGCCCTAAGGCTTTATTTTTTTAACTCTAACTACTTGTCTGATTTAAGCTAAATCACTGGGAATAAAGGCTAAGCTAGAAGTCCCTCATGCAAGACCAACATCTCGACATTCTGTCGAGCTCAAAAGACGATATGTTAAATCCTCAGCAGATAGTACCTGGCCAGAGCTCATATCCAAGCCTCTGAGTCCTTTTTACATTCTCTGATACTCCAGAGGGAATCTTTACTCTTCCTTAACGATGAAACTTGGCAGTCAACAAACTCGGATCTCTGTTCCTGACTTGGGCTACAGGTCACCTTCTTTATTAGGGGTTCCGCTCATACCCCTCGATCCTGTGTACAGAGAAGAAACCATCCACCCGGGACATGCTCCAGTCTTCCATCCTATGCACAGAGTGTGTGGGGGGAGCAATTTCCCTAGATATTATCCACTCCTTTATCCTATGCACAAAGGGTGGACAATCTGCCTGAGAGATGGTCTCTGCCGTCACCCACCATCCTATGTACAGAGAGGAAGGCATTTGCTTGAGAGATTGTCAAGTCCCTATGCTATGCACAGGAAAGGGAGCCCCGTGCCTAGGAATGGGGGCCAATCATCATCTCCCCTCTAGCAGGTGTTGCCAGCTCCAATCTGATACCCACTCCTTTCTTCCTCACCCAGAGACCCTGACTTGTCGAGTCCAGCAGGTGAAAATAATTGCCCTGCCAGTCACGCATCCCATTTCTTTTAAGCAGGCTCTGCACTTGGGTCTACCCTGAAGCTGAGGGTGACCCTCGTCTGGCCAGATACACCTAGGGGGTGACCTTGATGGAAAGGTTTAGCGAGAACAGATGAAGGAATGGCCCTGCTGCATCTTCCTCTCTCAATTCAGCACGTGGTGACACAGAGGCCAGAATAAGTTTTTGATTTCATGCAGAAAGTTAATTATGCAGAGACAGGACCTGCAAGAAGACTGCAGAGTCATTCTGCAGGCAGCCCAGACCCTTCCCTGGAATCCACGCTACCACGGCTGGCTGTGAGCCTCGGTGGAGAGGCCTCTGCTAACCAGCAGCTGAAAGCATCCTGGACAGGTCTACTGCCCTTAAAGCTGAGCACACAAACTCTACACACAGGGGCTGGGCCACAGACTGAGGTCCAAGCTCATGTCGATGGGTGTTATAGGTCAATACGGCTACTGGGAGTGAGCTGCACTTGGAAGTGGCTTGAGAAAGATTTAAATTTATACATGTTGCATTTCCAGAAGGCAGCCATGCTTCCTCTAGTCTTGAGTACCTTGAGGCTGAAGTAAATACCACAGATCTCTTTCTCACATTTATCTTCAAATCCAGCATCTCATCTGTCAAATTCACTATATGTTTATATGTCCCCCAACATGTCTTCCTCCCAAAGTCATGACTTTGTTTTTTAAAGTAGAAAACAGAGAAGGGAGATTTATTCAATGTGGCCAGATAGGGAACAAAGACAGAGAGACCCAGCAACCATCCCTAAGCAGGTCTTGAAGCGAGGTTGAAGTTTATGTACAGGGCCAAGGAGATGTACATCCAAGCTCTCCCAGTCAAGATGTGATCCCACCCTCCATGGACCCATCACTGAGGGTCCTCATCCTGTAAGGTGGGTTTCCCAGTTGCTAGAACTGTGGGAAATCTCTTTCCAGAAGACAGTCTGCCTCCGGCTGGAGCCATTTCCTTTTCCTAGCATGAGATTTGTGGGGGAAATTCCCATTTCTTCGGGGCTCACTGTTTCATAGTCTGATAGTTTGAGAGACACAAGCATCTGCTTAGAATATCTTCATTCCCTCTTTTTCAAATATACAACTTATTTATTCTTACCCCACCAGGTTCAGTTGCTGTGGCCTTTATGCGCATGCATGTGGGGTTATCCACAGGGTCATGAGCAATCTACCAGGAACCCCTAAAGAAAAATGACTCCCCCTTCCCAGGGGCTTCCACTAGCTCCTCAGCTAGGGGTGTGGCCTTTGTAGACCCTTCCCATCCAAATGGGAGCGTTCTAACTGGCTTGCTTTTATTCAGGTGACCATGGTTACTACGATTTGATGTGTGTGACAACCCTGTCATGCCCCAAAGACAGTATCTCATGGTTCTCTTTTCATTTCTCTGGTTCTTACATTCTTTCCATCCATCTCCAGCAATGTTCCCTGAGCCTTCATGGGGTGGGGGCATCTATCAGCTTCCAGTTCCTCTCCTGTCTGGATTTTCCCCTTTCCTCATTTTCTTATTTGCATGCACTTCATCTTCCTGCACTTTCAGCACCTCCATGTTTCTCCTGATGTGGAACAAGATGGTATTTAAGAAATTAATAACCAGGTACTGAACTATTACTGTGCAAAGAATTTAAGACACGACGGCTCAGTAAGGGATGTGTGCCAGCTAGTGAACACTGTACCCCACAACGGCCATCAGCACACTGAACCTGATTTCTCTCACACAGGTTCATTTCGGTCTCAGCTCTTACCCACCACACATGTTCTTCTCCCTCTCCCCATCTCTCCACACCACACCCCACCCCACCCCACTGTCTGTAATTTGTTACTGAATTTATGAGTCAAAAGAGGTACAGTTACATAAGACCAAAAAACTTCACTGAAATGAAGCCACAAGTTCACATGTGCACATACACATAATTGTAAAGATAAAGGTGTGTGTCAGCCGCTGGAGATCCCAGGAGAAAGCTAAGATGACTCCCGGTTGGCCAACAATGTCAGAGAAGTCGGCTTCTCTGCATCTTCTCATCTCACTCCGGTCTCAGGACCTCTCCTCACGGCACTAAGACAGCTACCAATAGCCAGCAGTGACAAGGATGGAAGTGTCTGGGCTGGGGTGAAGCCAATAGGATGTGACGGATCTTACTGGACTAGCGGAGCTCTTAAAACCAGAGTCACAGTGATGTCTACACATAGCAGGGAAGTTACTAAAACTCCCTGAACAGCCCACACCATGGGGCAAATATTACCGTGCATGAACCACACTTCAATAACATCGTTTAACTAACCCCATCACCAACCCCACAAGGGTCCTCTTACCACCGCCATTGCTGTTTTACAAATGGAGAAACAGATTTGAGGGGTTTCCATGAGTCCAGTTCCCAGGATCAAGTATCTGGTCACTTGTTGTCAGAACCAGACTAGATTCAAGCATACTTGTCACCAGCAGTAACAACTGTCACCATCCTATCATCTTTAAGCACACTCCCTGGCTCTCACAGTATTAGCTGTGTAGCAGAGCAAAGAGGGACGGCGACCTGAGAAGATCCATACAGCTGTGCAGCCTGCAGCAGCTGTAGTGTCCAGACAAGCAACTTCAGAGAAGAAAGACTTCAGTCAGTGTAGAGAGCTGCGTGGAGCCACACCTGATGGTGCTGGCTCCGCCCTCCGCGATCCCAAAAGCAAGTGCTCTCTGTGATAATCAACTCCTATTATCACGCAATGATTGTCAGCTGCTTGCATATGCGTGGACCTATGGGCAGTGCCCACCTGGCAATCCGGGGTTGGCGGCCCGTGCCTTTTTAAGGGCTGGGAGAGGTTTGCCCGGGGAGAGAGAGAAAGAGAACGAGGTCCTGAATAAACTGCTAGCGAGAAGAGCTCTGGTGTTGTGTCTCCCTATTCCTTGTTGGTAGAGGTGGGTGTGACAAGTCAGCTCACAATTCCAAATGACAGCCCATCATTTTGGGGAAGTCAAGGAAGGAATCCAAGCAGCGAATCATATCATATCCACAGCCAAGGTCAGAAGGAGAATGGATGACTTGCTTGCTGTTTGCTTTCTCCTCTGGTATAATGTGCAGGACCCCATTTAGGGAATGGTACTGCCCACAATTGGCTATGTCATCCTACATTAGTTAACGATCAAGACAGTGATGTGGGAGTGATTTCTTATTAATAAAGAAACTGCCTAGGCCCCTTGAATGGCCAACCCTTAGGTGGGTGGAGTAAACAGAACAGGATGCTGGGAGAAAGAAGTTGAGTCAGTGAGTCGCCATGGTTCTCCCACTCCAGGCAGATGCAGGTTAAGATCATTCCTGGTAAGCCAGCTCGTTGAACTACATGGATATTAGAAATGGGCTAGTCCAGGTGTGAGAGTTAGCCGAGAAAAGGCTAGATGTAATGGGCCAAGTGGTGTTTAAAAGAATACAGTTTCCGTGTAATTATTTCGGGTATAAAGCTAGCCGTGCAGGCGGCCGGGTGCTGGGGACGCAGCCCCGCCGCTCCTATTTCAACAAGACAGCAACCTCCCACCAAGCATGTCTACAAGCCAATTCGATCTAGACAGTTCCTCAGTTGAGACTTCTCCCTACGTGATTCTGGGTCATGTCAAGTTGACACTTAAAGCCAAGCAGCACACAGTCCTGTGCCTGACTCAGGTCTGGATGTTCCCTGGCCTGCATCTCGCTCTAAACCACGTAGTTCCCACACGTGACATTAACAGCTGAGATCCCCGCTGTGTCTCACGGCTTTTCTTCACCTCCAGAGTGTAAGAAGGCACACAGAGATCATTGTTCAGCTGACTGATGGACAGAAAATACCAGCCTAAAATATTGAACTAAATTTATTAAATTTCCAAAAAGCCACATTCAAAAGGACAACAAGAAAAAGGTGAGGTTAATATTAACAACGCATTTCGCCCAATATATCCAAATATTACCATTTCAATGTGTAATTACCATATAAATTATTTATGTAAGTTTTTTCTTTCCCTTTTCCATCTTCAGACAAATACTGAGTGGGTATTTTACACCCATAATATATCTCAATTTGGACTGACCCATTTCAAGGGCTTAATGGTACATGTGATTCTGTTTGTGGTGGGTCTAGACACATCAGGAAATAGCTACCAGCTTGTTACCAGCTGAGGACCCTGCCAGGAACCCAGCTAGGGTCAGGGACCATTAACCCAGCTTGAGCATGTCATAGGTAACTGTCACGAATCTACCTCAGTATTTCTTTCCGACTCACTGGAAGAGCTAGGCTTCTCTCCTAGAGAGAGTGTGCACACGGCACTCACATATTCATCTTCTGGAGACATCCTTGGCCCTGGAAGGTGTTCTAAAGATGAACACTAGTTTGGGGTGTTCTGAAATGGTCCACTGGCTTTACCAAACCCATCATTGGAGCAGCCCCTTTCATTTCAAGGGCTGCCCCCGCACTTGCTGCTTGGGGATTCATTTACTCTCTAATGCTTTGGGACATCCCATCTTCCCATTCCAGAACATTCCTCTTGCTGCTGAGAGAAGCATCGTTTCTTTCTGGCTTCAGGACAATTGCCACCTGTGTCCGGACACAAAGCCTCTGGTGTCATTGTTTTAGGAACAGGCCTAAATTTATCTAGGTACCATTTACCTCACCCATGTGGTTTCCTTCCCAGAATGCCCTGCTTTCCTAAATTCACTGTTGACTCTTAATTTTAAAAAGCATTTTATTATTTTATACATAGTGGTATTTTGCCTCCATGAATAGCTGTGCACACATGCATTCCTAGTGCCCATGGAGCCTAGAAGAGGACATTGGATCCCCTGGGAGTTTGATTACAGATGGTTATGAGCCACCATCTGGGGGAGGAAACTGAACCCGGGTCCTCTTTGAGAGCAGCCAGTGCTCTTGACCACTAAATCATCTTGCCATAAGTAATCCATCACATAAGACATGCTTAATAAATGCAGGTGAACTGGGAGCCTGAAGCTTGCAGGGCTCTTAGAACTCTCCTTAGTGCATCCCTAAACTTCGTAGACGAGGATGTTTACTGCTGCCTGGGGCTGGACCACACTTCCCTCAGGCAGTGCTGGCACCAGGAACAGCCATAGAAGAGCCACTTCCAAGTCCTGTTTACTATGAAGTCACAAGGCTGTGGGCAGTCCAGGAAGCCATCAAACAGCCCTGTGATGCAGGGGACCTAAGAAACCCTGTCCAGCTGGGAAGCCGGGATGTTGTCAAGCGCTGCCACAAGTCCAGGTCACATACACAGGCACCCTTTAAAACACTCAGACGCTGCAGGCCCATGGAGGGGGAAGTGAGCAGGCTGGCACCCTGCGGTTGTCTAAGTTGGGAAATGGACAGTCACACTTCTCCCAGCCTTCAAAGGCTGCTAGGAGGGAGGTCGCAGGGCAGGATGAGGAGAAAAAGGACCTGCGAATCAGAGGCCCGTGGTTGGCCTGTTAGAAAGAAAGCTGCAAGCTGGACAGCAAACAGCACCTTCTCCAGTCTCACATCGGGCGGAGGCCTGAGCCAGGGTACCGGTCTCCCCGCATGCACTCTGCTTCTTGTGTATGTGTGTGTGAGCGGAGCCAAGGGAAGAGCATTCACACGGCCTTCCGAAACACCATCTCAGCAACAAAGCAGGCAATGTGTTTCATCTCGGCCCGCGGATCCAGCTGAGTTTATGGCAGTGGGTGGCTTTCAAACCTAACATTTGATCAAAATGAAAAAGTGGCCCCTTCCTTTCACCCTGTGACAAGCCCATGCGTATAAATCACAGCCTTGCCTGGGAGGACTCCTCGGCACACAATCAGCTAGGCAGCCTGGCCACCCCAGTCCCCATCTGGACAAAGGGGGCTGGGAGTTTTCAAGGGGCCCAGAAGGCTTTAAAGGCCCCTTGTAAAGATGAAACTCAGACACCATCCGGAGCTCGCTGTGGGGGAGGAGGGAGCCACACCATTCTGGGAGATTCTCATTTTATGTGGTCTGCAAGCCACAGCCATAAGGAGGAGGAATATCCCCAAACCTGTGGGAAGAGGGACGACAATTTGGGGTTGTGAGAAAAAGGAGTTTGGAAATAAATGTACATTCAACTAGGAAAGGAAAATAAAGGTTGGTAAGCGCGCAAAGCCCTTTGTTAATGAAGCCCTGGTAGGGCTGGCGAGATGGCTCAACCATGAAAACCTGAGTTCTGATCCTCAGAACCATGGAAAAGCCTGGCACGGAGGCTGGCAAGATGGCTCAGTGGATAAAGGTGCTTGTCAAGCAAACCTGGCAATCTGAGTTCAATCCCCAGAGAAAGGAAGGAGAGAAAACTCCACAAAATTGTCTTCTGTCTCCATACATGCATTGTTTCACACACACACATACACAAACATACACACAGGCATACATGCATGTGTGCACACACATGCATGCATTGAATATAATGTTTTAAAAAAACTAGTCTTTCCCCCAGCAAAGCACTGGGCTGAGCTCCCAAGTCCAGTTGAAGAGTGGGAGGAGTGAGAATATGAGAAAAGAGGTCAAGACCATGATGGGGATACTCACTGAAACAGTCTACTTGAGCTAGTGGGAGCTCACCAAATCCAGCCAGACAGGGAAGGAACCAACATAGGACCAAACTAGTCCCTCTGAATAAGGGTGACAGTTGTATGGCTGGGGCAGACCATGGAGCCACTGGCAGTGGCACCAGGGTTTATCCCTACTGCTTGTATTAGCTTTTTGGGAACCCATTCTTTTTTGGATGGATACTTTGCTCAACCTAGATATAGTAGGAAGGGCCTTGAACTTTCCTCAAAGCAAGGTGCCTCACCCTCTCTGAGGAGTGGATGGGGGGTGTGGTTGGTAGGGAGGTAGAGAGAATGGAAGAGAGGGAGTGGGAACCGAGATTGGTATGTAAAATGAAAAAAGATTGTTTCTTTTGGGGGAAAAAATAGGTGGGTGGTAGTGACCCACACCTTTAATCCCAGCACTTGGGAGGCAGAGGCAGGCAGATCTCTGTGAGTTCGAGGCCAGCCTGGTCTACAAAAGCTAGTTCTGGGACAAGCTCCAAAGCTACAGAGAAACCACAAACAAACAAAACAAAATAAAACAAAACCAAAACCAAAACAAACAAAACTAAAAACCAAAACCAAAAACCAAAAACCAAACAAAACAAAAACCAAAACCAAAAAAATAAAACAAACTGGTCTTTTAAAAGTACATGCCTGTAAAGCCAGTGCTCAGAAGCAGACACAGGAAGACTCCTGGAGCTCAGTGACTAGCCAGCTTAGCCAGTCTGTGAGTTCCTGGTTCAGTGAGACCCTGTCATAAACAAACAAACAAACAAAGACTAATGTAGAGAGTAACTAAGTAAGACACCTGGCATTAATCTCTGCCCTCCACACACACACACACACACACACACACACACACACACACACACACACACACGTATCTACCCTTACACACATACACACATATGTGCAGGCACCCTGTAACACTGTTAGCTTTCAACATGACAGGACTGGAATCACCTGGGAGACAGGCCTCTGGACATGCCTGGGAGGGATGATTTTTACTGCAATAATGGATGTGAGAGAAACATGCTTTGACTCCGAGTGGGACTGTTCCCTCCACAGAGGGTGCCGGGCCGTCTAAACAAGAAAGGGAGTTAAGCAGCAGCATGTATTCCTCACTCCGGGCTTCCTGACTGTAGACGCAACGAGGTAGACAGCATCGAGTTACAGCAGCCTTCGCGTCTCTGCCTATGAAGGCTGTGGACCAGAATTTGCTTTAGTTAGGGCAATTACCACAGCAACAGAAAAGAAACTAAGATGTGGGGTGGAGGGTGGCGCCCACCTTTAATCCCAGCACTTGGATCTCTGTGAGTTCTAGGTCAGCCTGGTCTACAGAGTGAGTTCCAGGCCAGCCAGAGCTGTTACACAGAGAAACTGTCTCCAAAAACAAAAACAAACAAAAAGAAACAAAGACACATACACACAGAGACACACACACATAAACCTGCCCAGAACGTATATCTGCATTCACACAATGCATACACATGGATGAATACCCATGGAGATAAAAGAATCCATCAGCAGCATTGGTCCTGACCATTCCACATCCCAGGAGCTAGCTGCCCCATCAGACTTAACTGTCAGGACTGTTAAGAAAGAGACCATGGTGTTAGTGATCTAAGAGGAACCCTGAAATGCCACAGGCACGGACCCTCCTTGAGGTTCCCAAACCCTCAGTGGAGGCAGAGAGGCTGTCTTTTATGAGCACTATGGCCACCCTGTGTGCGCTCACTGCCTCCTGCTGTTCCCAGTGGAAGTCTCTGGGGTCTGGGAAAGACAGAGGGAGAAAAGAGCTCCCAAGCTGCAAAAAAAAAAAATATTGTTGGAAGGACCCAGACAGGTGCCTAACGCAGAGAGTCAAAACCAGGGTGGTGGTTAGTGTGGTGTGTGTGTATAGTGTGTGTGTGTGTGTTTATGAGTGGCAAAGGAGGGAGGGAGAAAAAGCAGGAGGTGGGGGAGAGGGGAGAGAGAGATAAGAGAGATTTTTCTAACCAGAAGATCCCATAACTTGGGCCCTCCAGGCAGATGGCCTATTGCCACTATTGTTGGTTGTTTTAGTCTTTTGGCTTTGAGGGGGTGGGGGACATCCAGCAGTCACACAGCCGGACACGGAATAAGAAGGAAAGAAAAGATATGCAGAACCAGAGAAAGGTAAAAGGTAGATGGGATAATTTAAGTTAAGAAAAGCTGGCAAGAAGCAAGCCAGGCTAAGGCTGGGCATTCATAAATAAGAATAAGACTCTGTGTGTGACTTATTTGGGAGCTGGGTGGCAGACCCCCGAAAAAGCCAAAAGAGTTAAAAAAAAAAAAAAACAACCAACAGCATGCAGCATCTTCCCTTGGCCTCTCTGGGCTGGCTCCCGAGTGCTGCCCTCTCCTCTCACAGATGCTGATTTCCTGGGTCCCAGACACTAAGACTCCCACATGTACGGGATGAAGGAGGAGAGACTCGCCATTCTCTGTCCTTTCCCGTCACCTATCACTGTCCCTCCCAAGCACAGCAGACCGTCAGACAGGGAGCAGGCTCCTCTCCCCAGACCCTGCCCTCTCTATGTTCGGGTCAAAGGTCAGTCCTCCTCTGGATGCCCCCCCCCCCCCACTGCATGAGTTTCCAGGGACAGCTGCTGGAAAGTGGAAAGTTAAAAGGTACCCACTTCAAATGGGAAGTGAAATGTCACAGCAAAGGGGAGAGAGTTTGAGGTGGGTGGGCGGGAGGATTGGATTGGGGCTTTCTTTCCCAAAGTGGAAGTTATGAAAGCAATTATATTTGAGTTGCTTTTTCACAAAATAAAGGTTTTAATGAAAGCCACGTGGTCTCTGTTAGCATAGAAAGAAAAGGAAATGGATGTGAATTCGGTGGGGGCTGTTGGGGAGACATGAGTGTCTTAACAAAACTGAGGTTCCCAGACCCATAGCAAGTCCTCATTTATATATGACTTCTCAGCTTTGTCATAAAGATAATGACTCCCTCCCCTCCCCACCCCCCGCAAAGTATTTAAAATGTTACAGTTCTAGGGAGGCTTGTTCTTATAACTTTGATATTCAGATTATTCTCCCTTGATTTTGTCTTCATTTGCTAGTAGACCATGGCCCAACATTGGTGTTCAGCAGCCTTGCCTGTCATCAGGATGTGGACTACAGGCAATCCTGCAGGTTTTGCAAGAGTCAAAGACTCACTGGGTGAAATACTGCACTTGCCTGCAAAGCATGATCTGCCGGGTCTCTAATGCCCTGCAGGGCAGGGACAGACTTAGTCCTATGTTGCTATGACAGCAAACTGGCTTTTAAATAAGTCAGCTCCATACCACCCATTCAGCAGTGAAAGGAGCCACCCAGAGGAGGGCTGGCCTTTGACCTAAACACAGAGAGGGCAGGGTTGGAGCCTCCCGCTCTGTGCCACATCTAGGGACAAAGATGAGCAATGAGAAGGGAGCCTTCCTTTCTTCCCTCAACCTCACATTCCATGCACATGGTGTCTGCCACCCAGATGCATGCCCTGCAAACTTGAGGACTGCGGTAAGATCCTGAAAGACTATGTCAAAAGCTGGGTACGAAGAATATGTTTGTAATCTCAGCACTGGGGAGGTGGAGATAGGTGGATGGATTCCCAGGGTTCACTCAGTAGTCTGGGTACTTTACCCTTGAGCTTCAGGCCAATGAGAGACCGTCTTAATGACAGGGGAATGACATCCTAGGTTGACCTTTGTATCTAATGTGTGTGCGAGTGTGTGTGTGCGCGCGCGTGTACACACACCCTACCTATACACACACAAACATGAAAGAGCATAGATTACTGATGAGGGGACTTGTGACCAGGTAGAGCAACCCCTGGGTGGCGAAGCATCACCTAGTGTTGGCATCCCTCCTACAGGTCACATGCAGTTGTAACTTTATCAGGCACTGTTTGCTCTCGGACCACAGTTACCCGTTTATGTTTGTCTGAACCCAACTCATTACATGTACTTTCTTAACCTGGTCATTTCACAAGTTAGGACACCCATGACCCTGGGCATGGGTGGACAAGAGGTATGGCTGCCGGTGTTGGGCAGTGTAGGTGGACTGCTGGTTGATGGCAATTAATCATGGATTTCAAAGTAGGTAGTAGGAAGATTTCGAATGTTTTCAATACAGAGAAAGAAAAGATGTCTGCAGGGATGGCTAAGCCAACGACTCTGATAGATGGCTACACACCATGTATACATATTCAAACGTCATACTGTGCCCTGAAACTATAGACCATGAACACAAGACAATTAAAATACTGATTGTTTTTCTTCACAAAAATCAGATATTGAGTGTTGTTAGAGATACAGAGGGGGGATAACCAGTGATGTCCAGGAATGCATGGGCACGCAGCATGCCCTTGGTCCCTTCCTCGGGTCCCCGAGTCTCACACTCTCAGCAATGGATCCCACACACATGATTTACCGCTGCTCAAATGGCACACCTGAGATTCTCTTCCCTCTGAGGGGAACAGGGGCCTCCCTATTCTTTCAAGAGTGTGTGGGGCCTGGGGATGGCCGGGCATCAAACATCCTTGGCCCGGGTCTGCTGTGGAGCGTTAAGTGTTTTGAGATTGGAAGCAGATGGCCTCCACCTCCTTCACAGGCATGGGGCTCTAAAAAAAAAGGAATGAAAAGGAAGAGGAATGCAGAGAAATGTGTTTCCGCTTTTGTGGAGCGCTGCCTGCCAAACCAGTTCAAGATGTTGTCCGCGCAGCGCCCCAGTCACCATGGATTTTCTTTAACCAGTGAGGCTGGGCTGCTCTTCAAAGGTCTGTTCTCACTGAGGGCTAGGAGAGGGCTAGGGCCACTCCAGCAGCTTCCAGTTGTCCCCTGGCTCCCAGTCTGTCAGATGCCCCCACACAGATTCACAGACAGATGTCCTTGGGACTCAGGGCCACTACACAGCATCGGCACCCAGCAGTCTCTGAGGTTTTCAAGACCATTCCCTTCTGGAAGAATGTTCCAATATCTTAGTGACATCAGTCACCTCTGTTCCCTGATAGCACAGGTGTAAATTGGGGGACAATGGTCCCCACTTGGCCAGCCCCTTGGGCTGCAGATGAGAGACCTCAGTCCCACAGAGGAGAGATGAGCTGCTCAGGAACAGTTAGTATGAAAGTCATGCATGAAAACTTAAATGTGCATGGGTTACTCCTCCCTCATCTGCCCCTGCACTGTGAGCATCAGTAAGACAGAGACCATCTCATCTATAAGTCCCCCAGTACCTGCACAGCACGTCATCCAGAAGCCATCAACCGGGGTTGAGCAATAGGAGTCATGAAGTCCTCTGGAGGCTCTGTGCAATGAAGAGAGCAATCTACTAGTGTCTTCTGGTAGGGCTGGCCCTGCCAGCTGGTAGAGAAGATGGAAAGAGAAGTTCCTAAGATTCGGGGTTGGCATTAGCTAAGATCTTGAGGGGCATCACCACTGAGATAATTATTTCCAACCCTGAATAAGTTTTTGATACAGAATGAGAGTTCCTAATGGTGCCACAGGTTCGCCATCCATTGTCATGGTTCCCACTTACTGATGGATCGAGCTGTTGAGAATACATTTGGGGGTTGCCTATGGTATGGTCATTATTTCTGATCACTTGGGAGCAAACACAGGAAATGAGGAAGCGAGGGGCCCAGGTGGGAACACAGGTACACGTGGTTACTTCAGTTCAAATCCATTATAACCAAACAGAGTGAAGAAACCAGGTCTCAAATCCCACTGGATGCATTGTGACTGTGTGCTGGCATACATGAGCGGTGGTCCTCCCTCCCCCCTCAATCTGTGTATGTGTGGGACTGTGCATATATGTGTGTATGTATACATGTATGTATGTATGTATATATATATGTGTGTGTGTGTACACATGTATTTGTGTAGGTATGTGTGCTTGAGTATATGCATCTAGGTGTGAGTGTATATTTATGTGTGTGTGTACACACATGTGCATGCATGCATAACGCATCAATTTAAAATTGCGATCAGATACTATGGATGAAACTTAGTTAACAGTGGGCTCATCTAGTCTGTTAGTTACTCTTCTCACTGCTATGACAAACCGCCTGACAAAAGAAACATTAAAAAAAAAAGGAGGGCTTATTTTGGCTCATCATTTGAGGACAGTCCACCTTGGTAGTGAAGGGATAACAGTGGGAGCTCAAGGCAGTGGGTCACATGGCATCTCCAGGCAGGAAGCAGAGAGAGATGGATGCTGGTGTTCAGCTCACTTTCTCCTTTTTATCCAGTCCAGGACTCCAGCCCATGGGATGGTGCCACCCACATTCAAGGTGAATCCTCCTGACTCAATTAACCAAATCTAGGAACCTCTTCACACACAGGCCAACAGGTCTGTCTTGTAGGCTGACAATCAATGTCAACCATCATACGTATCATGCATAAGGCCCTGGGTTCAATGCCCGGCATCGCATAAACTCAGTGCAGGCCTGGAATCTCAGCACATGAAAAGGCAGAAGGATCAGAGATTCATCCTCTGCTATATAGTATGTCTAAGGTCAGCCTGGACTATATGAGATCCTGTCTCAAAAACCCCAAGTAAATAAATATGATAAAATTGCCATCAAATCCACGTTAGGGTCTTCTATAAGCCTGTGAGACCCACCAGGCTACTTGTGCCGAGTTGAATACCAGGTTAGCACAGGTTAGACACCCCCCCCATAAGTACCCATGGAACCAAACCGAGGCATAACTCATACCCACCATGTGATTGCTATTCCACCTGCAATCACACAGACCATATTAAAAAATTAAAACCTCCTTCATCACCAGTCCTCTTGGGTTTTAAATTAATATTTTGCCTTCTCTGATAGAAAACTTCACTCATTAGCATGCTTTCAAATTAGCTTTATCCTGCTATAAAGACTCATTAGCTGCCGTCCTTAAATTAGAACCCATCAAGCTGCTGACAAAGCCACACAGATTTGATGAACAACATGAACACACTGGCCCAAGGAAAAAAAAAACATGCACCGTTCTTTGGGTATTTGAGTCGTGCCCATGTGCTACATGCCAGGTGTCTGAGCCCATCCTCTACAAGAGCTCTCGTGAGAGCTCGCTGAGCAGAATGGATAGATGGGGCTGGAAAAAGGGATCAGTTGGCAAAGTGTGTGCCTCAAAAGGAGGACCTGAGTTTTAGTCCCCAGACCCATGTCAAAGAAGCTAGCACTTGTCTCAGCCCGCGCCTGAGAAGATGGTTCTGTTCTGTGTTTTCCCCCAGTACACGGTGATTAATACAGAGACGCAAATACAAATCATCACAACTGGTGATTGCAGGAAGAAAGAGACTGTGGAGTGCTCGGGCTCCAAATGGGACATCTGTGTCACAACCCTCTCCCTAGAGTCGGGAATCAACTTGGAACAGACAGCAGAATGATAGATAATAAAGAGTCAGAGGGAGGCCTGCAGTGACATAGCATTTGCTGCGCAGGACAGGGCATGTGAGCTCACAGGGCTGTGACAGTGTGCATCAGGCCATCATCTATACAGTTGACAGTGGATGTTTAGGAAGCAGCCCCTCCTGGGTGCTTCACACATTCTGAGCATGATAAATAGTCACTAAAGGGTTCAGGAGCTGTGACTCTGTATCAAATTTTTGTTTTCAAAACAACGCCTGCAAAACTGAGTGCTCATGCCCTGGGGCAACTGTTTCCCTCACAGATTTATCAGTTCGCCTTTTCTGTTACTTGTTTAGTTTTAATTCTTATGGTTTTCCCATCTCTACCAAAGAAAATTTGTTCCTTCCAGGTCTTCCCCCACCCCCACCCCCCACTCTGCTGTCTGTGTGGAGAGGCTGTACCCAGACCATGCATAGAAAAGCTCAGCAAGAAGGCCTGGTTCATAGGAAATCCGCTCCAAAGGCCAATTCAGTCATGGTCTGGGCACAGAGAAACGAGAACGCTATGTAAGAAGCAAGGAGTCCTAGGATAAGTGGTCCCGTTTTCTCTTCATAGTACCCACAATTCCACAATCAGAGCCGGAGAACCACCAGCATTCTGGAGTAGATGCTCATGCGCTGTGATGAAGAACTGGGAAGGTTGTGGGACAGTGCGTTCCTCTCTGGCCCCTGTAAGCAGGGAAGCAAGGAACAGGACCAGACTGGCCTTGTCTGTGGAGATGAAGCTTACACTGAAAGCAAAATAAAAAACAAAAAAGGAAAGAAAGAAAGAAAGAAAGAAAGAAAGAAAGAAAGAAAGAAAGAAAGCAAAAAGAGCCATATACAGAATGGCTAGTAGAAGTGGGAGGCACCCTGGGGTGGCAGTATCTGTGAATGTAGGATTTATCCTTTTGATTTAGTAAGTCAGGATTACAAAGCGGCTATGACCTGATGTCTGGGGTAGATAGAGATGAGATGACGGCCAGGGGAGGGGAGTCAGGGTTCTCTATATGCAGTGAGCTACCCCTCTGGGCTGCAAGTGAGACCCTAACCCATAAAACCAACCCAGACCAAATCCCTGTGACATAGGTAGCCACTCTGCAATACAAAAAGTTAGGACCATATCACAGGGACACATGACCTGCACTTACAAAATTGGTTGGTGAGGCTGCTTACTGCCCTCTGTGTCCAGTGTCCAGATGGGCATCAGAGAGTCTGTTCCTTAGAGAAGACAGCCCTTGGGGACCATGGGATCCAGCTTACTTATGCCTCTGCCTACTCACACTGCCTTCTTAACCTCCGGTTATAAGGTTTTATCATTCTCTCTGTATAGCAAGCCTACTCCAGTCTCTGGACTGGTTCACACTTCCTGCTCCTCCTATAGACTGGCAGGCCTGCATCTCATCCCTCACATCTCTGACCCCAAGTTCGGTTTCTGAGAGAGGCAGGTCCCATCACGCTGTCATGGAAAGCGGTGATATTTTCCATCATTGCGCACTCCCTCCCCCCTCCCCAGCATGGCACCTGCAGCTTTGTAGACAGCCTGCTTTTTCAATCCTCACCAGCCAGCAGGCTCCTGAAAATCAGTGACTTTGGGTCACCTCTCCTGCACCATCGGCCCCTAAGATACTCCATGGATATGTGACACATTCGTGTAACAGCTGGGGACAGTTTCAGGTGCCGTTTGCATTACAGAAAGGATTTTGTTCAAATGAGCATTCAACATAACCTGAACTGCAGTCGGAAACAAACCAACCTGCAGGTGACATCTTTAGAAGTGCGGAGGGTTTTGTATGAAAACCTTTTCCTCGGAGCCTATTTTCGGCTGAAATTGTGGATCCAGGTGTGTGTGAGAAACATGCACACAGAGTTATAGTGACTCAGAGAGAGCCTGGGGATGAGGGGACATGAATTGAAAAGGGAGATGAGGGAAATTCTCCCACCTCTCCCACAAACAAGCATTCGGCCCTGCGGGGCAGCATGGAGCCACAGGAGAGATTATCTTTGCACAGTAAGGAATGACACAGGAGAGCCATGGATGAGGATGAGACCCCATAGCTCTGGCTGGTCACAGATGCCTGAAGCGCTGTGGTGGAAAAGACTTGATCTGCCTAAAGACCCCTCATTGTGGCATAGACAGGAGTGGGCGAGTATGACCCCTTGGTGATGGTCACCAAGCTTCAAGGACACCATGGTCATGTGACCTGACCACCTGTGCTCATCCACACGTCTGCACATGTGGCCTGGGTCACCGATGGTGGGTTTGTCCCAGAAACAGGAAAAACCCATGGTCATAGACAAACTTCTTCCACACAGACGTGTCTTCCATTAGGGAATAATATTGCCAGCCTGCCCTCTCTGTTCCATCCTCCTCATCTTCAGGGACACTTCGTGGAGGAGGAACTCCTTGTCAGGGACACAAAGGAACCGAGGGGAGGTGTAAAAGGAGGCCTCTCAGGGGCTTCCTGATGGAATGGATGCATGAGGAATGAATGAATGAATGAACGAATGAATGAATGAACGAACGGAGTGAGTGCTAAAGTGAACAAATGAGTGAGTGAATGCGCTAGTGAGGGAACGTGTGACTAGGTGAGCAGGAAGGAGAGTGAAGAAGGAAGTGGATAAATGAAGGGCTGACTGGAGAAACGGAACGAGGATGTATGTAGTGAGCAAACGAGCAAATGAACTCTGAATGAACGCTTGAACGAGCAAGTGAATGAATGCACGTGGGTGAGAAAACAAATGGATGTGAGCGGGCGAACAAACGCGTGGGTTGAGGGAATGAATGAATGATACGGCAAACGAAGAAATGAGTGAATTTAGTGAAGACATAATGCAATGAGTGAATCAATGAGTTATCGGGTAAACAGAGGCGTGGATGAATAAAGCAACGCACGAACACCCCCACAGCGAAGGGTACCTCTTGGAACCCCCACCTTAGCTGCAGTGTCTGGCTGACCAGCAACACAGCTTCTCTACGCCAAAGCACCCAGCACAGATGCTGACGTGAACGGTTACAGTGGAGGGTGATAGTTTCATCCTGAGATTAAGCCGGCGGGAGGCAGCTCAGTGCCATGCAAGGACATGGGTTTGAATCTCAGAACCTATGTGTAAAAACATGATCAGGTGTGGTGACATGAGTGAGCCTGTAATCTCAGCACTGGGGAGGTGGCAACAGGAGGCTCTCTGGGGCCTGACGAGGGGAACCTGTCTCTGAGTGATGACCCATGTCCTCTGGCTGCCACATGCTCACACATATGTGCACCTGCATAAACACGCATGAAGTCTGTCTGCTCTCCCTGCTTTGCTCCGACTGTACCACAGGATCCGGTCGTGGCATTTAGACAAGAAAGAGCACTAAAACCACCGAGCATGGGAAGGAAGTTGCAAGAACATTTCCAGTTTCTGATGACATGATCAGTATATGGAAAATCCAGACGAGTCCGTAAAGACTACAGCTAATTACATCACCAAGATGGCAAGATGCGGGATTAATACACAGACATCAATTGAATCTATGCGCAATGGACACCCTCAAAGGAAATTAAGAAGCCAGTTCTACTTAGCAAAGCATCAAAGAGAATAAAATATTTAGGAATAAACTTAACAAGGGAGGTTAAGACATGGACTCTGGAAGTCATAATATATGCAGAGGAGGTTTCTCAAGCGACTGGGAAGACATGGCCAAGGACTGGAAGACACACACTGTTGGGATGGCAAACTGATGGACAGGATTGATGGGAACCCCACTCAGAGTTCCTGCTGGCTTTTATGCAGGAAACAATAAGCTGATTCTGTAACTCACAGGGAATTGTGTGAACTCCAAAGTAGCCAAAATGAGTTTGAATGAAAAGAACAAATGTGTACAAGTCACACTATCTAGGTTTGAGAGTCACCACAGAGAGGGTGCAGTGCCAGCAGAAGAAGACACATGAACAAAAGCCACGGAGTTAGAGCCCAGGAGAGCCGTGTCTGTGGGTAATTCATTTTGTTTTGATGATACAAGGCCACCCTACCCCCAAAGACATGAACATGCTAATTTCACAACAAAGGTTGTGTGTGTGTACATTCGTGATGGCAGCATTTAATGTGGTTTCAAAGGAGAACAGTGACTTGAATACTCACTCACTAGTAAATCAATAAATAAAATAAGGCGAGTGAACCCACTGTGATGGCTGGCTTAAACTGTCAGCTTGACACAACCCAAACTCATCTGGGAAGAGGGTCTCATCGAAGGACTGTCTACATTGCAGCAGCCCGTAGACATGTCTGCAGGGATTATCTTAACTAAGTTAAGTAGACATGTCTGCGGGGATTATCTTAACTAAGTTAAGTAGACATGTCTGTGGGGATTGTCTTAACTAAGTTAACTGCTAGGGGAAGACCCAGTCCCGGTGGGCGGCACCATTCCCTAGGCAGGAAGTCCTGGACTGTACAAAAATGGGGAAATCGAGCTGAACACAAGGACGTGTCTGCACACCCAGTTCTCTCTGACCTATCAGTGTGAGGTTTGAAGTTCCTTCCTTGACTCTGATCCCCCATAATAATGGACTATAGACTGCAATTTTAAGTGAAAAGAAGCCCTTTTCTCCCCTACGTTGCCTTTTGTCAAGGCATTTTATTACATGAATAGACAGAAAACTAGGCCAGCCTTCATAGTAAAATAGCACCCAGTCATGAAAACAAATGAGAATCAGGTACACATCATGGCAGGAATGAACAATAAAACCATTATGCCAAGTGAGAGAATTAAGTCACAAATGCTACATATTAAACTGAATGGATTGCCATATACAGCCACATACACCAAAAGGCCTTTTATTCTATGGACTATGTTTGGACTCCATTGGTCAGAAAAGTCCCAGGTGAGCAGATCTTCAGCAGCAGCAGGCCTCACATAGTGGGTTGTGAGGCAGGGGGATGAGTGTGACTGCTTCAGAATGGATACAGGGTTATTTGACGATGCAAGAAAAAATTCTAGAATTAGAGATGATGGTCCCTGACTCTGAGGATCATATATATGTAACTCCAGTGACATACACTAATGTGGAGAGTTATGTATGTAAGTTCTACCCCGACAAAACCATTAATTTTGATTCTAGCAATCCCAATGCATATTTACTTGAGACAGTGGGTTTTTAAGAACTAAACCATTAAAGTAGGTTTTTTGTTAGCTAATACATTTTAGTGTAAAAATGCTACATTCATGGATCCACATACGTATATACATGTGTGTATATATTTACATGTATATATACATATGAATGATTTGGTAAACTACATCTTGCTTTTAGTGAACATACACCCGTGCTGTAAAAATGCTGACGGCACAGATGTACACTGGTTATCATTCAGTCCACTGCTCCCTTGCAGGGCGCCCCAGACCATTCTCAAAACTGTTATTACTGAAAACCAGAACAGGTCACTCAGTTTGTCCAAACAGCTCTCTGATCTTAGCAGGAAGGTGACTGCTTCTCTAGTCCTCCTGTGAGTCTTCTACCCCACTGAGCCTTCAGGGACTCTTCACTATGCCCCCATGTCCCTTTTTGCCTTCTGGTATCTGCTCTTCACTGCCCTTGCTTGCTAGGACTCAGTGGGAACCTCTTGGGCCCTGCTCACCCAGCACTGTGAGAGGTGCTGAGGCCCAGCCAACCCCACCCCCAGCTCTTGCAGTAATACCCACTTATGTTCTCCTCCTAACAGAAAACCTCTCCGCACCCCACAGGAGGGCCTGGGGCAGGGAAAAAGAGCTGCGGTGTCAGACTGAGAGTTCTATGGTGGCCACGCAAGGAAGGATCAAAGAGCCACAGAAATCAAACCCAGCTGGTCTGCAGAGAGTCTGGGTTTGTCTGGGAAGCCATCCACAAAGGCTTCTTCCTGCTGCACTGAACACAGGAAAATCGGAGGAAATGGTGGGTGATCAAACCCTTGGAGGATGCTGAGTGACACCACAGCTGGGGGATCTACCTCAGCTCAGCCTCAGCGCCTGCCTCTAGCCCATCTCAGCTAGTTTTGGGAGCTGACTCAGGCAGAATAGACCACAACATGACTTCTTGGTGATACTTTCATTCCACAGTGGTCAGAAAGGGGATTCCCCAAGCAAAACAACAACGAAAGAAAACAAAGCCCAGGAACTTAGCACAGACTATCTTTTCTTACTTTCCCTCTTTCTAAAAAGATCAGAGTGTGGCCAGGCGAGGAGTGGAGCTGGCTGCGAGCAAGAGAGATTATCATTTATAAACCTCAACACAGTTCAAAATGTCAGTAGTTTGCAAAGCAGGTAGAGATTCATTTCTTACTCATCTCAAGTCCAAAGCAATGAGTTCATCTGAAGGTTATTTGACCATCCCAGGGTTTGAGAGGCCCCCAATGTATCTGTCAGTCTCTGCCTCCTACCTCATGGCTGCTGCTTCAGTTCCAGCCATCACACCTGCGTCCTAATGAGCCTTAAGAAGAGAAGCCTGGTCTGAAAAAGCATGGGATAAAACCGGACTTGCTGAACATAGCGGACAATGAGGACTACAGAGAACTCAAGAACAAGGGCAATGGGTTTTTGATCCTACTGCACGTGCTGGCTTTGGGGGGGCCTGGGCGGTTTGGATGCTCAACTTACTAAACCTGGATGGAGGTGGGCGGTCCTTGGACTTCCCACAGGTCAGGGAGCCCTGATGGCTCTACGGGCTGATGGGGGAGAGGGACTTGATCGGGGGGCGGGGGGGGAGGGGGGGGGCGGGGGCGGGGAGGAGGCGGAAATCCTCAATAAATAAATAAATTTAAAAAAAAAAAAAAAGAAGAGAAGCCTGCTCTGGCTCTTTGGAAGACCCGTCCTAAAAGGTGTATAACCTACTCCCGTTTGTGTCTGTTATATACACTGGTCACTTCCAACAAGTCTTTGCATTCCCCATGATACAGCCTGACTTTGCAACATCTCCTGCAAGCTCAGAGATGAAAGGCTTTGGAGCTGGAGGGTGGGTCACGATGGCTCTTTATCACGTGACTAATCCACTGAGGGATTTGTAATCTGGTGTCACTCTCAGGAGGTGGCATAGAGCAGGCAGTGAGATCTGGGTGCAGGGAATGAGTCACTAGGGATGTATATTTGGAGGCAGTATCTTGTCCTTGGTCATTCCTTCTCTCTCTGCTTCTGGGACGCCAACAGGAAAGAGTCTGTGCTCTGTCGCATCCCACCTCATGCTTCATCCTCTCCTCACCACAAAAACAAAACAAAACAAATAATAAAACCAACCAAAAGAGACCACTTTTTAAAAAAGTTGATTGTCTCAGGCATTTTGTCACAGCAATGGAATTTGACTAACATACATAAAAACTGCATACTAAACTAAAATGTTTTTCAAGTATTTTAGAGTTAAGCAATGCACCTGGGCCTACGTGGTCAGTAAGGTCAATGGTCGCTCTTTGATACCTCCCTTTCCTGTTCCAAACATGTCCCCCCAGCAGTGCCTAATAATCAGAACAGGGAACAAAGTGATCTGGTGGCCTGGCCTTTCCATGGAGACACATGGAGGATGCATCCCAAACAACACAGGAATAAGGAGTAACAATGGCCCCCAGCGCTGTCACCAGCCCACCATCTTTGCTGAGCCCACAAGGTTAGGTCAGTGGACACACGGGCCACCATATGCGCACAGACTGCCTGTTGAGGCCTCTACTACACCAGGTCTGAGTTTATTATGTTTCTGGATTGACTTTGGGGCCTGGCTAGCTGTAATTGTTAACCTGACCTGACTGAGAGTTACCTGAGAGGCAAAGCCTCCATTAGGAGATTGTTCAGAACAGACTCTCCTGGGGACACGCCTTAAAGGTAGGAGGGTCTAGGCCACTGTAGGTGGCACCATTCCCTAGGCAGATAGCCCTGGCTCTATAAGAAGGCTATATAAGCACTAGGCGGTGAGAGAGCCAACAAGCAGCACCTAGTGATGGCCTCTAACTTGTAAACTGAAATAAAGCCTTTCTTCTCGTAAGTTGCTTTTGGTTAGGGCATTTTTTTTTTTTTTTAATCAAAGCACCAGAAAGAGCAACTAGAACAATTTGTAACAGCTCTCTAGAGTGCACACAAAATACCTCTGGTATCTCGCAGCCAAATCGAATCAGCTTTGATTTTTATGGAGTAAAACAGTTTGGAATGAAGAGCCTCGGGTAGGCTTGCGAGGAGGGTTAGACAAAACACCTTCTGGATCTAGGGAAATGAAGTGAAGTTTTGAGACAGAGTGGATGGGAGAGCCGCATACCCTCACCTTCCAGGTCTCCACTTGCCAAGGCAACCAAAATTCCAAGCCTCAAGCAAGATGGCTCCCCTCCTGCATTGGTTGAAGGTCTGCACTCAGTAGGGCTCCCTTGTGGGAAGCATAGAGAACTTCACGCCAGGACTCTCACCAGAAGTGCTAGATGCTGGGATAAAACAGTGGCAGAGAACCCTGAGGGCAGCAGGGGCCTAAGTTTGTCCTTCACGCCCTCCAGGGAAGTCATCTTTGTGAGAGGATGCCGTAGACCCTGTGCTTGGGACCACCCTGAGATGCAGGCCTGTGTGGTCTCCATGCTCCTAACCTCTGGGTAACTCAGCAGAGAGTAGCAGCTACAGACAGTAGTCTTGCAGGGCAGCAGACTGCTCTGAGTCCTGACCCCTTCACAGAGAAATGGCCTCAGGACCCCCTCCGGGCTCACCGGCAGTAAAGGTAATGATTAGGCCAGGAGAGAGGCCAGCCTCTGCCCCCCCTGGGTCTACAAGCTCCCCCTCCAGAACTTGAAAGGCCTATCCTGTGAAACACGATCCCCCTTTGCCTGCAGAGGTAAAAAGCCTGAATGTGTCTGGCATTCTTCCCTGGACGAGACCACATGCTGATGGGAGGATGCTGACCTCCAGGGCTTTGAAGCAGGGACCCCTGGACACAGACACACTCAAGCAGGGCTCCGAAAAGAAGCAGGAAGGTGGAAGGACTCCAAAACGCCTTTTCAATTCACCTTCCAGATGTGAAAATCCGGGCGGCCCAGGAGGGGGCCTCAAAGACGGGGAAGAACCTTAAGTGCTTTAAGTTAAGTCATCCTTAAGGACCTCAGGCTAATCATTTAAGCTACCCCAACATCTTTACAGAATCAGGGAATTACCCAAAGCCCTTTGTACAGGCACTTCTAAGCATAGCCCAGCCTCACCTCCTCCCCTGACATCATGCAAAAAGACTCAGGCAACAGTTCATAAATCCTAAGACGGATTTTATCTTCGCTGCAGGAGGAGGTAAAAAGAAAGGAGAGAGAGAGAGAGAGAGAGAGAGAGAGGAAAAGACATTATCTGCAAAAAGGAAATAAGAAAGGAGTGGGTGGGGGTCTGAGTGCAGTTGCCTGCATCTATCAGATAACTCACTCAGTTCATGCTGGCCTGGCCTATGGCTCAGGGAGGTAAAGCAGGAAGGAAAGACCGCTCATGTTCTGAACCCTCTCCACACCTATTCTCCAGCACTTGCTGAGTACCTACTGTGTGCTAAGCGCTGTTCTAGACACACAAGACACAGCAGTGCTCAAGACTTCACGTCTGAGGCTTCTATCCCGCCAGAGCAGTCGCCACAAAACACGACACATTTGAAATAGGACGAACTGTCAATGGTTCCGCGGCAAGTTAAGGTTAAACCATGTGGTGGTGATGGAGAGGATGGGGCTGACAAGACCTTGTTAAAAATGAATACATTGGGGCCAGCGAGATGGTAAGAGTGGTAATGGGGCCTGCTGCCAAGCTTGATGACCTGAGTTCGATCCCTGAGACCCACATGAGGGAAGAAGAGAACTGAATCCACAAAGTTTTTCTCTGACATACACATGCGCATCGTGGCACGTCCGCACACACGTAAATATACAAATAAATAAATGATGATTTAAACATTGAATACACTTACTTTAAAAAGGATTTTGTTCTTATTTATGTGTGTGCGTTCATGTCTGAGTAAGTGTATGCATATGTGTGTGCGGGTTCCTAGGGAGGCCAGAAGAAAGGTGGCACGTCCCCTGAAACTGGAGTTATAGCAGTTGTGAGCTGCCATGTGGGTGTTGGGAATTAAACCCAGGTCTTCTGGAAGAGCAGCCAGTGCTCTTAACTGTTCAGCCATATCTCTAGTCCTTGTACTAAATGTTTTAGAATACTTTTACTGTTATAGGAAAATTAAGTGGGAAGTATGGTGGGATTTTGATCCATTTAGCCAATGGCGTTTGGGGCAGCAAGTCTTAGGGCATGGTCTTGTCTGTCTACATCACAGCTTAAAAGCTGAGGGAGAGGGTCACACTCTCTCTTGCTCTCGTGCTCTCTTGGGGGGAGAGACAGCTTGAGGTTGGTGCTCTTCAGCTCTGGGAAGAATGACTGGACAGAGGCAGCTGGATCAGTGTTCTGTATCAGTGTTTGTCCATATCTTATACCTAAATAAATTCTTGAGACCCTTAACAGACTCTTGTGGTTTCACGTAACAGGGAAGTACAAAGAACTTAAATATAGCTACTTACACACACACACACACACACACACACACACACACACACACACACACTCTTCCCCAACTATTACCCTCTTATATTATTGAACTCTATAAGGTGCCATTGATAAACCCACCCTGATATGTCACCAATGAATGCCAATATTTTACATCAAGACCCACGCTGTGCCATACAGTCTACAGGTTTTTCCAGATGTGTGGAGCTGGGTGTCCATCTCCACTGCATCACACAGAACTGTTCCCCTCCTCTGAGAGCACCCCAGTGCTTCATCTACTTGATGAAGACAGCAGCCCAGACCCCCAGAAACCATTGGCCATTTTTACTCCTGCAGAACTTCTGCCTTTCTAGAATGCCACAGAAATAAAATCATCCAATCACTGGGCAGCCTTTTCAGGCTGGCTCTCCCCCTCAGTGATATGCATTTAGAACGCTACCCTGTGTTCATGTGTAACGTGATAACTCAGCTTTGTTACAGCCGAGTACTAGTCCATCGCAAATGCACCAGGACATGCTCACCCACACACCTGAAGGACAGATGGGCTGGCTTCCTTCACAGCTTTGCAATTATGAATAAAGCTGCCAGGAATATTTGCATGTTTTTGTGTTTTCAAACGATGTGCATGAGCATCCAGACATGCAACTGGTGCGCATCACGGCACCTCTGTGTTCAGCTCTGAGGAAAGAGACAACTTTTTCCAAAGAGGTCCCCGAGTTTTGCATTCCCACCAGCAACGAACCAGCTAGCCCTTGCTAGCATTTGGTGGCGTTATCATTCCTGATTTTAGCCATTCTGATATATGTGTAGTAGTTGCAATTTTGATTGACAGGCACGAAGGGGGTGGCTTAGAGGTATCTGGAAGACTAATTCTGTAACATGTTGAGCTGCAGTGTTTGTATACAAGCTGGACAAAATAGGCATGTTGCTTCCTCCTTTATCTGAGAAGTTGACTGTGAGTTTATCTCCTACCCCCTCAAGGCCGATCAGATCCAGAACTGGGTCGGGCAGACACCAAATCATTTTGAGCATTCTTTAGAGGTTATTACTCATGACTTTTTAAAAATAAAGAACGACTCGGGTGAGAAGATACATTTAAAAAACTATGTGTGTGCATGCACACATGCAAACATAGGCATACCCAGTCAGAGGACAACTGCAGGTATCAGTCTGTGTTTTCAACCTTGCCTAAGAAAAGATCTCTGGTCATCCACTGCAGAAGCCAGGTTCTCCTATGTCTCCCTCCCTGTCACTCTCAGCAAGCGTGCTGGGTTCTTACCACACACGCTGCTGCATCTGCCTTAAGGTGGGATCTAGGGATCAGAACTCAGATTCTTAGGCTTGTTTTACAAGCCCTTTGCCCATGGAGCACAAGAAGACACAGTTGAAAACCATTATTTCAGAGCGATCTAAGCCACTTAGTCATTTTGATTCTTCAATGAGGAATTTATTAAAATAAGACACCTGGAATTGCTCAAATTGGGATGCTTCTGAGGTCGCCTAGAACAGTACGGGAAAGGTAAGAGTGCCAGGGAGGAGGCAGACAGGCTGGCAGGCAAGGTCATTTCTTCAACAGCAGACAGTCTATTCCTTCCAAAGGTTCATATGAAGGATCCCCACGATCACATTTGCTAATGATGGACCAAAAAACATCTCCCAACAAATTATCAGCCTGTGTTTCCATTTCAGCAAATTGGAGTTTTCTACCTACATGAAGGCGGTTCCTTATTTATTGTGTGTTTGGGGTGCATATGGGGTAGGAACCCAGGGTCTAACTCATGGGAAGCAAACACTGAGCTGCAGGCATATGGAGAGGTTGCTTCTTCCTGGAATCCTGAAGTGGCAATGGCTTTTTCCTGATAGAATCCACCTGCAGGCTATCCGGGAGCCCTCTCTACCTAAGAGCGAGAGTTATCTCAAAGATGCCCCATCATCCTCCCTATTAATGCCTCATATTGGTCTCCTGATTTCAGAGAACTTATATCTGGTCCTTTAAGGATCTGTTCACATCAGCCTGAGAATGCCTCCAGATGGCTGATAAAATCCCGAAGGCAGAAAAACCAGATGCAGAGAGATGTGGGGAGAGCAGGAGGGTGTAGCTGAGGTTTCAGGGGCTTCGTGCCAGGTTTGTGTGTGAGGAATATCACACATCTGCTAACACCTTGGTTTCACTATCCTGAGCAAGATGCAGCATCAAAGTAGCTTTTGTGACCCCAGATTGAAAACAACAACACCAAAAAACCAGAAGTCCACCTTTATTTTAGCACATGCTCTACAGAGCTACAGAAGGAAGGAATTAAGCAGATGGGTCGTTACCCAAGCACAAGGATGAAGAGGCTGGCAGAGTGTTTGAAACAGGAGAAGGGGCTCCTGAACTCTTGGAAGACAAGAAACAGCAAGGAGACCTAATTGCAAAAGGCTGCAGGGAACAAAGGAACCTGTGGGATTGGAAGGGTCGCTGTCCTCCCCAGGCCCCACCCCCATTTTTGTTTCTACTTTGGAGTTGGACACCATCAATTTGGAGGCTAATATGGGTGCCATAAACCCTGGGACACAATTCCTAGGTTTCTTTGCTCTTTTCCCCCACTAAGGGGCAGAAGAAAGGAATGCAATCAAAAGCTACATTCCCTCCCCCCCCCCATAATATCCATGCTCTCTCCGGAAGCTTCCTTGTGGTTTAGTTGTGCCTAAACAGCTCAGCCTAGCTAGTCCCAAATTAGTCTCTGAACAACAGAAGGTCCAATGAAGGGGTCAAAGTTCAACATAGTATCCACTTTCTACCAATCCCGTCTTCTGTTGAATTAGCCAGATGCTGTAGTCTGTGACATGTTGCAGAAAGGGCTATAGGAATGAAAGGACATGCTAAGGGCGGGGAGGGAGAGCATCTCTCCATCTCTACTTGCCTTTCTCTCCCTTTAAATCCCTTTCTCTTCAAGCTTGGGTGGTTTCTGATTTCCCCGGCTTTAAGTCTGAAGTTTGTCATGCCAACCTGGAAAGAGGCCAGAGTGGAGACAGAATAGAATCTGTCCGTGCAAAACCAACCGCAAAAGCACGGGTGGACAGCAGCGAGGAGAGGTGAGCACACACTCTTGAGAATTCCCTTGACCTGAGCCTCGAAGTCAGCCCTAGCTCCTGCTTCCTGCAGGGGACAGATGTGGCTCTGGATCTTACAGTATTTCACAACAAAGCCAGGTCCCTGGGCCTTTGGCCTAATGATTGGCACTTCCCCATGTGTGCCCTGCTGTGCGGGAACGGAAACACCACCAAGGCAGCATAGGGTCAAACAGATGGCTGGCCAAGATGGTTTTTTAATCTCAGTTGGCTTGTTTTATCCCCGAGCATAGGAAACAATAGCAAAAGACCGTTTGGGTAAATGGCTATGTATTTGAGAAAAAAGGGGGGAACGCACACATATTTGACATTTAACTTGTAGGGCCAAATAACAGGGCTGACTTATTAACCTCTCTGAAAGAATGGTCTGCTTGGAAACAGCGACTTGGGTTTAAATATAGAGCCCCGGCTGGGTTGTCTGCCTTGTGTAATTACTCAACTAGAGACGCTGGTTTAGGAAATGGACCTGGGATGTCAGCATCAGGCCCCTCCCATTGAGCAAGAGCCGGTGCATAGAAAACATCCCCGCACAAAGCTCCCTAATGACCATGTGTGTAAATGAGTAAGCATCGGTTTGCATGTGCACCTATTTAAATTCAGTATTAAGGGCATGCATCTCCTTCTGTAAACTTAGCCTCCTCCCATCTAATGGGCAAACTCAAAAACAATTCTATTTTATCCAGTATGATTAGTCATTTCACCAAAGCCACTGAAACACTTATTGTACAACATTAGACAAGCGTGTCAGGAGTGACGCTGGTTCGATTTATTTAGAACACAAATTATAATGGAAAATTACTCTGAACAGTTAAACCCCAATACTACAGAGGCAAGCTTCCGTGTTTCCCCACACTGAACTAAGTTAATGAGTTGGGTAAAACATTGTGGATAATTATGGATTAGATCTCAGAGACTATCTATGCTCCCTGTCTCAAATAAATAATTCTGCAGAGGACAGGTTCTGGAGTGACGGGAAGAATGCAAAGGGGGCGGGGCAGGGGCGGCGCTTGGAATGCATCTCTCCTGGCATCTGCCCTGGCATCTCTCCTTGTCTAGTTAGGAAATCTTTGGGGAGCCAAATGAGAAGCCGGGGAAGATGGCTCAGTGAATAATGCTTCCTTTGTAAGCATGAGGACCTGAGTCTGATCCCCAAAGCCCACGTTTGTTAAAAAGTTAAATTTGTAAAAACTGGTGTATTGGTTCACAGTTGTAATCTCAGCCTTTGGGAGACAGAAATAGGAGGATGGATGACTGGAGCTGGCTACCTGATGACAGCTTTCTCAGTAAGTCCCAGGCCAGTGAGAGGTCCTGCCTCAAAACAGTCGCTATGGAGATTTCTTGGCCCCGTTCAATAGAATGATGGCAGTTTAGAATATGTTTGGGATGGACAGTCTTTATTTCTCTGTATATGTATGTGTATGCTCATGTGAGTGTACCTGGTTGTGCATGTGCGTGTGTGTGTGTGTGGAGTCAGGTGTCTTCCTCCATTGCTCCCCCTTACTGTTTTGAAGCAGGGTCTTTCACTGACCTGGAGCTTGCTGATTGGCTAGGCTGGATGTCCAGTGAGTCCTAAGGATCTGCTGTCTTTCCTCCAGAGCCCTGGGATTACATCCCACACTGTCCTTCCTGTCTTTGGGGGTGAGTACTGGAGGCTTGAATTCAGATCTTGATGCTTGTACAGCAAACACTTTACCAACTGACCCATTTCTCTAGCTCCCTGCACGATTTTTCTTAAAAGGGTTTTCTTTCCAGAACACAAACGTCAACATCCAAAACATTTGAAAGGGCACCGTTCATTCACTTGCTCAGTTTCCTTTCCTATCGCTGTGATAAAACACCTAGACAGAAATGATTTAAGGGACAAAGGACTTGTTTACTCCAGAATTCCAGGTCAGGGTACATCATTTGGGAGAAGCCAAAGGTGGCAGGAACCTGAAGCAGCTGATCATATGACATCCATCATCAAGAGTGGGGAACAATACATTAATGGATGCTTGCTAATGCCTAGATGGCTTTGTCTACTCATATACAGTTCAGGACCCCTTGCCTAGGGAATGGCGCTGCCCATAGTGGTCTGGGTCCTCCTACATCAATTAAGGTAATTAGGACAATCCTCTAAAGATGTACACACAAGCCAACCTCATCTAGACAATCTCTCATAAAGACTTTCTTCCCGTGATACCCAGACTGTGCCAAGTTGACAATAAAAACAATGATCACATCATCCAAATTCACATTTATAAACATATTCTGAACAGAGGAGAATAAATCATAAAGATTGAGCATATTTTGGTGGACAGCACAAGCAAAGCAAACTTTCTGAATAAACCATAAAGATTGAGCATGTTTTAGTGGATAACACAAGCATAGCAAAATTTCTATGTAAAATTGCAAATTCAGGTATTACCTTAAAAGTCATAAATCATCTCCACACTAATGGCATGATTGTCAAGTGCCATCCCCTAAACCCTGATCGCTTCACCAAGGGCAGGGTGGGGGCCTCACAAGGGGGAGGATTTCGGGTTACAAGTGCAAGCCCACATTGTTGTTGAAAATCATGTGACCCTCTAACTTTTGGAATTCATCATACATTTAAATGACCCAATTTACAGGAGTATGAGGGACATGGACATCCCCAGCTACTTAGAACTAAAGGCAAGAGCTTAGGCTGGCGAAATGTCTCAGTAGATAAAGGCACTTGCTAATAAATCATGCTCTGAGTTCCGTCCCTGGAACCCACATGGTAGCAAGAGAGAACTGACTTCTAAGCAAAACAGCACAAATAAACAGAAAGCAGTGATGCTGAGAACTTTTCTAGATAACCCAACGACTTCATTTTGTGACACACATACGCTCCTGGGTCCTCCACTAGATTGTGGTCCACCAGCCTGGAGCCACACCCTTAAAGAAAACAGTTTCAAGAGAGGAGGGGGAAGAGAAGACATGGTGATGCCTTATCATGTTAAAAATGCATTGTATGAAATTCTCAAAAATAAGTGTGTGTGTGCACGCGTGTGCGCGTGCACGCACGTGTGTGTGTGTGTGTGTGTGTGTGTGTGTGTTTTGCAGGATGGCTCAGCAGGCAATTAGCTTGCTGTGCTAATCTAAGGACCTGAATTTAGCTCATTACATATATTTTTTTCTTCCCTTTCTTTTCAATTGTTTTGAGATAGGGCTTCTTTGTAGAACACTTCTGGCTGTCCTGGAACTCTCTTTGTAGACAAGGATGGTGTTGAACTCACATAGATCTGCCTGCCTCTCTTTGCCTCCCCAGTGCTAGGATTAAAGGCGTGTGCCACCACCACACCCAGGTTCCTTACGCGTATCTTAAAGGTGGAAAAAGAGCCTCACAGGTGCATGCACACACTGCTGTAACACAGCATAGCACTGAGAGGAAATGACTATCACCATCAGACCCGTCTCAAAAAATAAGGGGGAGAGACGAGATCTACATACAGTCTGTGGGCAAATACACTTGCACACATGCGTCACCACCCGTACACTCACGGAGAAGGAAAAATCTTGTTGGAATCAGAAGTAAGGTATGTTTTAAAGAACCTCAGCTACAGATGGCACAGGAAAAAGGGAAAAGGCACTCTAGGGAGATTCCCAGAGAAGTCAACACCTGCTAGGCTGGGACTCTGAGAAGGCAATGATGGCACATGGCCCGAGGCCCTGCCCAGGCACACGTCCTTCGCCTTGAATCATGGGAACACAGGGCAGGTGTGGTCCCAGGAGAATTGCTGGGTTGACTATGGGCTTCTCAGAACGTGGCTACTTCAGGGCTGCTGAGCTGATTTTGAAGTTAGTCATGAAATTTTAAATCTATTCAAATTTTGTTGCAGTAAGGCATAGGAACCGTGGTTCTGAAAACCAGAGAAAGGGGTTGGAGAGATGATGGCTCAGTGGTTAAAAACACTGCTGCTCATTCCAAGGACCTGGGTTTGATTCCCAGCACAGATTTGGTGATTCACAGCCACCTATAACCCTTGTTGTTCCAGAGGATCCAATGATCCCCCCCCCCGGCCTCCTTGGGTACCAGGCACACAAGGTACATGGACAAAAACTCAGGTATACACATATGGTGCATGGGCACACCCTCAGGTACATATACATACAATAATCAATTTTATATAAAAAGAAAACTAGTAAGAATTTCTTTGTCTCCTCCCTTTGCCTATATGGCACCTACACACATGGTTTTACAGTCAAGTGCATGCATGGAAACACACATACACAACAATCATATATACACACACAACTCACACACACATAGACACCCTTACATGCATACATAGGAATCTGACACATGCGTACATATAACACTCACATGCATAAGCACATACATACAACTGCAAGCATGCATAAACTACACACCCACAAGCCTGTGTATGAAGCCTGCACTCTTACACACCATAACTCAGCCTACGAACACACAGTGAGCAAAAACCATTTATGCTCAACTTTCCAAGACATGACACCAGGTGCCCACTGTGTGTTTGCTAGCCCTGGGAGCCGATGCACATTTTCTTTCATAAGTGTGTGCTGTCTGGAGGAGTGGAGGCCTCCACTGAGCCCCTGGGCAGATTTCCAAGATCCCAGAGCACTTGGCAGGGCTCACAGAGAGCTCTGGTCCTGTAGCTCCTTGAAGAATAAAGATAATCTCAGAGACTGCTGGGAAAATCCGATCCCCCTTCTGGAGAAAATGAGGCCGACCCAGAGCTCCAGGACACCCCCAAGGAAGGAGGGGTGTCCTCAGGGACCAGCATCAGCACACAGCATGGGGCGCATCCCTGAAACAGGGGCACAGGGCAGAGTGAAAGGACCTCAGCTGGCGCAATGCTCTCTGCATCCTTCAAGAGAGCCAGAGGGAGTGCTGCAGGACTTGGGTTTAGAACTTTGACATGTGAGAACTGCAGGGTCTATCACTTCTGAGAGGGAGGCAGAGAAGAGCAGTGGGGAGTGGGGGGGGCACACATGTGCAAGGAGGAGCTGTTGACAACTGAAACAGGCCAGAAAGCAGAGGTGACTTTTTATGTAAATGGAAACAGTCCTCTGTCTGCGTGAGGCAGGAAAAGGACAGTGGAGGGAGCAGGTCCACCTGCCAGGAAATCAACTTGCTCAGTCTCCTAAGAAGCAGAAGAAATCCTTCACTGGCTTAGGGGACATTTTAACAAGTGAAGTCATCCTACTGAAAAGGTATGCTAGGGTTGGGGGACCACTCAGGCAGTCAACGGTTAGACACTGAAGTCTGAGACCCTGAGTTTGATTTGTTTGGTTCCCAGAATACACACACACACACACACACACACACACACACACACACACTTGAAGCAGGATTGGCTGTGGTATGGAGGAAGAGTCAGTTTTACCCATGGTGATAGGGAGACAGGAAACTGGAGAAATAGCTCAGCCTTTAAGATTGCTGGCTGCTTTTGCAGAGGACCCAGGCTTAAGCTCCCAGCATCCACATGGCAGCTTACAACTATCTGTAACATTCCAGGGTATCTGATGTCTTCTGGCCTCTGTGGGCATCTCTCTCTCTCTCTCTCTCTCTCTCTCTCTCTCTCTCTCTCTCTCTCTCTCTCTCTCTCCCGCTCTGCCAAGTACAGGGTTTTGGGGATACAAACAAGCACGCCACGAAGCCATGAAGCCTGTGTGGAGGTCAGAGCACATCTTT